>NW_028317815.1:4928750-5275000 GCF_062004578.1 Staurois parvus | reverse complement strand
TTGCAGCTTGCCGTTGGCTGTAAACTGTACGTTTATGTCACTGGAATGCACTAATCACCCAAAAAATATTACCGCCAGCCGGCGTGTAAATGGATTTAACTCTTTGAACGTACAATAGTGGTTGTGAAGCAGAAAGTCAGTTTATTTAGCACAATCGGTCAATTGCAGCTTGCCGTTGGCTGTAAACTGTACGTTTATGTCACTGGAATGCACTAATCACCCAAAAAATATTACCGCCACCCGGCGTGTATATGGATTTAACTCTTTGAACGTACAATAGTGGTTGTGAAGCAGAAAGTCAGTTTATTTAGCACAATCGGTCAATTGCAGCTTGCCGTTGGCTGGAAACTGTACGTTTAGGTCACTGGAATGCACTAATCACCCAAAAAATATTACCGCCAGCCGGCGTGTAAATGGATCTAACTTTTTGAACATACAATAGTGGTTGTGAAGCAGAAAGTCAGTTTATTTAGCACAATCGGTCAATTGCAGCTTGCCGTTGGCTGTAAACTGTACGTTTATGTCACTGGAATGCACTAATCACCCAAAAAATATTACCGCCAGCCGGCGTGTATATGGATTTAACTCTTTGAACGTACAATAGTGGTTGTGAAGCAGAAAGTCAGTTTATTGTACACAATCGGTCAATTGCAGCTTGCCGTTGGCTGAAAACTGTACGTTTATGTCACTGGAATGCACTAATCACCCAAAAAATATTACCGCCAGCCGGCGTGTAAATGGATTTAACTCTTTGAACGTACAATAGTGGTTGTGAAGCAGAAAGTCAGTTTATTTAGCACAATCGGTCAATTGCAGCTTGCCGTTGGCTGGAAACTGTACGTTTATGTCACTGGAATGCACTAATCACCCAAAAAATATTACCGCCACCCGGCGTGTAAATGGATCTAACTCTTTGAACGTACAATAGTGGTTGTGAAGCAGAAAGTCAGTTTATTTAGCACAATCGGTCAATTGCAGCTTGCCGTAGGCTGGAAACTGTACGTTTAGGTCACTGGAATGCACTAATCACCCAAAAAATATTACCGCCAGCCGGCGTGTAAATGGATTTAACTCTTTGAACGTACAATAGTGGTTGTGAAGCAGAAAGTCAGTTTATTGTACACAATCGGTCAATTGCAGCTTGCCGTTGGCTGTAAACTGTACGTTTATGTCACTGGAATGCACTAATCACCCAAAAAATATTACCGCCACCCGGCGTGTATATGGATTTAACTTTTTGAACGTACAATAGTGGTTGTGAAGCAGAAAGTCAGTTTATTTAGCACAATCGGTCAATTGCAGCTTGCCGTTGGCTGGAAACTGTACGTTTATGTCACTGGAATGCACTAATCACCCAAAAAATATTACCGCCACCCGGCGTGTAAATGGATCTAACTCTTTGAACGTACAATAGTGGTTGTGAAGCAGAAAGTCAGTTTATTTAGCACAATCGGTCAATTGCAGCTTGCCGTTGGCTGTAAACTGTACGTTTATGTCACTGGAATGCACTAATCACCCAAAAAATATTACCGCCAGCCGGCGTGTAAATGGATTTAACTCTTTGAACATACAATAGTGGTTGTGAAGCAGAAAGTCAGTTTATTGTACACAATCGGTCAATTGCAGCTTGCCGTTGGCTGGAAACTGTACGTTTATGTCACTGGAATGCACTAATCACCCAAAAAATATTACCGCCACCCGGCGTGTAAATGGATCTAACTCTTTGAACGTACAATAGTGGTTGTGAAGCAGAAAGTCAGTTTATTGTACACAATCGGTCAATTGCAGCTTGCCGTTGGCTGGAAACTGTACGTTTATGTCACTGGAATGCACTAATCACCCAAAAAATATTACCGCCAGCCGGCGTGTAAATGGATTTAACTCTTTGAACGTACAATAGTGGTTGTGAAGCAGAAAGTCAGTTTATTTAGCACAATCGGTCAATTGCAGCTTGCCATTGGCTGGAAACTGTACGTTTATGTCACTGGAATGCACTAATCACCCAAAAAATATTACCGCCAGCCAGCGTGTAAATGGATCTAACTCTTTGAACGTACAATAGTGGTTGTGAAGCAGAAATCAGTTTATTGTACACAATCGGTCAATTGCAGCTTGCCGTTGGCTGGAAACTGTACGTTTGTGTCACTGGAATGCACTAATCACCCCAAAAATATTACCGCCAGCCGGCATGTAAATGGATTTAACTCTTTGAACGTACAATAGTGGTTGTGAAGCAGAAAGTCAGTTTATTTTGCACAATCGGCAAACTGCAGCACCAACTGTGCACGACAGCCACCAAAAAAAAAAAGGGTGTATGTCACTTTAAATTTTCAATTCTTTGATATCTGTGGCCCTAAGTAACGATTCTGTGTCCCTGAGTAACGATTCTGTGTCCCTGAGTAACGATTCTGTGGCCCTAAAGTCTCTGTGGCCCTAACTCTGTCCCTTAATACACACAGGTCTGTCTCTCTTGAATGACCGGAGGCTAATGGAGAATTCTAAGATGGCTGCGATTTATAGCTCCACCATTACACAGTGCTGGCTGGCTGCTGATTGGCTAATGCGATCACATGTCATGAATGCATTATGGGTCAGCGCGCCTTGTCTGCGCGCCTTCCCAGAGATCCCCGCCCCATCTTCTCTGTCCATTTTCTCCGTCGCCACACATGTCGCCGCCATTTTTGGGAAAATTCGATTCGTGCATCCGAAGTTTGCTAATCTTCGGATTCGTCGCGAATAGAATTTTTCCAAATCTTCGGAACGAATTCCACTTCGTCATGTTCGATTCGCTCATCTCTAGATAAAACAATTGTATCTGGCAACAATTAGGAAATATGCCCTGTGAAAATATACATGCTACCTGTTATCACTATAGTGCATGTGGACCGAGACAGGCCGTAAAAAAAACCCTGCCTACGCTAGCAGTATTAGGATTTATCTAAGAATGAAAAACGTAGGAACCCTCCCCCCACCACCAAATTCTCCAAGATACACATCATTTTGCTAGCTACTGGACATTCTGAAAGGGTTTACATCTAATTGTAAAAGATCTTCCATTGTTTACCAGCCCTATACTAATCTCTTAGTTAATTCTTAGCTTCATCATCAGCACTCCCTCAGTTTTCTCTATCACAGCTAAAGCAGACTGTCATGACTGCTATTACCTCATCCTTTCACAGTAAGGAAGCTGGATTCTCCAAAAGCCTCATTATAGGACTTTCTAAGCCTACTGACCTACGTTCAAGGGCCAGACAATGCAATACAGTTACTATGGTGAATCCCTGCAGTATTTTTCTGGGTCTGCAATCTGCTAACAAGTAGGATTCACTACAGTCCCATGGTAGTGGTAAACCCAAACCTCATCCATATCCAGTAATCAACACTTCTTTTTTAACAACTTTACAAATAAACTACAATTACTTTTTTACAACCACCTACAGTACTTATATCACCTACTGAGATTTACCTTAAAGTGTTACTAAACCCACAACAGTAAAATCAGTCTGTATATGCAGCAAACTATGCTTGTTATACTCACTGTGGAACCTATGGGGTTAATCCTCTGCATTGTATAAAAAGGATGTTTGTTCCTGTCTTCTCTGATCCTCCCCTTCTTCCACAGTCCCCAATCCATCTGCTGATAGAACAGAGCTTTGGGGGCAAGCTGCACATGCTCAGTTTGGTGTGTATTGCTTGAGAGGTTATTTTTTTTTCTTGGGAGAGTGCATGTGATCAGCACAGAGCCAATCACCGCTGTTCAGACAGAGGGTCAGGGGTCCTGCAGCCTCATAGGACAATCATGGGAGAATGAAAACTCCTCCTACAAGCTTTAACCAGTGCACCGCTGGACACTGATAGAAGTCCCAAGACTGATATATACTGCTGATGAGGAAAGGTATTGAGCAGTTTATATTTACTAAAATAATTTCATTTCCATGCTCTGTGTACTGTGGGAGACCAGATATAGTGAATGCAGGGTCCTGGGTTTAGTAACACTTTAATAAATAAATCCAAATTACAATCTGCCTACATTGTAATACTACTTCTAAAGAGCTTGAAAACAAGACAACTATTTTCTCAATGTCCAAATAATAATTGGCCCACAAAAGCATTCACACAGTTGGCCACTCCGGCGCTGAAGAATTAAGCAGCATTGAAACCTGATTATCTTTCGTTCAGATATACGAATTGCACAGCTATCAACATGAATATTATTCAACACTGATGGGAGATGAGCAGGATGAAAATCAGATTGATTGGGTAATGAGATGTGCAATGCAAACTAATACTGCTCTTGGATTATTTGTGAGTGAACATCAAAATCAATGCGAGTTGGCATTTGGACAACTGACCCCAAACCTTAATGAAAAATGTGCTGTAGACACTGTATGAAATGAAACATTTAATGGTTTCTAAGGAAACCAAATTGAGCTGCAGTCACATGGGCCAGCTGTGCTTGCTTGTGCTGCAGGGAGTACTACTGTATGTTGTCACAAGGAATTGTGTTTCTATGCCCTTTGTCTGTCAGAAGAATTATTTATACATGAATAGGCTCAACCCTAGTACTGTGATTATTTTGAAATTCCAGACATTTACCAAGTATGACTGAATGAAAAATGCCACTTCACTGGCTGATTCTGTTAACTTTAATGAAAAATGTCACTTCAGTGGCTAAACATGTTCACTTACATTTAAGGACTCTTGAGTGATCGCACAGCTTTCCTTTTTTTTTTCCTTTTCTCTGATTAAAGTACAAATTACAAGTAACATTAAACTAATCCAAGATTTATTTTAAGCAATTAGCTCAATACCAAAGACAAAAAGATAGCACACGCTTTCATCATACTACAACATTATTTACACAGCCTTACCATGAGAAAGAGGGATTTTATAAATGAGAAAACAGAGAGAGAAAAACATTTGTGAAAATCAAATTCTTAAAAATGTACAAAGTACAGGAGTTGTAGGAAATTAATCAGCAATCATACACAGGTGCACCTTGGTTTACAAACTGCTCGATTAAGGTAATTTTGGGTTTACGAATGAAAATCCATTGAAAATAATTCCTTGGTTTACAAATTTTTTTCGCAATACGAACGGATTAATTGGTTTTCAATGCATTTCCAAATTTTTTTGTAATCATGTCCCTGTACAGTTTTATGCCTTTAAAGTGCACTGTATAAAGAGTTTTGAACAGAAGACTTTTTTTGACTCTTCTCTGACATCCGGAATGGATTAATTGGTTTTCAATGCATTTACTAATTTTTTTTGCAATACAAACAGATTAATTGGTTTTCAATGCATTTACAATTTGTTTTCACAATACTAACAGATTAATTGGTTTTCAATGCATTTACAATTTTTTTTAATCATGTTCCTGTACAGTACTATGCCTTTAAAGTGCACTTTATAAAGAGTTTTGAACAGATAAGACTTTTTTTTAACTTTTTTCTGACCTCTGGAACGGATTAATTGGTTTTCAGTGCATTTACAACATTTTTTCGCAATACGAATGGATTAATTGGTTTTCAATGCATTTACCAATTTTTTTTAACCATGTCCCTGTATAGTACTATGCCTTTAAAGTGCACTTTATAAAGAGTTTTGAACAGATAAGACTTTTTTTTACTTTTTTCTGACGTCCAAAATGGATTAATTGGTTTTCAATGCATTTACAAATTTTGTTTTGCAATACGAACAGATTAATTAGTTTTCAATGCATTTATGAAATTTGTTTTTAATCATGTACCTGTACAGTGCTATGCCATTAAAGTGCACGGTATACAGAGTTTTGAACAGATAAGACTTTTTTTTACTCTTTTCTGACCTCCGAAATGGATTAATTGGTTTTCAATGCATTTACAATTTTTTTTGCGATACGGATTAATTGGTTTTCAATGCATTTATGAATTAATTTTTAATCATGTCCCTATACATTATTTATGCCTTTAAAGTGCACTTTATAAAGAGTTTTGAACAGATAAGACCTATTTTGACTTTTTTCTGATCTCCGCAAAACAGATTAATTGGTTTTCAATGCATTTACAAATTTTTTTTGCAATACGAACGGATTAATTGGTTTTCAATGCATTTACACATTTTTTTAGCATGTCCCTGTACAGTATTTATGCTTTTAAAGTGCACTTTATAAAGAGTTTTGAACTGATAAGAGTTTTTTTTTTTACTTTTTTCTGACCTCCGGAACGGATTAATTGGTTTTCAATGCATTTACTAATTTTTTTCGCAATAGGAATGGATTAATTGTTTTTCAATGCATTTACAATTTTTTTTTAATCATGTCCCTGTACAGTACTATGCCTTTAAAGTGCACTTTATAAAGAGTTTTGAACAGATAAGACTTTTTTAAAAACTTTTTTCTGACCTCCTGAAAGGATTAATTGGTTTCAATGCATTTACGAATTCATTTTTAATCATGTCCCTGTACAGTATTTATGTCTTTAAAGTGTACTTTATAAAGAGTTTTGAACAGATAAGACCTATTTTGACTTTTTTCTGACCTCCGGAAAAGAGATTAATTGGTTTTCAATGCATTTACAAATTTTTTTATCATGTTCCTGTACAGTATTTATGCTTTTAATGTGCACTTTATAAAGAGTTTTGAACTGATAAGACTTATTTTGACTTTTTTCTGACCTCCAGAACAGATTAATTGGTTTACAATGCAATTACTATTTTTTTTTCGCAATATGAACGGTTAACTAGCTGCCGACCGCAGATAGCCGAATGACGGCTACACTGCGGCCGGCCAGTTCTGAGTGGACGTCATATGACGTCCTCCCAGAACGCGCTCTCCTGCGCGCCCCAGGGGGCGCGCACCCGGCAATCTCCGTGATCGCTGTGTCCTACGGACACAGCTGATCACGTGATGTGGTAAAAGGCCAATCACAGCGGCCTTTTACCACGTGATCAGCGGTGTCCAATGACACGCTGATCAGAGGGAAATGCAAGTGCCGGTTCTCAGCTGCACTTTCCTCACGCTGTCAGATCGTGAGGAAAGTACTGCCGAGAACCGGCAGTTGTCAGAGCGGGGATCGGCACCGATCATCAGGGCACTGATGATCAGTGCCCTGATGATCGGTGCCAAGCAGTGCCACCCGCAAGTTCCGCCCACCTGTGCCCAGCAGTGCGCCCACTAGCTCCGCCCACCTGTGCCCAGCAGATCACCCACCTGTGTCCAGCAGTGCACCCACCTGTGCCCAGCAATGCACCCACCTGTGCCACTCTGCAGTGCCACCTACCTATGCCCAGAAGTGCCACCTACCTGTGCCCACCAGTGCCACCCACCTGTGCCCACCCACCTGTGCCCACCAGTGCCACCCACCTGTGCCCACCCACCAGTGCTGCCCACCAGTGCAGCCCAGCAGTGCTGCCGGTCAGTGTCGCCAGTCAGTGCCCAGGGGTTGTGCCAGTCAGTGCTGCCAGTCAGTGCCCAGCAGTGATGCCAGTCAGTGCCGTCTATCAGTACCCATCATCAGTGTCACCTATCAGTGCCGCCTATCAGTGCTGCATATTAGTGCCGCCTATCTGTGACACCTCATTAGTGCTGTCTATCAGTGCCGCCTATCCGTGCCACCTCATTAGTACTGCCTATCAGTGCCCTTTAGTGCTGCCTATCAGTGCCCATCAGTGCCGCCTATCAGTGCCCATCAGTGCTGCTTCATCAACGCACATCAGTGAAGGAGAAAAAATACCTGTTTGAAAAATTTTATAATAGAAACAAAGAAACTTTTTTTTTTTTTCAAATTTTTTGCATTTTTTTATTTATAGCGCAAAAAGTAAAGTGCCCAGTGGCAATTAAATACCACCAAAAGAAAGCTCTATTTGTGAGAAAAAAATGATCAAAATTTCATATGGGTACAATGTTGCATGACCATGCAATTGTCAATCAAAGTGCGGCAGCGCTGAAAGCTGAAAATTCGCCTGGTAAATAAGGGGGTATAAGTGCCTGGTAGGCAAGTGGTTAATTGGTTTTCAATGCATTTACAAATTTTTTTTAATCATGTCCCTGTACAGTACTATGCCTTTAAAGTGCACTTTATAAAGAGTTTTGAACAGATAAGACTTTTTAAAAAAAATTTCTGACCTCCAGAACGGATTAATTTGTTTTCCATGCATTTACAAATTTTTTTCACAATACGAACGAATTAATTGGTTTTCAATGCATTTACATTTTTTTTTTAATCATGTCCCTGTACAGTACTATGCCTTTAAAGTGCACTTTATAAAGAGTTTTGAACAGATAAGACTTTTTTTTACTTTTTTCTGACCTCCGGAAAGGATTAATTGGTTTTCAATGCATTTACAAATACATTTTTAATCATGTCCCTGTACAGTATTTATGCCTTTAAAGTGTACTTTATAAAGAGTTTTGAACAGATAAAAGACTTTTGTTTTACTTTTTTCTGACCTTCGGAATGGATTAATTGGTTTTCCATGCATTCCTATGGGAAACTGCGTTTCAGTTTACAAATTTATCACAATATGAAAAGTCCCGCAGAATGTACTACTGGCAGCAGCATTTTTGCAGAAAAACGCCTGATGCTTGTAAAAGTATCTAACGCTTTTTCAAGTGTTTAAGAGTGTTTACAAGCGTCAAGTGCTCGAGCGTTAATTCATTTAATTGGCCAGAATGATAATTTATTCTGGCCATTAAAATGAATTAATGCTCAAGAGCTAAACTCGCCTAGCGTTTAGCCGCGTCAAGCATTTTTTTCTGCTAAAACGCTGCTGCTCCTGGACGCACTGGAGCTAGTTTTTTTTCCTGCTGGTAAATGCTACTGCTACTAAAAGCTTCTAAACATCTATGTGGTTCATGGACACATAGGATAACATAGAGGACCGTTTGGAAGCAGTAAAAAAAAAAGCCTGATGCCCCTAAAAGTGGCTGGAAAAACACCCTGTGTGCATGAGGCCTCATGCTCTCTGTTGGCATAGAAGAGTAACAGCTCCATCCCAATAATTTTAGTGTTGAGAAAGAGAAGGGAGTTTTTTGACCAGATGTGTTAGATTACAGAATACACTGGGCCGCATGGTCATACTCTTTTGGTTAGTGGACTGAACAGTCATATTTAGGCTTACTGCACAACTGCTATACCAGTAACGCGGAGGTACTGTAAGACTAAGGCTGGCCATACATTATACAATTTTCTTGAGATTTTTGCTTTAGATTTATTAAAAACCATATAATATAAGGTTAAACCTAAACAACACTTTCAATTGTATCCAATTAGGCAGACACTTGCACTAGATTGTTGAAGGTAAATCTAAAGGAAATTGGGCAGAAATTGGATAGAAAATTGTATAGTGTATGGCCAGCCTAATGCTGGCCATACATGGGTCAAATTCCAAACGATTTTTCGTCTGAAAATCGAAAATGTCGTTCGCTCGGTAATTCGATGGTGCCATCAATGATTTAAAAATCGTCCGACCAAGTCATAAAGTTCACCCCAGATAACAGGCGAAACTTCTGTTCCTTCTAGGCCATGGCTCATGCGCATATTATTATTATTATTATTATACAGTATGTATAAAGCGCCAATAGTTCGCTCAGCGCTGTACATTACAAAGGGGGACAGAACATGTGACAGAACAATACCAATACAATGCAAAACATGAGGGGATTGAGGGCCCTGCTCTTTCGAGCTTACAATCTAGGAGGGAGGGGATGGTGGCACAGGAGGAGATAGCTGTGGGGGATGGAGTGGTCGGAAGAGTGGAGGAGGTCGGCAAGTTAGCAGGGGGTGGGGTAGGCTTCCCTGAAGAGGTGGGTTTTCAGGGTGCGCCTAAAGGAGAGGAGAGTAGGTGATAATCTGATGGGTTGGGGCAGGGAGTTCCAGAGGATGGGTGACACCCTGGAGAAGTCCTGGAGGCGGGCATGGGAGGAGGAGACCAGGGAACTAGAGAGAAGGAGGTCTTGTGAGGAGCGGAGTGTGCGTGCTGGGCGGTACTTGGATATTAGGTCAGTGATGTAGTTCGGGGCAGTATGGTAGACGGCTTTGTACGTCAGTGTTAGGATTTTGAATTTGATCCGTTGCGCAATCGGAAGCCAGTGGAGGGATTGGCAGAGGGGGGTGGCGGAAATGGAGCGGTTGGAAAGGTGAATGAGTCTGGAAGCCGTATTCAGGATCGACTGAAGCGGGGATAGCCAGCGGCGAGGCAGGCCAGTAAGGAGGGAGTTGCAGTAATCGAGTCGTGATATGATGAGGAGGTGGATGAGCTGTTTAGTGGTTTCTGGGGTTAGGAACGTGCGGATTTTGGCGATGTTGCGGAGGCGGAGTCTGCATGAGATTGTTAAAGATTGGACTTGGGGCTGGAAGGATAGGTTGGAGTCCAGAATGACACCAAGTACTCTGGCCTGAGGGGCGGGTTTGATGGTGGCGTTGTTGGCATCACCCCTACTGCAGATGTGTGTTTACACGAAACGCGTCTAGGAGGAGCCCTTGCACGCTTTGACGCTACGCCGCCGGATCAGGAGGTCCGGCGGCCCACATTAGATGTATACTGGTTAGTGTTTTTGGGTGCTTTTACTGCTCATAGCAGTTTCATACTATATACAGTCATTCATGTACAGTCATGGCCGAAATTGTTGGCACCCTTGATATTTTTCCTGAAAATCAAGTATTTCACACAAAAAAGGTATTGCATTAACACATGTTTTGCTATACACATGTTTATTCCCTTTGTATGTATTGGAACAAATATAAAACAGAGGCAGAAAAGCAAATATGACATAATGTCACACAAAACCCCAAAAATGGGCTGGACAAAAGTATTGGCACCCTTAACTTAATATTTGGTTGCACACCCTTTGGAAAACATAACTGAAATCAGTCGCTTCCTATAACCATCAATAAGCTTCTGACACCTCTCACCCGGAATTTTGGACCACTCTTCCTTTGCAAACAGCTCCAGGTCTCTCTTATTGGAAGGACACCTTTTCCCAACAGCAATTTTAAGATCTCTCCACAGGTGTTCAATGGGATTTAGATCTGGGCTCATTGCTGGCCACTTCAGAACTCTCCAGCGCTTCTTTGCCATCCATTTCTGAGTGCTTTTTGACGTATGTTTGGGGTCATTGTCCTGCTGGAAGACCCAGGATCTTGGACGCAAACCCAGCTTTCTGACACTGGGCCCTACAGTGCGACCCAAAATCCTTTGGTAATCCTCAGATTTCATGATGCCTTGCACACAGTCAAGGCACCCAGTGCCAGAGGCAGCAAAACAACCCCAAAACATCATTGAACCTCCACCATATTTTACCGTAGGTACTGTGTTTTGTTCTTTGTAGGCCTCATTCCGTTTTCGGTAAACAGTAGAATGATGTGCTTTACCGAAAAGCTCTATCTTGGTCTCATCTGTCCACAAGACGTTTTCCCAGAAGGCTTTTGGCTTACTCAAGTACATTTTGGCAAACTGTAGTCTTGCTTTTTTATGTCTCTGTGTCAGCAGTGGGGTCCTCCTGGGTCTCCTGCCATAGCGTTTCATTTCATTTAAATGTCGACGGATAGTTCGCGCTGACACTGATGCTCCCTGAGCCTGCAGGACAGCTTGAATGTCTTTGGAACATGTTTGGGGCTGCTTATCCACCATCCGGACTATTCTGCGTTGCAATCTTTCATCAATTTTCCTCATCCGTCCACGACCAGGGAGATTAGCTACAGTGCCATGGGTTGCAAACTTCTTGATAATGTTGCGCACTGTGGACAAAGGCAAATCTAGTTCTCTGGAGATGGACTTGTAACCTTGAGATTGTTGATATTTTGCCACAATTTTGGTTCTCAGGTCCTCAGACAGTTCTCGTCTCCTCTTTCTGTTGTCCATGCTTAGTGTGGCACAGACAGACACACAATGCAAAGGTTAAGTGAACGTCTCTCCTTTTTATCTGCTTTCAGGTGTGATTTCTATATTGCCCACACCTGTTACTTGCCCCAGGTGAGTTTACAGGAGCATCACATGCTTGTAACATTCTTATTTATCCGCAGTTGTGAAAGGGTGCCAATACTTTTGTCCAGCCCATTTTTGGAGGTTTGTGTGACATTATGTCGAATTTGCTTTCTTTCCTCCCTTTTTTTGTTTTGTCCCAATACACACAAAGGGAATAAACATGTGTATAGCAAAACATGTGTTAATGCAATACGTTTCGTGAGAAATACATGATTTCCTGGAGAAATATCAAGGGTGCCAACAATTTCGGCCATGACTGTATGTATTTCTGCTCAGATTTTAATGCAATAAATTTATAGTTTTAAATACTACACTATGAGCACCTTTATTCTCCATATCTGGCACTGAGCCTTCATGTCTCAGCCTCAGTGATTTAGGTATTGCTGCAGACTTGATGAAGTAAATACTTGGAGATCAGATCGGTATCCTTTCTTACACCACTGAGGGTCCATCAGAGGATTCCATTTCCGGGCTGTCCTTATTCAAGATCCTAGGATGCATGTGATACAGATATGCGTTTATTACTGGGTTTCTGGTGAGTAGGCAATCTATTCATATTATCACAACGGGAGACCGGATTGCACCTACAACGTCTGATATTTCACTGTGGACTGAGGAATCCATATATTTATACTACAGTGGACTTATTTTAATATTATTTTACTATATTAATATTATTTTACTGTATTTTTTCCTTGCCATTTAATTTTATGTAGCGCTGCACTCTTTGTACTTTTGAGTTGTTGGACATGATGGAGAAGTCAGTGGGGGGTGGGGTCCGGGCTGGGGGGAAGACAAGAAACCCGGTTTTGGAGAGGTTCAGTTTAAGGAAGAGGAGCGACATCCAGTCTGATATGTTGCTCAGTAGGTGTGTGATTCAGGCGGAGACTGAGGGGGTGAGGCGAGGGGTCAAGAGATAGATTTGTGTGTCATCGGCATATAGGTGGTAGTTGAAGCCGTGAGAGTGTATGAGTTGGCCAAGGGAAGAGGTGTAGATGGAGAAGAGAAGGGGCCCGAGGATGGAGCCTTGAGGGACCCCAACAGAGAGGGGGAGTGAGGGGGAGGTGGTAGCATTATAGGTAACGCTGAAAGAGCGTTGTGACAGGTAGGATTAGAGCCAGGAGAGAGCAGAATCTCTGAAGCCGAGGGAGTGTAGTTTTTTGAGGAGGAGGGGGTGGTCGACTGTGTCGAAGGCCGCGGAGAGGTCAAAGAGTAGGAGCACTAAATAGTGGCCATTAGCTTTGGCGGAAAAAACGATCGTACAATTTGACCATCATTGAGTCGAAAATCGGTCGTTTTTCACGAATTTTCCAACATGCCCAATCACCGAAAAGGGGAGGAACCGCGAAAATCGTCCGGTGCCATTGACACACTAACAGAGAAAAAATTGGCCGATTATTCTTAGGTCCGATTTTTGGATGAAAAATCGGTCTAATTTTGATCCATGTATGCATAAAAAATCCGAAGTTGTTAATACAATGTGTTTGTCCATTGTACCACTGCTTTTCCTGATCTCCTGCCATGATTCCACAGCTGTCACAAGCTCAGGACAACCCACACCTGCTAAGGGAGCTCTCTCTTCCATCTTTTGGGAACAAGACAGCATATCTGCAACTTTAACTTTGGGGACTAGAGAGGACTCCGCACTCCCAGCTGTGCAAAACTGCTGGCTTTGCAGGGAATACATTAAGGGCCAGGCAACCATATTCGGGGTGATCTGGACTGTGGACCCAGAAACAACAGGATACCACCAAACAGTGATGCCACACTCTTAAGAGGAGCCAGTGTAAGGAGTCCATATAAGTGGCACCAATGACCTGTAAGTGGACAGGTCCATACGTGGAGGTGAGCACAGGATTGAACGGTGATGGGTAGCACTATGCATGATTTGGATTGAGCACAGGAGGTTGATTACAGATATATTGAAGAAGCCACATATACAGTTTATTACCTGTCACTTTAAGACTATTAATTTTATTGGGGACGGTTTTTCAGTTTTTATTTCACACATGGACATTGTGGAATGTTATACGAGTTATAGATAACCTAAGCTGAATTATTCTTTTTTCTGTAATATTATTTATTGGTAATAATGTAAGAGCGGGATTGAGAGCACATATCCAGGGAGGTGCAGTATCACATTTTCAGTTTATCCTTGTTCATTGCTACAGTTATGGGTACTGTTAAAGCGACTTTGCTGATTACAAAAAGTTTCTTTAAAAGCTCTGTTGCTGTAAGAACGCAAAGGAATTCCTATGTCTCCTGCTTCCCATTCCACCAAACATTGCTCCTGAGTAATCTCCAGGTAAAAGTTCATCCTTGACCCACCATTCCTAGGAGTGTCAATCGCTTAGGACACCCACAGTGCTCAGTGGATCCACTTGCTCACCTTTAGGTCACTAATTTTCCCTGTAATGATCGGAAGTCAACAAGAAGAACCAGTGAGTGCTATGTTGGACCCAAGAGATTGACTCTTCCATAAGTGTAGGTCTGGGGAGGAACTTAAGCCAGTGATTATTTAGCATCAGAGCAGCGTTTGGTGGCACTGGCAGAAGGAGAGGCAAGTTTTCCTTTGCTTGTTTATAGGCACAGAGCCTTTAAAGTTCACCTTATGTAAAAAAAATATATATATATGCACATAATTTTGCAGGCTAAAAAAAATGTGCATGTATTATTTTTTTTACACTGCGGTGTGTAAAGAATTACACCTGCAATCAGGAGATCGCAGGTGTAATGTCAAGATCCTGCAGACACTCAGTACAGCTGTCTGCCAGTTAACATGTAGCCTGTACATAAAATGTAATATACAGTATATATATATATATATACATATATTTTGTATGGATATATATATATATATATATATATATATATATATATATATTGAATCATATACAAAGTTGTCCACCAGCAGCACTCTAAGGGAACAGATGGCATTCACACATTATGACTGTTTAATGCAGATTATATTTTCAACTGCAGTAAATGTCTGGTGTACAAAACATTTCTCTAGAACAGAAGCTTCCGGTTTCTTAGGAAGCCCAGTACAACAATACTTCTATTTTAAGGCAACATGATCAACATGATGATATTGACATACTCGAATGGTTTACATGATAATTGGATTACTTAATTTGCAAGTATTGCGCTGTTCACAAAACCTACAGTAAGTCATTATAAAACATATTCATAGGAATACTACCTGATGGTTCCCTTGTATGTACTGAGTGATTATGTTCAAGTTAATAATTAGTCAATAGCTATGTTTATCTCAATACAATAGCCTGATTATCAACCATCAATTTTAAAGCAGCCAACATGTGGGAACCTAACAGTTTGAATGAAGGTGATGCATTCCATTCACTGTGCACTCACTTAGGCCTAAAATATAACTTTTATTACGAAATGTATCTAAAATGTTATCAAAATACCAGGGGCAGACTGACCATTTGGAAACTCGGGCACTGTCCGAGGGCCCTGGGTCTGAAGGGGGCCCCATGAGATGCCCCTGGTACCTTTTTCATAGGCTTTTTTGAGTTTTTTGACACAGGGGTCCCATGATCCCCTATTGCCCAGGGGCCCCATGAGTTGTCAGTCCGCCCCTGCAAAATACATTAGCTTCTCACTTGGCTTAGGGCCGGTTCACACTATAGAAATGCAGTCCAGATGTGTTCCGAATGCGTTTTTGCATGCGTGTTTTTGACACGTTTTTGGCACCTTCCGGTGCGTTTTTGATGCATTCTGGTGCATTTTTTATGCATTCCAGTTAATTTTTTCCTCCTTTCTTTTCTTCAATTTAAATAGAGATATTTGCGTTCCAGTGTGTTTTTAGTGTGTTTTGGTGCATTCTGGTGCATTTTTATGCATTTTACCGTGTTCCAGTACAGTTCTGTGCAGAAAATATGCAGCATGTTCTACTTTCTTTTCTGCATCCAGAATGCACTGGAACGGCAAGCACTGATGTGAACTATGAGATTAACAACCATATAACCTACTTTTTCTGCATTTTGGATGCAGAAAAAACGCAACTGAAATGCATGTAGTGTGAACTGGCCCTTAATACTAACAGGAGAAAAAGCTATAAATGGCCAGGAGACACCTTTGCGCTATTGCCTCTCTTTCTATCAAGTGCTCAGGACCTCATGTTTAGGAAGTCATTTGAATCTGCTAAGGATGCAGTTAGGTGGTGGAACACAATTGGACACAGTAATACTTTTGGAGTGTTATCACAACATATTGACATGCAGACTTTTTTTACTGCACTATTTATAATGGTTTCACTTTATATAATTTGATGCATGGTTGTATTTTTCCCTACAAAAGTATATGCAAAAGTATATGTATGCATGAACTCTTTGATATATTTAAACAGATTATGCATCCGATGTATTTATTAGGTTTGTATATGGTTTTGCAGTTATTTTTATAGATGCAAATTTGGTGTGTTTTTTCGTGAATTTTTTTATTTGTGTCACTTGATACATTTTTTTTTGTTTACAAACGATTTTATTGAGTATAAGTAGACAATAAAATAACAGCACATTTTCAAATATTAACAGCAAAAACAAGGCACTTTGGAAAAGTACAATTCAGAAAAAGATATCATAATAATGAAGAGAAGAAACAGAAGAAAAGCAGATTGCAAGTACATGAAATACGTTAATGATAAGAGAAATTGAATAATACGTCTGTCAACAGCATCTGTCAGTCATTGTTCACTGAAAACGTTATCAATCATGCAATAAATGTCTATAATCCCCCCATGACTCCCATTTTTTATCAAATAAGTGCATCTTATCCAGCAAAGTATAATGAATGCGTTCCATGAGCATTACAGCATCAATTCTGTGCAGGATGGAGGCCAAAGGTACAGCATTGGATCTCCAGTGTAAGGCAATAGACCATAAAGTGGCAATACAAATAGTATGTATCAATCTCATAATGGCATCAGGGACCCCTGGGATATGAGCCCCCAATAGGCAAGTTTGAATAGATAAACATACTGGGGTACCCGCCAGTGAGGTGGCCACCTCGGATATCCTGCGCCAAATCAGAGATATGGACGGGCAATCCCAAAATATATGCACCAAAGTGCCTGTAAAACCACAGTCTCGAAAACATAGAGGGGACGTTTGTGGGTACAATCTATGTAGTCTTGATGGGGTATAATACCATCTAGTTAAAACCTTAAGGGCCGTTTCACGAACTGAAAGAGATCGAGAGCTTTTACAGATATTATCCACCATGGAATCCCAATCCTCATCCGAAAAAGTGGTACCACTATCCTCCTCCCACCTCTGTCGGTACAACGGAGGCGTATGAAAAAGACAAAGTAAAGATTGGTGATAAAAATTGGAAATAAGACCCCTACCCCTGGGAGAGTCACGGCTGGTACGTTCAAAAAAGGAAACCAGAGAAGACGGTGTAAGGCCAGAATGTGATTCAAAAAAGTGTCTAATCTGTCGGTAACGATGGTACTCGCGAAGGGGAATATCAAAAAGCGCGCGTAGCATATCAAAGGTAATGTAAGATCCTCCTCTTTGAAAATCAGATAATCTGATAAGAGATTGATCATACCACCAACGAAACAGTTGAGGAGAAGAAAAAGCTGGTGTAAAAGTTGGATCACCAAAAAATGAAATACCGGGGGGAATAGGAGAGACCAAATTTAATTTAAATTTGTATGTGGACCAAAGTGTCATTGAATGGGTCACTATGGAGTTATAAAATGTAAGTGAACGTGGAGAGACCCTGGACCACAGGATGCTCGGTAAGTAGAATGGGCGTATGGACTGAGATTCAAATTTGACCCATGGGATCTGAGAGTTAATAGTTGCCCACTGTGATAGCTGCGCAAAACGAGCCGAAAGATAATATATCCAAAAATTGGGAAGACCGAGGCCTCCAGTCCGTTGTGAGCGGTATAAAATCGCTGAGGCAAAACGTGCACGCTTATTACCCCAGATAAAATTATTAATGGTCCGCTGAAATTGGCTCAGAAACGTTTTTGAGACTGGAACTGGAAGAGCTCTAAAAAGATAAAGAAGTTTAGGCAAAATATTCATTTTAACAGCCGTGACTCTACCCAAGAAGGAAATAGGATAACCATGCCAAATCCTCAGTAGAGTAGATAGACGTGATATACACGGTGGATAATTAGCAGCAAATATATCTGAATAACTGGGAGTGAGATTAACACCTAAATAGGATATCCGGTCTGTAGACCAGCGGAATGGGAAGGAGCTGCGGAGAGATGCACTTAGGGAATCAGGAATATTAATCGGCATAACTACCGATTTGGTAAAATTAACAGTAAGACCTGACGTTATAGCAAAATCATTCAGTATGACACATAAATTAGGCAATGAAGTCAACGGGTTAGTAAGAAAAAGCATAACATCATCAGCATACATGCTCATTTTAAATTGTGAGACTAACAACGGGTAACCTGAAATATCCGGGTGTGATCTGATCGCTTCTGCCAAGGGTTCCAACACCAGTGCAAATAAAAGGGGTGAAAGGGGACAGCCCTGACGGGTACCTCTACCCAATGTGAAAAAGTCTGAATTGCAGCCAGGGAGCCGTATTCTTGTCTTCGGAGAGTCATATAAGGCATGTATACCGGCTAAAAATTTGTTATTAAAGCCCAGTTTTCGTAGCAAGGAAAACATATAGGGCCAAAGAACACTGTCAAAGGCCTTGTTTATATCCAGACTCATCAGCAAGACCTCTTTAGAATGTAAATTAGCATCTTGAATAACGTTGAGCGTGAGGCGAATATTATCAGTGATAAATCTGTCTGGGATAAATCCAGATTGGTCCGGAGAGACCAAAGAGGAGATAATAGGGGCCAACCTGTCCGCCAAGATGCGGCTAAATATTTTCAGATCATTATTCATTACGGAGATTGGTCTATAGTTTTGTGGTAAGGTGTGATCTTTCTGTGGTTTGGGTATTAAAGACATGTTAGCCAACAGCATCTCCTCCGGGAACCTACCCCCCTGCAAAACATCATTAAATAAAGTTATCAGATAGGGAGCCAAAGTAGAGGCAAAATGTTTGTAATAACTAGCAGTGAACCCGTCTGGACCTGGCGCAGTAGAGCTTTTCATGGCGCTAATTGCACGAGTTATCTCCTCCAGAGTGCAGGGGGCATTAAGAGAAGCAACTTGAGAAGGTGTGAGAGCAGGGAGGGGTATAGAATCCAGCCACGAGGCTGCTGGTGAAACAGAATCCGACCGTGGAGGGGCTAATAGGTTAGAATAAAAGTTTTCAAAAATGCCCAAAACCTCCTGAGGCAGAGATGAAATAGCACCCGAGTTAGTACGCAATTTATAAATATGTGGGGGGTGCATGGAGTGATTCAGTTTCCTTGCAAACATAGAGGAAGCCGAGTTGCTATGTAACAAAAATGTGGCTTTTGACCAGCGGAGAGCTTTTTCAGTTTTTTGGGATAGCAGAGTATTCAATTCTAAGCGCTTTTGAGATAGTAACTGTTTATTAAGAAAAGATGGGTTAGCAATATGACTTCGGTAATGTGCTTCCAATTCTCGGGTAAGAAGCAGAATTTGCTGCCATCGTTTTCTATTTCTGGATGAAGCCATAGAAATAAGGCGGCCTCGTAAGACCGCCTTATGGGCTACCCATAATGTGGCTGGAGAAATATCAGGAGTCGAATTAGATTGAAAATATTCCAAAATAGATGCAGCTACTTCATGGCGGGAGTCAATATCCGTAAGCATAGAATCATTGAGTCTCCATGAGAAGGGAGTGGGTGCAAGTCCCATACATGTGATAGACAAGGCTATAATATTGTGATCCGACCAAGGACTCAAGTGGATGTTCGCTATCCTAGAGTTTGCTAATAAAATAGGGGTGCAATAAATATAGTCTAATCTAGCATAAGAGTCATGTGGGTGAGAATAAAATGAATATTCTCTAGCTCCTACATTATGCGCCCTCCAGGCATCTACTAATTGGAAGGCCTCTAGTCTTTTAGTAAGTGATTTTGGGAAGGCGTGGGAAGAGTGCAAGAGTGAGCTACGGTCCAAAAGAGGATTTGCTACCAGGTTGAAATCACCACCCACCAATAGATGGGGTGACAAAAATCTATCAAGAACATCAAAAAATTTTGAGAAAAAGGTAGCTTGTGCCCAATTCGGTGCGTAGACATTTGCTATTGTAAGTTCTCGGCCTGAAAGGGTGCCCTTAAGAATAATAAACCTACTGTCTGGATCACGGTACACATGTTGAACCTCAAAGGGGATTGAATTATGCAGAAAAATGGCCACCCCTCTACTCTTGGAGGAGTGTAAAGTATAATACCCTTGTCTATAGGATTTGTGAAAATATGTCGGGTGTTTTGCGGCTGCAAAATGTGTTTCCTGCAATAAAATCATTTTAGCCCCTAATCGCCTATACTGAAGAAAGGCTGTTTTGCTCTTGTTTGGCGAGTTGAAACCCTGGACATTATGCGAGATACATTGAATTGCCATAATATGCAAAAATTATTACCATCAGCAAAAAAATATACATTGACAAGACATATACTCGAATTATTTGGCTAGATGTAAGGACCTTCAAGTCCATAACAAATAGATTTACGGGTAGCATTACCAGTCTGGGGGACATCCAGACCCCAAAATGGGGGTCGTGACGTCCACACACCGGTATCAAGTCAACATCATGTACAAAATTTTTGAGGAAAAAAAAGACAAAAAACAGTAAAAGTGAAGCAATGATAGCTGCGACAATGAAAAGAGTAACTGAGAGACATGGATCAGGTATGCAATTAGCTGTACCTGAAAAAACAAAAAATTTCAACATCAAAGGGCCAATCGGGCCCAAACCCTGTCTCCATAACACATGAAAAACGGAGCCGTCACCCCACAATCGGGCGGTGATTCCTCCGGTCATGTCAGGAGGCAGGGTGGGGTAACGTGTCCAAGAGTTGTGAGGCCATGAATCAGTGGGCGATATTCAGAGGGCCCGAAGACCCTTGTTAGACTTAAACACATCCAGTTATCAACGAGAGAGCATATATAGTCTATATAAACACAGAAACAGCTCAACAGCTTCCACAAAAACACATATATATATCCCCAAGGTGTAGGGGGTGCTGAACAATAGACATCCCGTGGGTTGCCTCCTATCCCAATCAAGGGAAATCGCTGACCAGGATCATCGATGCAAGTAATAATAGGCAGGAAGGCATGGTCCCATCAGCCCAGTTCTTGTCGGGCCCTCCTCCTTTCCCTCCGTGGAGATGGAGTGTGCCAGATAGGAGAGACACGAGGTGTAGGGGGGGGACGTCGAGGTGATGGGGCATCCGCCAGGCCCAACTTGGTCAGGATTTCTCTGCCCTCAGGAAGGGATGTAGCAATATATGTGCTCCCATTATGTGGAACTATTAACTTAAAAGGGAAGCCCCATTTATAACGGATACGAGCTGAAAAAAGAGCCGTTGTAACCTCCTTCATTTTCCTGCGCTTCTCCAATGTAGCCGGAGAAACATCTGGAAAAATTTGTAAAACCGAGCCTTCAAAGGAGATCGTTGGAGTGTTGCGAGCAGCTCTGAGTATGTCTTCTTTGGTCAGGAAATCTTTTAGACACAGAACAATGTCCCTAGGCGGTTTATCACTAGGGGGTTTAGGGCGCAGGGCTCTATGGATGCGATCACAGGCAAAGGATCCGGGATTGCAATCCGGAAGGAGAGATTTGAATAGCTTGGTAACGGTTAGTGAGAGATCAGAAACAGATTCCGGAATTCCCCTGACTCGCAGATTATTTCTGCGGTTGCGATTATCAAGGTCTTCAACCTGTGCCTGCAATTGTAAAAAGGCCGTTTGTAGATGATCATGTTCTCTGGAAAGGTCCCCATAGGCTAGGCTAAGTTCATCATGTTTAGTTTCCAAGCGATCGGTTCTAGAGCCCAATGTGGCTATTTCCTGAGAGAGAACATTAGTGCTTTTGTGTAATTCTGATTGGAATTTGGCGGCCAATTTGGTGTACATGGTTTCCAAGCAAGATTCCAGGTCACCCTTTGTAAGTTGCTGTGCATCTTCACTGACCAGAGTTAATGAAGGAGTTGTGATATCACGCAAGGGTTCGGATGGGGATGCTCGTTCTGCGTCACCTAGAGACATGTTGCAAATCTCGTGTGTCTTAAGTAGATATGTAGTGAGGGACTTTTGAGCTTGTCCCTTCTTTTTTTTGGTGGACGGCATACAGAGAGTCTCCCGGGGGTGATCAACTGGAAATTGGATGATAAAAAGAGATAATGACCCCAGGGGACCTATAACGCCCGAATCAGGTTTAGGGTTGTATTTACATAAACGCTCTCAAGCTTATCCGAAAAAACTTTATATTGTAAATACAGTTAGTAAGCCATGAGGATGTGGAGTGGACATAGGCCGTGGTGCACCCCATTAATAGCTCCAGGGTCTGGGATGAACAGGGGGGCAAGTATAGGACAGAGGATCCCTTATGATGGCCTAATAATCCTCCAGAGCAAGTATAGTCAGCCCATACACCCCTCCAGGGCAGTATATAGGCCTCAGTGGGTTTCTGGGCCCAGCAAAGGCCTCAATCACAGAGGGATGGGGTCCCTGGAGTGGTGGGCGGGAGCCCCGTCCCCCGAGACGTCAAAGGGGGATAGGATGGTCAGTGTCTACCAGCCTCCTGCACTCAATGTAGCTCGGATGTGAGGAGGAGGAGGTCCGGGCCGGATGCAGTAGGCCGCAGCCACAGGGAACGGCAATATGCTGCTCCGTCTCTTCCCCAGGTCCAGGGGATGCAGAGGATGTCACAAACGTCTCAGGAGGGTCCGCCGCCGCCCGGATGATAGCGGATGCAGGCAGAAACCTCCGGAGTCACGGACCATGCGGCCGCGCTAGGCCGCGCGCATCCACCGCCACAGATGGCGGAGATATCCCCCGGGGCTTTTCTCCCAGGCACAGGGGAAGCACCCAAGGATCCAGCCGCTCCGCCGTGGTCCGCAGCAGCACGGATGGCGGTGGATTGTGTAGGTCGGCGACGGAGCTCCGGATTATGCGGCCGCTCCGGTCGCCATCTTGGACACGCCCCCACTTGATACATTTTAAAGGGACTGTAGCACTACTTCTTTATTCAGTTTGTATTTGTATTCCGGCAACTGTTGAGTAAAGCTGCACAAATTTCTTTATCATCACTAAATGTCACTGAGGTTTTTGGTATAACACAGGAATCTCAAGTCCAAGGACACAGAAGGGTACTCCAATGGAACTACAGTACTCTGGCAGTAATTAGGGAGGTGCTCCCCTCAGTCGCTAAGTCTTCCAGAGAACCCGTGCGCAATTAAGCTCCTGCAAAACTGCATGTATGCCAGTTATGACCATGCAAGGCCTCTCACCTTATTGTGCATCACTAGCCCAGCAACCTCTGCAAGTGTGGCCTGTCTGAACTGCTGGGAGAGAGAAGCAGAGAAACTTATCTACCCAGGGCAGATCCATGAACCCAAGTAGTTTTTGGAAAATTAGTTAAAGGGACCTACATCTGCATCTGAGCATGGTGAGTAAAGGGGCACTGTACTGCACTCCACTTCAGCTTGCTGTTCCTGAAAGATGACAGACAATTTAAATTCATTCTGCACAAAGTGTACAGGGTTCCCTGAAGTTGTGTCTCTGGGAGCGCCTCAGGGGTTAGGTCATGGATCCATTTTCTGGGAAAATAAGTGATATGTCAGTGGATGTGGGTTCAGAGGGATTTACAGCAGGAAAATGAACCTGAGCTGGGCTGTGTAATATTATCAGAATCCATGGGTTATCCTGGCGGTCTTGGAGATAATGGTGGGAGAGCTGAAGGCAGCCACCATTGAGACCTTTACGGCTCACAAACTTGGACAGGTTCTTCAACCCCCACCTCTATTGATGGGTTTGAGGAGTTCACAGTGTAGGTGTATTCTTTTTTCTCGGGTTTCTAACCCTCTGGATCTAGATATTATATACTGGCACACCTAGAATAGGTTGTTGTAGGACAACTCCATGGACTTTTTCCCACAGCGTTTGCGATTTTCCTTGTTGGTGTTCATTGTATTAGAGGGACCAAGAGGGACCATGGTCAAAGTCTGACACTTCCAACTGTCATAACCCCACCCATGACTGGTCTCTAAAGAACTGTTGAACCTAAGGAGGATGTCAATTCTACTCTTGAATCCAGGAAGTTGGAGTGTGTTCAAGTTCTTCTGCAGGCACTGTGGTCTCTGGATCCCCGAAGAGTACAGACAGTCGTAAGGAAGGCAGAAGCACTTCCAAGCCATCTGGACGCCAGTTTTTGTGGTATGATTGTGGGTTAGTACTGCCACCACAAACTTGGTAAAGTGGCTCACCTTGACTAAAATGTAACGGTATCCATCTTTTGACCTGTTGAGTGTATGAATGTCAGTACTTCTAGTGGGGCAAACATGTGCCAGGCCCGATATGAGATTCAAGCTTTAGCACCCTTCAACACTGAACAAACCATACAGTGTAGTCAGACTTGTTTATCCAACTGGAACATACCTACACATAGGATTTGTCGCTTGGATCAGGGAACATTATGTGGCTCCCCAGTGTCCTGCTTCCACATGGATTCTCTCTGCCACAGGGAGGGATCAGGCCTTTGACAGTATAATTTACCAGGTCACTGATGAGTCAAGAGGGAACATTATTCTGTGATGATCTTGTGATCTTTTTTCTAGGACTGGGCCAAAACCATAACCATGTCACCTCTATTAGATGGGGCAACCATTGGACCCTATCTTTGTGTCTGTGCCCAATGATAGTCTCCCTATACCCAGCACCAGGATCACGTCCATGCCCCCCTTGCCTGCCTTCAAGGTGGTATTTGCCTTCTATGTAAATAATTCTTACTGGAGGCGAGTTATCCCTGGCAGTTTTCAGGTGGCCACCTCCCATGGTGCCATCTGTTTTGTTTCAGGTGAATGGGTGAAATTCACATTGAAGTTGCTTCTACGTTTCTCTTGCAAGGCTTCTTTGATCTTTGCGAACAGCAGTCCATCTACAAGATGTTCCCTCAGCTATCTGTCTGCATCACCTTAGCTGTATTGTACTATTTGGCACTTTTCTGTACAACATATCTCCAGTAATTTGTCTTGCAGTTCCAGCACATATTTCAGAATGAATTATCTCCTTCTCTGCTTTCTGCTAACGAAGTGGGCCCTAAGGTCTCTAATGTTGCCATTATATATTTACCATTTCTGTGCAGTTAACTAGCTTGTTAAGAGAATCCTGGTCTTCCTCTGAACTAGCAGAGAATTACTGTTTCAGTAAAACGTCACCCTCTAAGTAAAGTCCAGGGTAGCTATGGTAACACAGGCAAACACCTTGAGGGATCCCAGGCCCAAGGATGCAGGGGGACTACCTGTTGGTAGCAGTTGAGGATGTGCTCCCCACAGCCGCTGTATCTTCCAAAGAATCTGCATGCTCTTAGTCTCCAGCCCAGCTGCCCTCACTCTCAGAAAGTGGAGGACATCTTAGTGGGCTGAAGATCACTTGAAGCAACATTGGCTGCATTAGGTGGGGCCTCTCTGAACTCCTGAGGGAGGGGGCAGATAGAAATTTATCTTCCACGATCATGTGCAGGAACCCAGGCAATTGTGGAATAAGGAGTTAAAAGGGCCTGAGCCTGCATCTGAGAATGCTGAGTAAATGGGAACTCTGCTATAGTTTTAGTAGAGGTACACTTTAATTTTGCTAAATAACATATTTTGCTGAGAAGCAATTTCAAAAGATAGCTGTGCAAATTTAAGATGAATGCGCTAAAATAGAATGTTACAAATACTTCTTCTAGCATACTATATATAATCTAGTCTGCAAGACACTAACACAAAACTTTCTGTATTTTCTAATAATTATAATAAGTTCACATCAATATCATGTTCATAGTTGTTATGAGAGCAATTAATTTATTGTAGAAAGGCATTTTTCTTTGACTTTTTTTCTGGTATTTATGATTTTTCTGAACAATATATGGGTCAGCAGCAATTCCTGCTTATATATATATACATAGATATATTCACGTGTACTGGAAAATGAGCATTGGTCCATAAGAAATGCTTGAGGCAGGTGCCAGAACTGACAGTTCATTCACATGCCCTCATTTAATGTAGTAATAAGAACTTCAAAAGCTTCAGGCAAATTGAGCAAGGAGATCTATAACCCACACATGACATGACCTTCTAGCTTCCTATAATTCTCATATGCTTTCCTTAGATTTATTTATAACTGTAATGCAGAAAGAATATTTAACTACTGTGTAATAGTAAACATTCTGCAAAAAAAATGGGCCAAATGGAAGGTATATCCAGTGATGATCAAACAGACCAACTTTGATTCCAAGCGGTTTCATAAATCTTTTTCAAAATTCAGAAAATGTGAACTTTGCAGTGAACCCCATTGAAGTATACGGGGACAAATCTTGTTATTCAATTTGGGATATTGTTAGGGACAGGGGTGGACTGACCATTTGGAAACTCGGGCACTGCCCAAGGGCCCTGGGTCAGTAGGGGGCCCCATGAGATGCCCCTGGTACCTTTTTCATAGGCTTTTTTGAGTTTGGGCAAGGACACAGGTGCCCCATGATTCCCTATTGCCTGGGGACCCCATGAGGGGATCATGGGGCACCTGTGTCCTTGCCAGGGGATAATAAGCAAGCTATTGTTAATCAAATGACATGAGAAGCCTTCCACTGCAATGAGGGAAATGTACTAATAAAAAAAATAAATAAATAAAGGCTTTGAGAGCCAAATTGAAATTACGCCACTCCTTAAATTACAGGTTTGGGGCATGCTTTAAAATTGTCCAGAGTATAGCACAGTAAAACAATAGCACAGTATCTTTATATAAATAAATAAATTCACACACAAGCCCAAAAACTCAGTATTCCATATAAACAAACAGGGTAAATAATCAAACATATAAATCATCAGTGCATCAATGTAAATACTGTGAAACAGAACTCAAAGTGCAAAACTCTGCAATAAAAGTCCAAAATACTCCAAAATTCAGGGATGATGTGCATTTTCCGGATGAAACCTCCACCATTCCCCCTTGGGCACTCTTTCACCTTTTCAATTTTGACCCTCTTCACAAAGGTCAAATGTGCATATTTCTTTAAATTTGGGAACAGGAGAGATGCTTGTAAATGGAGCCAGTTAAGATAACCTTTCAATGTGGTTGGACCTGCAAAGATCAACAGCACATATCTCTTTAATCTCAGAACAAAAACTGCAGGACGATTGATAGACCCAGCTACTAAGAATGCATCAAGCAGTTGGGCTTAAGGAAGACAGATAAGAAACATAGTGGTCACGCTGCAATACATCTATCATTACAAAGAACAAATACTGCACTCAAATGAAACAAAACAAATATCACTCCACATGGTATAGCACATAAGGCAGAGTGGCGCTGTCTGAGTATACTCTCCTGTAAACCACCTGCTAGATGCTGAATTCATACACTAGACTCACTCCAGGATTGTTAGATGCTATGCAATGCTGATTAAGTTTGTCATAGCTGCATAATTTCAATGCACACAGTGTACACAAGGCCTCCACCTTAGGCAAAGTCATAGCTAAGCCCTGCTCTACCTACCACCTAAAAGTGGAAAGCCAGAGCCTCAAAGCCAATTGTATTCCATGGCTTTGGACTGCCAAATAGAAGGGTATGGGACTAAGGTTGGCCATTATTTGGATCATTTTTCTTTATCAGCTGGCAAAAAAAAAAAAAATGAACAGATTTCCCCATCCACACAAGCAAGGCTGACAGAGGAATCCTCCTTGCTGTCCTATTGTATTCTGATAGCGGGGACTCCACCATTGTCAGAACACACTAATCAGAGCTGCAACTGATTGGCTGCAGGTGCCAATCGAATTAAAGTTTTCAAACAGTCCAGCTCGAGAGAAGTCAATCAAACTTACCTCAAGCAGGAACAGTGGAAAGGGTCATAAATGGATCAGTATTCAGCCAGTCCCTGTTGAAATGGCTGACTTTGGATCTATCTATGGCCAACTTTAGTTTTCAGAATGACAGGAGTTTGAGTCAAATTGGGTAGAAGTTTTGGCTCTGCATGATAGAGCAGCTACCCTGATACATATGATTTCACTTGATGTTTACCACAGGCACCAGTATTGTTAATTAATCCACTTTGTGAGCCCTGCTAGATAGCATCCAGTACAATATGTTGGAAAAAAAACTATTAGTAAGAAATCATATCACTTATGTTTGAAAAGTGGCCTTTTGGGAAAACAATTAATGTTTCTGGAGAGACACACTGGGTACTGCAACCTTATAATCAGCATGTGTTACGTTCAGATGGCAGTTGCTGAGCAACTGTAACACTGTCAAAGCAATGGCTTTTGTGCTGAGCAAAAAACATTAGTTGTACATTTGTAAAAATACAATTATTTTTAACTTTTCTCTTGGCACAGATGGTTCCAAAAGAACATCATGCTCTCTGGTGAAACATTTTCATTTCCTGTTTTGTTTTTTATATTTTGAATGCATTCATACTCATAATTAATTGGTGTACTTTTCATTTCATTTCCAATAATTTTTGTTGAAGGTTTTCATGGAACAATACAAAATATCAAAGTTTGCACATGTGAAGATCAGTAGGCTATAAGCATACATCGCTGTACAAGCGGTTTCAATCATCAATAATTGAGTACATATCTTCCATGAAGTATTATCTTATGCAGTATCAGGCTCAGGGAGTAACATCAAAATGCCATAGAATTGGAGGGGACAACAGAGTACTCCCCATACCTCATTTTATAACAAAATATTCCCAGTTACATGGCCTACTGATAATTTAAAATAAATTACAAAAAAAAAAAAACATTAGCAGAGGAGAGAAAAGAAAAAGCATGCATTAAACGAAGAAAGGTAGAGCAGGAGATACATTCAATCCAATCTTTACAAGACTGACTATTAGTTGCTCAGAAAGCGTCCAACAGATAATTGATCCAAGGCCCCAAAACTTTGTCACAGATTGCCTCTGTATCTGAGCATGGCTTTACCTGTCCCCTCAATGACTGAGGTTGACAGCAGCAGGAACCAATGGCTCCTGCTGCTGTCTCTGCGCCAACTGCTCTTGTGTACATCACTGGATGAAGATTGGGCTCAGGTAGGCTTAGGGGGGCTGGGGAGAGAACAGATCATAGAAGATTCTTACCTTAACGTTTTACTAAACCCAGGACCCCGCATTCACTATATCTGGTCTCCCACAGCACACTGAGCATGGAAATACAATTATTTTAGTAAATATAAACTGCTAAATACCTTTTCTCATCAGCAGTTAAAACAGTCTTGTGACTTCTACCAGTGTCCAGCAGAGCACTTGTTATAGCTTGTAGGAGGAGTGTTCTTTCTACTGTAGGAGGATGCAGAACCCATGTCCTCTGTCTGGACAGTGCTTAATGGCCCTGTGCTGATCACATGCACTCTTCCAAGAAACAAAAAAAATCTCTAGCAATACACAGCAAACTGAGCATGTGCAGCTTGCCTCAGAGCCTCTCTTCAGGAGATATCAGGAGATATGTAGTAGATACTGGAAGAAGGGGAGGATCAGAGAAGTCAGGATCAAACATTCTTTTTACAGACTGCAGAGTATTAACCCCTTAGGTTCCACAATGAGTATAACAATCAAGCTTTACTGCATATACAGACTGATTTTACTGTTGGGAGCTTAGTAACACTTTAATGCATAGAATGTATTAGAGTAAAAAAAAAAACTTCTAACTTTACAACCACTTTAATTTGCTATCTGCTGGCAACTGTTGTGCTTTCTTCCAGGGCCCAGACTTTGACAGCCAACTTATTTTTTCACCAGTCACTGGCCAGTGGGATAAAACTAGGAAAAGTATCATAAGCAAGGACTATCTTTATATACTGTTGCTAGGTAAATGCAGTTCTTTTCTGTTTACTGTTGGTAGTCAGAATACATACAGTATGTTTAACCATATCTCTCAGAGTAATGTTATCTTATTGATTGTTTGCATAAGTACAGTTGCTAGACCTCTCTTCTTTAAGGCTACACTTGACCTAATAAATTCTTTGAAATACCTTAAGGTTTGTCCATAAGTGCTGGGTGAGCAAAATGTGTCATTGTCAGGTACCGACTGGCAATAACTCTAGAGGTCCACAGGCCGGGATTCCCCAGGGCTCAGAGTCTAAGCCTCAGTCTGCTTGTTCACCAGAGCCCCTGATGGTGGGGATGGACTTGGAGCAGGCTGAGACCCAGTCGCGGCCCCTGAGTACACCCAGCTGTGGTAGAGGCAAATGCCAGTGGTACGTAGCGGATAAGAGCCTGCTGTGAAGAGGCGGAGCAGGTCTGGGCTGTAGCGGATGGATCCGTGCAGAATGGATGGACGGATGACACTGTGGAGAGATAGCAAAGTCAGGCAGGCCAGGTCGGTAACAGTGGAGGCGAAACGGTACAGAGCAGTAGGCAGAGAGTAATCGGGTCACAGGCCAGGTTCAGCAGCAGGAGTTCAGGTATCAGAAACAGGCAGAAGAGAAGTCGAGACGAGCCAGGGGTCAGGGCAGAGACGATCAACAGCAATCAGGGTCAGGCTAGGTCGGCAACAAGGCAATCTCAGGAACAGAACGAGCAGGAACAACAGGAACAAGATTTTACGGCAATTTGAGCATTGGAAGGGGTCGGTTTAAATAGTGCGCCCTGCGCTGTCATTGGTGCCAGGCGCGCGTCCGTGTGCGCGAGTGTGCATGCGCGATCACGATTGTTGCCGCTGTCGCCTATGTCCTAGCGCATTGGTATTCTGCGCCTGCGCAGACCCGTGCACCGCGGCTGATCTTGAGAATCCTGACAGTCATCTTCAGGTGTGCAGAGAAGTCACAAAACAAGCTGGGGCTCGTTCAAGGATTTGAATTTGGGACTGAGAAAAAATAATGATTACTGGGGAGGAGAGCCACTGTCCAGAGGAGTCTGCCTGATCTCAAGGGTGGGGGAAGTGTCACACCAGGAATACCGGCACCAGAGATCTCCTTACCCCACCCGTACATGGCCATGGACAGCCACTGCACCTGCCGCTTCAATTGCTCTGGAGAAGATGAAAAGTGGGGGGCTGCAGATTTTTTTTGTGCTGCCTAGGGCAACACAAAATCTACATACATTCCTGCCATCGGGGGACGATTTTTAGACCTGGATAGCTCAAGCAGCCCAGGCTGTGGAAGAGTAGGAAGTTGCTGACGCACTAAAGAGACAGAGGATAATCAGTTTGGCTACTGCATGGCTGCTTATCTAAAGCCTCAATTAGGCTGCCCAAGTTACCCTCAAACTAAGGCCTCAGATTGCAGGAGATCAATTCACACTAAACCCAGATCCGTTGGCCTAGACAGCAAAAGAACCACCATCAGACCAAAGGAGGAGTTCAAGTTCAAAAAAATGGAATATGTCAACGCAGCTCCCCAAAGCAAGTTCACTTATTAAGTTGGTGGGCACTTTTCGTATAGTGCCTATTCAGGTGGTAGGCATATACAGGAAAACCTTTTTGAACTGTGGGGCTCAAATGACCTTGATCTACCGCAACTTCTATGACACCTGAAGCACTTGCCCCTGTGGAAGTTAGATGATATAGAGATTTGAGGTATTGGGCCTAAGGAGCTCCCCTGTGATGGGTACCGCCCAGTCAAGCTTGATTTCAGTCACCCAATAGCCAGAGACTTCTTGCATTTTGGAAATCATGTATTACCACCCTCCAGGCACTCCACCATGATAGTGGGGACGGACTCTGACTTGGTCCAATGGTTACTCACTCCCCTTGTTTCAGAGAGTGATGCCACCCCTGATGGTGTATATCCCATGCTGTTGTCAGTGTACAAGCATTTGGTTCAAGAGCAGAAGGCCCTAGATGAAGGAATGGGAAAGCTAGGGCAGCACAACATCTACATACAAGATGGAAAAGGTCTTGTAGCTAGTTTAAATAACACGTTTGTGGGCTTCAGTCAAATTGAATGGGGATCAGCCCATTCCTTACGTTATTCTTGAGGGTGATCCACAGAGCAAAAATTGGGGTTTGGAATTGACCCCAGATGTAGTTTCGAAGAAGGCTCTATGGAGAATTCATGGGAAAACTCCTGTAAGTGTAGGCAAAATTACTGATTCTCCAGTAAAGCTTTGGGCTCAAATGATGATAGGACAAGTAAACCCAGCTACACCCCTCAAAACACAAGACTTGGTGGGGGAGCCACAGAAGAGTTGTCAGAGGACCAGTTTTATCCAAAGAACTCCCCTATGACCTATCACCTGAATGGAAAGGCAAAAGAACAATGTCTAAACTGGGGGAAAGTGTTTTCTAAAAACAAATTTGACTTAGGATGCACAAAGAGAGTGATGTGGGTTTGATTTGGGATGCACTCAGAATCACATTAGTCTGCAACAGGACAAATTATTCTGAGAAAGGTCTTGGTGAATCCCATTAGCAGATCTAGATGATCTGACAGAACAGATTTCAGAGTTGAAGAGGATGGGAGTCATACAGAAATCCAGAAGTCTCCATGATTATCCCATTGTGGTGGTGAGGAAGAAAAATGGATCACTATTAATGTTCTTTGACTATTACCCCCGGAACAAAAGTACCATCCCTGACCAGTACAGATCTACAATATATATTGTGGGCCAAAAGCTCTGCAACATTCCAGCATTTGATGGAGCTAAATCTTGGTGACGTGAACTTACTGAAATGTTGTGTACCTGGACGTTTTTGTCTTTGGACAGACTTTAGAAGAGCATGTGAAGAGTTTCAAAACATTTTGAAGTGACTCTATGAAGAAGGGTTGAAATTGAATCTCGAGGAGTGCCAGTTCTATCAGCCATTCATCAACTACGTTGGGCATGTTGTCTCCACTGAGGAAGTGGCCACTGACCCCAAGAAGTTGGAAGCTGTCACAACCTGGCCCAAGCCCCAAAGTGTGAATGAGTTGAGATCACTTCTTCGGTCCCTAATACAGGAAGTTCGAGGGAGGGTTCGCAAAGATAGCCTAACCCCTCACCGAGCTCCTGCAAGCTGAAGAAGATGAAGAAGAGCAAGAGACCTCAGAAACAGTTCATCAAGCAAAAGGGATGAGAATGTCCCAAGAGTCCATAGAGTGAGAATGGTCTGGCCAATGTGAACAGGCCTTTCTTCAGTTATCTAAATAGAGTTTGACCAATGTACCAGTTTTGGCCTTTGCTGACCCTGCCACGCCCTATAAGCAACACATTGATGCCAGCAAAGGTGGACTGGGTGGTGTGTTGTATCAAGAATATGACAGACATCTGAGACCTGTCGCTTACGTAAGCCTTACACCGTCATAGAGAAACTACCCTCTTGATATCTCTTATAACATCCATGTGACGAAAAGCCACATCGGGATGGGCCAGGAAGTGACATCATCCCACATGCTACACCCGGAAGTGATGTTATACATCTGGGACAAAGTCATCACACATGCCTATGGAGAGGATAGCTGAGACTCCTATATGGTTACATCTATATGCAAATTTATCTCAGTGCTGGGATAGCACTAGAGCTGTGAGTAGACTGCATTGTTTTTAATATAATAAAAGTATTTTAAGGTTTTACACTATGACGGTCTCCCTTTACTTCTTTTATGTGGTGTGATACATGTGACAAGTGGAACACCTAATTCAAAGATGTGGTGGATATGGTGGCATATAAATACAATGAGTGCATTATGATTTACCTGTAGTTGGTGGTCATATCTATCCGGTGAGTTCTCTGTGTTGGTGGTTCTGCTGCAGGGAGTAGTTCCAGTGTGTTTAGACCTGAAGCCTCAGCGTTTGTGCCACAGATTCAAGTGGAAGAGGAACTGAGGGATTCAGAAGAAGGGACATTTTCAGAATTCCTTGAAGAGGTTACAGAACCATCTTAAAGCACCTTCTCCAGTATCTTCTCCAATGTCTCATGAGCAGGACAGAGAAACCTTCATCTTCACCAGAGTTGCCAGAGACTGAGCAAGAAGATTCTACCCCAGAGCTGTCTGAACCTATGGAACAAAAGATCAAGAGAATGGTATGACCCTCACGAAGACTTATATATTATTCTTTCAAAAGAAATTATCCTGAGTGTGCATCGATCCTCTGCCACTTCAGTGCTACACATAACTGCACCAAAGGAGGGGGCCCTTGCTAAACCCCCAACACACGTTGGTGGGGGATTCCATTACATGATTTACTTGTTAGGAAATGTCATATAATCAGTTTAGCTTCTAGATAACTTGTTTAATAACTTGCACTTAGTTCCTTGTTGCCTTTCACCTCTTTGGAGGATCAAAGATTCTGTGTTAAGGGAATATGCAACCTGGACCATAGATGATTAATTCTGAAGAACATCTTCCTTTGTTGCTGCTGTGTTATCCTTCTGCAGTGTGGATAGGGCTACACTAAATATTCATTAATGCAGATGCGTGACAGCCATCTTTGAGGAGACCACTTTGCAATGCTCATTTATGGAGTGTCTCAGCCATCTTGGCTGAGACACTCCATAAATGGCTTTACATATGTGGGAAAGTGGATGAGCTGCTGTTGAATGAATGGATCCCTGCCATAGCTGCTTACATTTGGGTGCGAACTCAGAGAAGAAAAGAGACTAAAAGCCTTTTCGAGAGTCTTCTCCCTTGGAGGGTGTGATTTGGATGTCTGGTGAGGTCAGACTGTACTAAAGAGCATCCACCTATTTATAAGAAAGGAAACTGTCTTAGCAGAACTGTAATAGAGATCATCAGTTACTTTCATCCCTGTCTGACTTGAACTGGACTTTTACTGAATGAGAGCATGATGCCCTAGGACTGGTAAAAGACTAATATCATGCAAGTTAATCTGTTATCTGCTGGGAGCTGTTGTGATTTCTTCAAGGGCCCCAACTTTCCCAGCCAATTTTTTTTTCATCATTCACTGGCCAGTGGGATAAAGCTGGGACTGTTATAGAAAGTTACGACTGCCTTTATATGCTGTTGCTAGGTAAATTCAGTTTAGTACTGTTAATTATTGTTAATCAGAATACTACAGGTATTTAACCATATCTCTTAGAGTAATATTGTTGTATTATTGATTGTTTGTGTGCATACACTTGCCAAACCTCTCTTCTTGTAGGCTCTGCTTGGCCTAATAAATTCTTTGAAATACCTCAAGGTGGGTCAGTAATCATTTCTAAGAGTATTCACCTGAACTACCCTAATTTATATATCTATTTGTACAGCACCCTGCTGACACAATCATAGGTTCCCGCACTTTTCATTATAAATATTATAAATCAGTGCTATGCTACTAATTTACCTATCCCACTTCATAAAACCACTTGTGCTTCATATAACATACATAACAATGCACTGGCTCCTCTGGTGGTAAAGATACATATAAATACATATAAATATATATGCAAGAGGGTAGGTAAGACTATGTATGCTTATGAAACTATCCCAGTTGTTTGGCGATTAGCAATATATGCGTATATATATATATATATATATATATATATGTGTGTGTGTATATATATATATATATATATATGTATATATATTATTATTATTTTTATTTTATTTTTTAATAACAAATATGTTTAAATGCTCTGTGCACAAGAATTGCACAGAACAGCCCCAATCCTCCTCTTCTGGAGTCCCCCGCTGGCACACCTGGCTCCTCCTCTTCTCGGTGTACCACCATAGGAAACCGCTTACTATTGTGACACACCTGCAGGCTCAATAGCGAGCTGGGCTGCCTTTACCAATAGACACAGGCAGCACTGCTTTGCCAATCCCCCCCACTCCCTCATCACAGTATTTAATAGACAGCAGCATGATCAACACAGCGCTGGATCCAATGAGGGCTCAGGTAAGTATGGGGGGGGTTGGCAAGGGGGTAATACGAATACTTAAATTGTCATCATAATAATCTTCTTTCTTCAATACTTTGTGTAATTAACACATAGTTTTTGCTTCAATATGTTGAGTAACTTACTGAGAACAGGTATGCAGATAGGACTTCTGATGGTATTTTGAGTCATGATAGCATACCTGTTCTAGGTCAGGAATTTAGAACCTAATAGAGAGAAAAGATCAGCATAACAAGGAAGCAGAATTTTCAGAAGATCAGAGATGATAACCCCAAGTATTTATCTTAGGAAACTTTTCCTTTTAAAGGCCAAGCGAACAAACTGCTTTTCATTTACAAAATTGTTTTATTTGTTTATGGGACTTTAAAGTGTTACTAAGCCCACAAAAGTAAAATCAGCTGTATATGCAGTAAAGTATGCTTGTTATACTCACTGTGGAACGTAAGGGGTTAATCCTCTGCATCGTGTAAAAAGGCTGTTTGATCCTTTCTTCTCTGTTCCTCCCCTTTTTCAAGTGACCACCTCTTATCTCCAGACTGAACCGTAAGTATGCACATGCTCGGTTTAGTGTGTATTGCTAGAGAGGTTTTTTTTTTCTTGGGAGAGTGCATGTGATCAGCACAGGGCCAATCAGCACTGTCCATACAGAGGTCAGGGGTTATGCATCCTCCTAGAGCAGAAAGTAAAACCCCTCCTACAAGCTTTAGCTAGTGCAGGACTGCACACAGATAGAATTTAGACTGCTCTAAATTCTGATCAGGAAAGGTATTTAGCAGTTTATATTTACTAAAACAATTGCACTTCCATGTTCTATATACTGTGGGAGACCAGATATAGTGGATGCAGGGTCTGGGGTTTAGTAACACTTTAAGTCTCACACCTTCCTGAATTCTACTGACGAAGTAGCAGTGGACTGGTGGAAACTGCAAAATGGCACTGCACTTTTAAAGTCTGGCTTTACTTTTTTTCAGCTGCTGCAGGTAAGAGTTTGTGGAGGCTACAGTTGTGGCCATAAAAAATATGAAAATTGTTTTCATTATTTTATCGTAACGTAACAATACAGCTACTTTTTGCAAAGGTCTTGCAATGGAAACAAAGAAATTAAACTTATATAGGATTTGCCTTGAATTATAAAAACTGGTTACATCCACAATCTAGAATTTTATATTTTGTGAACCCTAATTATTGCATTTTTAATCTACAAAAAAAAAAAACAAACAAAAAAACCTATTACATTCAAAAAAACTATCACATAACTGCAAATCAATTATATATATTAGGTAAGATGTGCCCTCCAAAGAAGATCTCAGAAAAGCTCATTCTCTGCTGATGATTACTTGACAAAGACAGCCTACATCCAATAAGTCGGTTATTTTTTCATACATTCAGTCTTCTCTATAACACTGAATATAACTTTGTATGTGACACCTTCACTTTAACAGCTTAACTTCCTGATCATTTTAGCTTCATACGCTTTATTTAAAATTTTACCTAAATTGATTTTAAAATATATGCCCAAATTAAATCTATAGTCAACCACAATATAATCTGTTAGATGACAGATCCGTTGTAATTTTGTTCATAATGAAACATTAATAGCTTGTTTAAATGCCACTAATAAAAGTTTCTGTAATAAAAGCCAGGTGCAGCGTAAAAGATGTATCTACTTGTGTGACAAATGTACACAGAGCCAGTGCTTATCATATCTAGTCTACAGCTTGATGATATATTTTTAATGAGGAATGAAGAAGGAGGACAGCAGATGGTAGAGAGAAACAAAAGAGTAGTGTCTTAGAAATAAGAAAGACCAAATGTGAAGCATGTTTTTAGATACAGAACTAAAGTACAAAAGATAATATGAATATGGGAAGTCTGTTTTATAGAAAGTTTAAAGTGGCATTTAACCACTTCAATACTGGACACTTTCACCCCCTTCCTGCCCAGGACAATTTTCAGCTTTCAGTGCTGTTGCATTTTGAATGACAATTGCACAGCCATGCAACACTGTACTCATTTGAAATTTTTTGAGACAGATAGAGCTTTCTTTTGGTGGTATTTAATCACCGCTGGGTTTTTAATTTTCTGCTAAACAAATGAAAAAAGACAGAATATTTAGAAAAAAAACCTTTCTTTGTTTCTGTTATAATATTTTGTAAATAAGTAATTTTTTTTCTTCACTGACATGCGCTGATGAGGCTGCACTGATGGGCACTGATAGGCTGCACTGATGAGGCTGCACTGATGGGCACTGATGAGGTTGAACTGATGGGCACTGATGAGGTTGAACTGATGGGCACTGATAAGCTGGACTGATGGGCATTGGTGAGGCTGCACTGATGGGCACTGATAGGCACTGATATGCTGCGCTGATGGGCACTGATATGCTGAACTTTATGGGCACTGATATGCTGCACTGATGGGGCTGCACTGATCATCAGGGCACCAATGATCAGTGCCCTGATTATCAGTGTAAATGACCCTGTCATAGGAAAGCTGGTTATCAGCTTTCCTCAGACAGTGAGAGCACTGAGAAAAGGAAAGGCCAATAACCAGCATTTGTTTACATGTGATCAGCTGTGATTTTACACAGCTGATCACATGATAAATAGCCAGCATCATTAGCTCTTTACCCTGATCAGTGATGCTCTTTGTCCTCACCACCATTCACTGTATTGCGCGCCCCCAGGGGCTGCAATGCGCAGCAAGAATGGGAGGATATCATATGACGTCCTCCCAGGGCAAGAGCAGTCCCACCCAGCCATCACTGTACAATAGGCCAGGCAGGAACCAGTTAAAGAAGTCAGCTGAATACCCAGTTGAAATGCATATACTTATATTCTGTTACCTGTCAAAGGATTTGTACTTTTGATGTTACTGTTGTGATATATACACTTTCACCATGTATCACAGGTAGGTAAATCAAGACAATATTTACTGATTCAGTTTTATCAATTCCTGAGTTAGCTTTCTGCTAATTGGACGGAGGTGACCATGCTGATTCCTTGTGGTTGATTTATTAGAGGTAAATTGGCTGTTCCCTTTGAAGTGAATTGTCCTCAGAGCTTAGTGAATATGGTGACATTTCACTTTGTAGATAATGCCCAACCAGGTGAAGGAGAATTAAAAAAGCAGCATTTTGCTTACACATGATTGGATGATAGAAGTAGACAGTGCTTTATCTTATTTACTAAGCTCTGGGGAAATGATTCCCTTGGAAAGTGCAGCTTCCCTTGTAAAGTGTAAAGTCTATTTGCCTTCAGTAAATCAACCCTATCGCTAAGTGAACAGGCTGAAAATGTAAAGGTAACATAGGAGCCTGCATTGATGATCCAGGTAAAATGTTTTCTTGGTTTTGCAATATTGCAAATGTGTAAAATACAAGATTTGCTGCAAAGAATTTCCTATGCTTTAGCAGGTAAAACAGCAAGCACTATATATATTTTAACAGTGTATATAGCTGATTGCCTGGAGTTCCACTTTAATGGCAAGACAACTTTCAAATCCCAGTTTGCAAAAACCACGTGGAACAAAATAACATTTTCACAGCATGAAGCGAATACTCCTACACAACAGTTAAGTGAGGCTTTGTTAGAGTTTGAGAAAAAATAAATAAACACAGCAAATTGTTTAGTCTAAAAACTATTGAACTTGGTTGAATTTCATTAAGTTGACTAAATACATTTTTGTTTTTTGTTCTCGGGTAGCAAAATCTCTTATCCCAATTCCAATTACAGACAATTAACAAAATAACTCGTAAAGTAAAACTAAATGCATTCTTTTTTTTTTTTCATTTTAGTTAGAGTAAAGGGGGGGGGGATTTGTGCCATCTGTGTCATTTCCCTTCACCTCTGTCCCATTGCCAAAACAAGAAGCGAGAGGAAATAACTCCCAAAATTTCACTGTATTACTGTTCTGAGGACAACCCAAAATTTGGAATTTTCTTTCACTTTCAAATAGAAAGGAACAATCTCCCTAACAGGAACACGTAAATAAAAAACTAATTGGTGTTCTAATCCCTCTACAATTTATTCAAAAGTAAACAAAAAAAATGCCTTTAGTTATCCTATCTTCCATAGAGTTTTTAAACAGTTACAGAAGTCAAAAATTATGAAATAGTCTTTTCGTATTGTGCTGCAATATGTAGTTTTAATTCTTTGTTGTAAATATACATGGCAGCACAGTGGCTAAAGGGTTCACTTCCACCTGGCAGCACTAGGGTTGCTGGTTTGAATCCTAACTATGGCACCACCTGCCTGGAGTTTGCATGTTCTCCCCATGCTTGCATGGGTTTCCTTCCGGGTACTCTGGTTTCCTCCCACACTCCCAAAACATGCTGGTAGCTTAATTGGATCCTGTCTAAATTGCCCCTAGTTTGTGTATGTATGAATGTAAGTTAGGGACCTTAGATTGTACTCCCCTTGAGGGATAGGGACTAATGTGAATGTACAATATATATGTAAAGCGCTGCATATATTGACAGTGCTATATAAGTACCTGAAAGAAAAAAATATATAATTGATTGGCCTTATTTGAATAGAAATCATCAAGGGTTAAACTGGTAGACTGTGAACATTGTGGTCTGCAGCTCTTATGCAAACACACAGTTGATTTCCCACTGCGTGTGACTGCTGTGACTTGGAAGTTTCGTGATGCAATATGCAGAATCATTAAGTGGTGTGCTAGTTGTCCTTAGTTTAGAATTCCTTTTGGGGAGCACTGAAGTATGAGTCCAGCCTTTGGAGTTCAAAAAGGAGCCTCAGGCACCAAGCTGCAACTCAGGGGCCACATGCGGCCCACCACCACTTATTAAGCAGCCCTTAGGGCCCCTGCTCATAATAGTCTGTCTTTTGGTGCATATGTAAGCCAGTACAAAAACATTATTTTAGGCTGGCTTCTAGTAGTTATATGGTTTGCTTTACTTTAGTGGTAGTCTCCAGTATGGCCCCTGACATCACCAAAGGGTAACACATAATATTCAGGGACTGTACTGCTACAGAACACTGTCAAAGATGCAAGGCACGCAACAGGAGATGTACAAAGGCTGCAGGTCTGCTACAAGAAATGGCCAGAGAATGCAGACATGCTACAGGAGATTGCCAGAGACAGTCAAAGCCTTAAAGATTCATTTTTTGGAGGGAAAATAACAAACATGTCTATACTTACCTGCTTTGTGCATTGGTTTTGCACAGCACAGCCAGGATCCTCCTCTTCTCAGGTTCCCTGTTGGCGCTCCTGGCTCCTCCTTTCTGTCGGTGCCCAAGCAGGCATGTTCCCAAGCCGCTGCTCTGTGTGTCCATTCACACATGGAGCCATGGCTTGGCCCAGCCCCCTCTCTCTCCTCTTTGGCTGACTGGCTGTGATTGACAACAGCAGGAGCAAATGGCTTGCTGTTTTAACCAATTAGAAGGCAGAGACCCGGGACACCCAAGGTTGTTGTGCACATTGATGGATCAGGATGGGGCTCAGGTAAGTATTGAGAGGGCTGGGGGCACTGCTGCACACATGCATGGAATACTGGAAGGTAAAAACCTTGAACCTTTACAACCACTTTAAGAAACATGACATGAGACTACTAGGAGGAGAGAATGAGGGGAAGGACCACTCTAGATGTAACCACCCCCACTAAACTTTCAAACCTGAAGAGGACCAATACTTAGCCCTAACCAGGACTTAGAATAACGATACAGCAAAAATGCAGCAACATAGGAAAGAAAAAAAGCTGTTCTGTGGTAAGGGTAGCTAATTTTATTTGTACTATCTGGTATTTCTCCATTAACTACTATGAGCCAGTCTGTTAGCTGAAGGGTTTTGGTTGCTGCACAAACATTTTCAATGGGATGCATGTGGCCACTGAGCAGCAGATTTGGCATCTGGGATTTATTTCTACTTATTTACCTAGGTGAATAATGAAACTTTCACAATCACTTTCAGAAGTCATGCATTATATCAAAATGTATGTAATCCATAACAGTAAACTTGTTTTCTTTGTTCCCTTTTGGTCTGTTAAATAAATCATTGATAGGATGAACGAATCTGCCCAGGTTTGGTTGGTGGGATGTTTGGTGAACCCAATGTGAAGTCTGTGGACCCTAAACTGAGCATCCACTTATAAAAAATGGGGCTTCCAGATTCAACAATAAGTCCCCCCACCTTACCCACCATCTTAGGGCACCAGAGGTGGGGAAGAGATTCTTGTCCTTCAACACTGGGACAAGCGTACTTTGCAAAGGGAGAGGCTTTGTAAGGTACCTCCCCAACGGCCTTTCCCAATGCTAGAGGCATGTAACCTGGTCTGGTATAGGAAAGGGAATTGTATGCTCACTATACTCCCTTTCCTGACTGTTGAGGCTGAATGCATAGCTAAGGGTCTCCATGGAGTTATAAGGGTAACTTCATGCCTTTTCCTTTTTTATTTTACATCCAAACAGCAATGAATCAGTTTGGGGTGCTGTTGTATGTAGGCCAAGCCAACTGTAAAAGAAAAAAATCAATTTCACAGACAAATATGCATTGCCAGTGAACACTGTCTCTGAGACCGTCTGACCATACGGGTCCATAACACTATATGCAGATATCAGGCATCCTCCAACATGTTATTTAGCCCCAGTTCACAATGATGCGGCTTTGAAATCACACTACTTCAGTGCGATTTCAAAGCCATATATCAGTGTAATTTGTACTGCTGATTTTATTGTGGCTTGCAACTTCATATAACAGAAATCTATGCAAGTCGCAATGAAATCAGCAAAAAGTAGTGCAGGAACCTTATTCATAATTGCTGTACATTAGTCTCCAGGCCATGAACGGTTCCATTGCCGCCAATGGGGTGCGGCTTGTCATGCGATTTGGAACTGTCAAATCACATGATAAGTTGCACCATTGTGGACCGGGGCTAAAGGATTTGTTCATTTTATTTATTTATATACTTTGCATTGGAGCATACATGCTTTGCCACCCCCTACCCTTGCAATGTATCTCCACAATGTTGAAAGGCATATGGCCTGGGCTGGTTCAGGAATGAGTAGTGGAGGGATGCTTGCTCACTGCCCTCATTTTCCTGCCAATCCATGCTACTTTACTGGATAAATGTCTGGGTAGAATTTTTTAGAGAGAACCCTTGCAGTTTTTTTCCCTGATTTTTTTAAAAATTATTATTACATCCAAACTGCAATGAATCATATTAGGGTGCTGCTATATGTATTCCAACCTAATTGTAAAAAAAAAAAAAAAATTCTGCAAACCTATGAGCAGTAGAAGTGTATGCTGTTGTTGAGATGTAAAAATTGTACTATTACCCAACACCATGCCTTTTGCCCCCTCTGCCTTTTTAAACATATTCTCACTCTGGGATTTAACCATTATACCATTTGCATACATCACTAGGGAGCTTCTAGCAAATTCTCATTAAGAATTAAGAAATGATGCAGCAGTGTAAAATCGGCAAGCAGCAGGACACGTGTTACAAGGAAGAATTGTCAGAAATGCACTAAAGGGAAAGGTTGGGGTTTTACTACAAGAATTATGAGACATAGCAGTGTAAAAGTGGCAAGCAGCATGACAATTCTAATTAGTAAATCTAGGCCTTAAATTTACTAGAGACAGTGCACAGTCCAGCTTTTTTTACTACAAGAATTAGGAGACCATAGACGAGACAGCAGTGTAAAATTGGCCAGCAGCAAGACAATTTCAAATAGCATCTTTATGCCCAAATTTACCAGACTTAAGAGCACAGGTGGGGGTTTTACTACAAGACCACAGATGGCACAGCTGTATACAATTTGAGAGCAGCAGGACAGTTTAATGAGCTATGCAAGGCCCTGAATTTATTAACGATAAAGAACACACATAGGGAATTTACTAGAAGAACTAAGATACTGCAGAGAATACAATCCTTTAAATTGTAAGCATGCAAAAGCAAGGCCCACACAGCCCTTCTATATTAAATTGTATTTTATCTGACTTTCCCCCTTTATTTTATAAAGTCTGTACAAACTGTTGATGCTATATAAATCTTGTATAACAATAATATACAAATACAGTGGGGTAAAACTGGCCAGCAGAAGGGCAGTTTTAAACAAGGTTAATAGGCCTAACTAGTGTATTCCTAACTTTTATTTTTACTATGGGGACCTAAATATGAGTAAAAGTGTAAGGTGATTTTGCTGCACTGTCACGTACCTGGCCTATCTGATGAGAGTGCTTCCCTTGCTGCTGATCTTCACATACCCCTGAAGGTGAGAACAGGGAATTCTAGGCTCAAAGAAGCACGGGTGTCATTTAGGTTGCACTGCTGGAAGTTGCTTGCAGCAGTGTCCACTGAGGAGCTGTCAGCTGGTCTGTCAGGACAGATAGCATCAACTCTTTTGCCCCTGGAGATGTAGCAGGACCAAGGCAGCAACCACAAGCAAGGTGGCGTCAGAGGAAGAAGCGAGATCAGGCTGGCAGGACCGGACTGCAGAAGCGTAGTCAGGATGGTAGCCAAAATCACACATGCGAAGGCAAGCCAGAGAGTAAGCAGGAGCAAGGTCAAGAACAGGGCGGAAGTCATACACAGGAATCCATTTGTTCTGGAAATTTTATGATAGGCAACTTCTATCCTCATATTAACTAGTGGTTCCAAATTAATAATAACTACTGCAGTAGGGAGCAGACACAAAAAGATATACTTAGCATATTTTCAAATAACTGTTCTGTTTTTTTTTTTTGCGCATTTGAAGTTTTTTATACACATGATTACGTAGGTATCACATTAATATTACAATTGTACTTTTATGGTAACTAGGGGCGTTACATAGGCAGGTTCATTTCTAATCAGGACTTGAAGGAATGTAAACGTAATCAAAACATTATTAGTGCCGTGTGCACGAGTGCAGTGTAGAATACATAGGCAAAGCATACAAAACAGAATACAATTTTATACAGAATTTACAAATTTCCTTTACAATCTCACCTCTTTTGATCAATAATTTACATTTTTAGCACAGACCACCCCTACTAATCTTTACCTTACCTCCTTACATTTAGAACTAGTCCCGGCGTAGGAGGCAAACTACACTGGGGAGAATGTAATAGCTGAGAGCAACTATATCATTACAAAATTATATTTTATTGTGACTAAAACTTACATAAAAAACAAATCATTGATAAGAAATGGTATTGAGTAATTGGCTGTGCACTCAGATCCTGTTGCCAGAATGGCCTTGTATCTTAATTGTGGCATGCTGACTTATCTTGACTTAGTTAAACACAGACAGTTCTACATAAAATGGAAGACATATAAAAGACAATATGACTTAAACATGGCTGAACTACTTTTCAAATCACATTAATATACATATCCCTTACTATTATATTTATTAAAGCATTTGAATAAATAGTACCCCAGACTGGGATTCCAAGAGGAAACCAAATTAAACACACATTGTTGCAGTGTCTGGTGTGGATCCAGGTGACTTTTTCCTTCAAGTTTTGTAAACTGTACATGAAATAGAAGCTGTATTGTGTCTCCAAACATTTCCTATATATATAGTATAAATATCTCTTAACAATCTACAAGTCACCTGGCTCAGGTTTATGAGATACTTCCAAACTGTTGGGATCTGGAATTTAGGGAGAAAACACATACATGAGTTTGTCAAAAACCTTGAGAAATCAGCAGCATTCTCTGTGAGATCTGAGTGGAGGATGTCAGCTGCTGAGAAAGCTATAAACAAGTGAGCAACACACTCCCAAACAAAATCTCATAGGAAGAGAGTTCATACAGTATCCCCATTGGGGATTAAAAAATATGAAGACATTCAGGCCATAATTTTCTAGTTTCTGACAGCTTCTTAGTTACTCTACTTTTTCCATTACATTGTGGATGGTAGGGGCTGTAAAAAAAACCCTGGAAAGGATGTTCAGTTTTTTGTAACTTTGGTAACAGGTAAAACAAGAAGTGGTATATTCAAAAACAACTGTGGTGAACCCTGGCACTATACCATGCTCATTTACTAAGGCAACCATAACTGTTTTTGACTGATGACATGGTCCATGTGTCAAGCTGAAGGGAAAAGAGTGGCTAGCAGACATCAAACATCAACTTTTTCTAAAGTCCTGTTTCATAAGAATCCCCCCCAACCCATGGACCACATATTCTTCTTATTCTAGGGTCCCCAAAGTTTAATTATTAATCCCACCTCTACTGGGCCAGATCTGGGGTGGAATCTATGAGTTGCACAGACCCCCCAAGTGTGCGGGGCTGTGATGCAGCATTTTGAGTCACCTGGTCTGCTTTCAATGTGTGCTTTTTAATGTTACTATGGCAGAAAGAAACTGGAAGGCTGGAGACATCCAATCAATTAACTTAGCATGCTTGATTGCTTTACCTGCTGAAGTAAAAAAAACTTCTAGACTTCAAATGGAACCAAAACGATGTGCCACCCCAAAAGCTCTCTAATTCTCTAATATCTACTGTATATAAATGTATACTCTGGATCATTCACAGGTTTTGCTAAAGCATGGAGCTCTGCTTCTTGAGCTGGGGAAGAAGGATCATGAGTCTGAATACAGAGCATCCTTCTGGGTGACAACTGCATATTCAGTATGGGTCTTTCCATCCTAGGTATAAAACTGGGATACAACTACAAAAAGTCAAATATCTGGGGCTTCAAGGAGCGTGTCCTGCACTGAGCTCACAGCAGCTGATTTCTACAACATCAATTTAACACGTGATTTTTCTTTATCTTCAGCCTCCTCCAATACTGCCAATAAGGTAGACCTTTTGTACAATTGTACACCTTTTTCATTGTCAGATTTGTACATAAATAATAATACAAATTCATATATTGTAAACCTTGCAATTGAAAAATATTGAGTTGGGCTGTTTGCAATAATTGCTGTACAGAATGTGGGACCATTAAAGTTGAGTAACTGACCAAAAGATTGTCTGTACCTTTTTGTCTAGTAGCATCTTGCATACAGCTACTGCTCTGATATAGTCAGGTGAACCTGTCATTACTAGATCCAGCTTGCATGAAATATATCTCAATGGCATGTTTTTTCTATTATGCTTTTTGTGTAAGAACTCCAGTATCATGTTTTAAAAAGATAACCTTTTCCTGGCAATATTATAATTTCTTTCTCTTGCTCTGTTGTTAGTTTTAGCTAGATAATACAAGTCCTTAGTTTCCGTCTTACATATTTTTCCACAGTCACAATATAATATATGATAACAATATCGTGCGGTCATGCAGAGATGTCCATAAATCTAAAGTTTTCTTGAGTTTACCACTGCACTTACAAGGAAAAGGGACATGTCATTTCACAAACCACACATTCTGCTTTTGATTCAAATATAAAAATAAATAAAAACAAAAAGCACCAACAATCTTTTATGAAAGAACAGAAAAAATCATCAGCTAGATCAAAAAACTATAAAGCACCTGGCTGCAGGTGGCATCTGTCCTAACAGGGTATGTGGATTTGGTATGATGGTCCTGTTTTTTTATTTAATTCTCTCGCATCATGAACCGCACTTCAAGATATTATCAGACCTTTAGATTTTATTTTTATAAAATATCACTGTAAAATCGCTTACATTTTTTACATTTTCTATACAACACATGCATGTAATTTTCTCACTTTCTTTTATCTCTTTTCAAAATTTCCCTGCTTAAGGTAGTTTTACCTCTCTAAACTCTGCTTTCCTTATTTTGTTCTCTGATATCCCTTTATCCCATGTACTGTAATCCCGTAATTCCGTACTCAATTTACTCCAGCTCTTATGATCAGACGGGCAGCCATAGTGTTCATTCCATCTTCCTTCTCTGACCATATATAAAGTATTCTGTTTGGGCCAGGGCCAAGAATTACATTATTTCTGCACAATTTGACTCTCATTTCTCTATTTTGACTTTTCCCCATGATTTAGAATTTACTAGTTGTGGTGCCTTACTCTAAATTCATTCCACAATTTAAGATCAAAATTTCCCCTTATATCTAATGTTACATTGTCTGTCACCCTTCATTCAACCTGCTCAAATAGATATCTGTTTATCTAGCTGTTTAATCTGCATGATCCTTAGTCTCTGTGGACTTGGTAACCCTGTTACCTATTGTGGATTTCTGTCCACTTTAACCATTTATATGGGGGCTCAGTATAGGCGGTACCGCATTTTCAGTTCATTTATCTTCTAGCACTCTTCTTGTGCTGGGCATTTTCTGAGGGTACCCTCTTACTTTTCTTTCCCTTACTTAATTTAATTGCCATAATGTCTGGCCAGTCTTCTCTCTTCTTTACATTTGTGTATACCTTCTTTCCTCTAGATTTACTTTTACAGCAGACGTGTGCTTCATATTCCCTGTTAACAGCAATATTCTTCCTTTTCTTATCTCAATCTACACAGCTAATTAAGGGGAGTAAAATAGGTACCCTTTGTCCTGAAAATGCCTTACCAATTAAGGAAGTCTAATACCTCAAATGTAAGCAAAGGACTTACCTCAGCTGGCTGATTATCAGAAATTCCCAGATCATCTCAGGCTCCTCATTTCGGATTCTTAGGGTTACCTGTAAATCCGCTCCTGGCTGGATCACCATCTGTTCTGGAAATTTTATCAATGGGCAGCTCCTATCCTCATATTGATTAGTGGTTCCAAATTAATAATAACTACTGCAGTAGGCATTTGAAGTTTTTTTATACACATGATTGAGTAGGTATCACATTAATATTACAATTGTACTTTTATGGTAACAAGGGGCATTACATAGGCAGGCTAATTTCTAATCAGAACTTGAAGGAATGCACATGTAATCAAAACATTATTAGTGTCATTTATACAATGAGTGCAGTGCACAATACATAGGAAAAGCATATACAATTTTAGACAGAATTTACAATTTTCCTTTACACAGTGGAGCAGGCAAAAGGAGCAAGACAGAGTCATACAAAAGAAGCAGAGTCCTTAGAACAAGCTGGGGTCAACTCAGGAGTCAGGCAGCAGGAAGGTCCAGAGGCAAGCTAGGTTGGTAACAGGTAGTCAAAAGATTACAGAATACACAAGAACAAGAAGCACTGGTAGCTGAAGATCATCCAGCAAACTCTGAGCGCAGCCACTGTCTTTATATAAGGTGTTTGGGGCTTGTTCCGGCAGCAGATGTGCGTGAATGTACGCCTGCATGCATTCCTGTGCAAATGAGCACAGCCATGTACAGTATTGGCATCTATGCCAGGACTTCTCCTCAGTACATGCATGTCTTTGTTCTGCTGTCTCCTTCTCTGCACATGCTCACATTTGTTCTGAATAGCTCCCTGATGTGCACACTGATGTTGTTCTTAGTTTTGTGGCTTTTCTTATTCTTTCAAAAGATGCAGCAGTGTGCGCAAACAAAAGAAGGCTACCAGAACAGATCAGCAACAAAAATGATACTATATTTTCTGCACCCTATACTTAAAAATGGTCCTATCAAAATAAAATAAAAAACATGAGATCCCCAACCCTGAAACAAAAGCCTACTTAACTAAACACCTCAAAATTCTTGTGGGCAAAAAGAACTCACCAGGTAGAAAAAGGCCACTAATATATCTATATTTTATATGGTCAAATAATGTGTATATTTATCCATATACCAACTTTCCTTCTCCTTTAATCTTATTATACCCTTTATTCCGCATGAACTAATATACAGCATAAATGTCTTCAATTATTTGAAATGAACAGAGAAAGCTTCCATAGTACAGCAGTAAAATGTACTAAACAATCAATGAAAAGCTTAGTATACAGCTCACATTTGCTGGTGCTCAAATAGCACTTCAGGTAAAGGAGTTCATATGTTCAGTATCCCTAATCACCCTCTCGAATGTTTGTAATGATGTCAACACATTTGCTATAATTTGTTGTGCAAGAAATATTTGATATTTCAGGTATTTCATTAAATTTTTATCTTTAAGAATAAGGATTTCATCCTAAATTTTGCATACATAAAAAGAAATATCAAAAAGCTATTGAACATTTTGTATACTTTTTGATATATTGTTTCATGCCCTATATATTTAACCTCTTCCATTCCTGGCACTTTTACCCCCTTCCTGCCCAGGCCATTTTTCAGGTTTCAGCGCTCTCACACTTTGAATGACAATTGTGCGGTCATTCAACACTGTACCCAAATTTTATCATTTTCTTCACACAACTAGAGCTTTCTTTTGATGGTATTTAAGGAATACTCTAGTTTTTATTTTTTGCTAAATTAACAAAAAAAGGATGAAAATTTTGAAAAATAAAAACACATATTTCTTTGTTTCTGTTATAAAAGTTTGCAAATAAATAATTGTTCTTCATAAATTTAGACCAAGATGTGTTTTACTACATGTCTTTGGTAAAAATAACCCAAATTAGGATGTATTATTTAGTTTATAGGAAAGTTATAGAGTTCACAAACTATGGTATAGATCTGAAAATTGATCACTCCTGAAGTACTGACGGCTAATCTAATTTCTTGAGGTCCAAGAATGTCAGAACAGTACAGATATCCCCAAATGACCCCTTTTTACAAAGTAGACAGTCCGACGTATTTCATAAGAGGCACGGCGAGTTTTTTGAAGTTGTAATTTTTTGTCATAATTTTTCGGAAAATGAAAAAATGTAAAAAAAATTATTTTCACTATTTTTTCTTTACATACTGTCACCAGTGCAGTGCAGTGTTATCATATAACTGGCATGGCAGTGATCAGGGACACTGACTGGTGACAGTACGAAAAAAAAACTATACATTTTTTTTATTTTTTTATTAGTTTTAATTTTTTATTACATTTTTTCTCTTTTTTTTCACTATGACCAAAGTAGCACAATGTTACCATAGTAACATTGTACTACTTTGGGGAAGTGATCAGTATTTTTTTTTTTTTGTTATAAAATTTGCTTATAGCAAAGAATTACTTTGCTATAAGCAAGCATTTACCTGAATGAAATCAATTCATTCAGGGGTTTTTTTGTGCTTAGCTGTGATTTGGCCACAGCTAATCACATGACACAGCTGGTCTGTGATTAGCCCAGCTTGTGCATGTGATCGCTGTGACCATTCACAGCTAGACACACTAGTATACAATGGATGGCATGAAAGGAAGCCATCCATTGTATACAACTGTCATGTGACCTGCTGTGATTGGTCACAGCAGGTCACATAGTACTGGAAACGGGGCCGGTACACAGATCTGTCATCGACCGTGTCCGAGGTACATGGCCAGTGACAGATCATGCCGCAGAGCGGCCCCTGCGGGCCGGCGCACTGTGCATGCCTGAAAGGACGCCATATGGCATCCACCCAGAGGGACGAGCTGCTCGCCCGGCCACCTTTGTGCTATTGGCCAGGCGGGAACTGGTTAAAGCAGAACTCAATGCAAATAGCTGAATGCACACTTTTCTTTCATCTTTAATTCCATTTCTTTCTGTTAGCAATTTAAATGCAAAACAAAGGAAGATAACAGAATGATACTTATTTAGAAAATATTGTCAATTATTAATAGTAAATATCAATAACCTTGTGTAAAGGAGATTATTATGTAATAGAAGTCGGCATTAATAAGAAAGTGGCTCATTATTTGCTCTTTTTTTTTTTCTTTTACTCAGGCTCCATTCACACTAGGGCGTTTCAAATTGCGAGCGTAATCACCACGATTCTGCCCACAATTTGAAAACGCACTGTGAAAATGTGAAAACACACATTCGTGTGTACAGGTGCCATTAATTTCAATGGCACCTGAAAACACAGAGCGTTTTTGCCACGACTGTGGTGTGGTTTTCCTCACGACAAATGTGCTGCGATCACGTAAACAGAATCACGGGAATCATGGTTCCAGAACCTTTTTTGGGCGTTTAGCATCTTGTGATTTTGTTTGCGCGATTGCGGCAAAAACGCCCTGCGTATTCAGGTGCCATTTAAATGAATGGCACCTGAACAAATGAATGCTTGTTTTTATATTTTTTACAGCGTGTTTTAAAATCACAAGCAGAGCTGAAAGGTATTTTCACCTACTGATTACTTGTCCACTGCAGCTATATAAATATAGGAAATGACACAGATTGATCACTAGTGTACTCTGTAAGCCAAGTTCAGTTACAGGCAAAATGGTGTCCTTGGCAAAAAGAAAAAAGGCAGTTCTCAATTTCATAAAATTCTGTACTGTATGTTGGTGCTAATTTTCTAACCCTACTAACTCTGGCCCTGCTATTATTTATGACACTACATCATTTCATTTTACTAATAACCAATTTGTATACACTGTTTTTATTAATAATAAATTTCATACATATTTTATGAGTATGAATGCCTTTTCTAGCAAATTACATAATAGTGTGATTTCACTTGGCGCAATTAATTTTTTTCTAGAAACCCTGTAATGTCAAATGCAGAGGAGTGTGAAGAAGTACAGAAAAACATAGTTCTCCATATATCACTATTTAATAGGATGGTTTTGCATTCATTGCTTTGTATTCTGGGTGCTGCTAGTTATAGGAGGGTTGTTGGCCAATTAAGAATAAACCAACCACCGTCTGGGACCTGCAATGACCAGGGGCTCCATGAACAAGAATGTTCTCAATTTCTGAGTCAATTGACTTGTTTATATTAGAAAAGGGAAGATGAAGAAGGAGAAAAGTGGGACTGACAGACACTACCAACAGATCTCCTAACCTGTTTTATCTGTTTTTTTGTCCAAACTGTGGCCATGCAGGGTTGGAGCTTCCAAAAGACATGAAATTGTTGCTCTAGTTGAAATGTACTAGATTAGACAAATGTCATCTCACATCTCTATAACAAATTATGCAATAGCATGGCTTTGCGTTATCTGGTTAGCAATCCAGGTACAACTAGTTATAGGAGGGTTGTTGGTCAATTAAAAATTATCTAATTATCCTCCATGACCTGAAAGACCCAGGAACCTTTATAACTGAAAGACCCAGGAATCCATGAACAGGAATTTTATTTTATGCTCAGCTAAACTGACCTGTTCATATTAGTGGAGAGAAAATGGAGAAGGAGATGAGTGGGACTGACAGAAACTACCAACTCTTCTAACCAGCTTTATCCATTTTTTGTTCACACTTTGGCTAGCCTGCTTGCAAAGACAAGAAACTTTTGCATGATCTGGTTGAAATCTACGAGATTAGGCAAAAGTCATCTCAGTGATTATACAGTTCTTACATGCACAGTATACACACACTACACACACACATATATATTTTTGAATTTTAATTATGGTTCTTTGGGCCTTGTATGGTAAAATATCCACAACTGAATTATTTTCTCAATTTAAAATTCACATAGCAAGAGTGAGACTTGTGATAGCCTTTTAGTAGAGTAAACTATTGACTGGAAATCTTAACATTTTTTCCATAGGAAGGCAGATGCTGTCATATGGGGCGAAACCATTGATAGCCACCTAACAAACCAATTTTTCTGAGTGAATACAAACTTCAGTATAGGCATAAAAAGCCACTACATGTTGGGGTTGCTTACTAAAGACAGTTAGACTATTCATTTTGCAAGGTTATTTTCACTTTGCAAGGGAATTTTCTCATTTGCCTTTAGTAAATCAACCCAACTGTGTAAAGTAAAAATGACCAACATTTAAAAAGATCAGACATCATATATACCACATAAAATCAAGAAACATAACCATATTGGATTTATAATGTGCATATTATATATCTAATGTTGCTCTTGCAGTTTTAATAAAATATTACCTAATCAGTCTTTTGGAACACCTTTTGCATCACCTAAAAACCTTAACAAATTTAGTTGTATTTATCTGTTCAGTAAATCTAGTTGAGTGAATCTGTAACACTATGCTATCTGCAGGCTGATATTTAGCAGAGTATAAAAAACTTTTAGGTTTTCAGAGTTTTCTGCTTAGACTCAATTGGAATTTTTATTACAATAGGCAAAAATGAAATGGGATGAATCACACAAGCTCATTTCTCATTTCTGCAAGATGGTTTCCTTTACTATCTGTACTTCAGGTGACGGTTTCATGGAATGGAGGTATGGCTTATGGTCTTGGAAGATGGTATGGAGCCTTGTCCTATGTTATATATTTACTATATGATTTATTAGAACTTTCTAACAATTTGCATTCACTAAAAAATTAATATATCATAAGCATTTTTTAAAATAAATGTTATCGTGCAGTCATGCCTTTCATAATTGTATGAACAATACATATCGCTGAAATTGCTGAATGGTTAAGTATTAGTGATAATAAATTAAACGTAAGAACTCAACAATTACACACTGCAAATTCATAAAATTACCATATTCTCCTTTGGGATGGACATTATAAATCATCTTTTATGTTTCTGCAACGACTGTGAAGAATCCATTAAAGCGTTTGAAGGATTTTCCATTTGTTTCATCTGTTATAGGGAAAAAAATATGGTTTAATCAGAATTATTTGACTGTGTAATACATTATAAAGGTTCTTATTTGATGAACATTTGATATCTTTATTTTACATTACAGAAGCACAATACAGCAGATGTCAAATGCCTTTTTTCAAGGTTCACTAGGTTCCTGTACTCTTGTTAACAAAGAGATCTGCTATGGCTAAACATCTAACTTCATGTAAACATAATTTTAACAATATATAAAGCTTTTCCAAAACAGACCTACCTTCATCTCCAATGGGAAAGTTACTAAAATGTGAGTGATCAATTTGTAGGGTGTTCATGTGTACCTGTCTATCAGTGGTTAGGAAGCATTACTAGATTCAATAGGGTAATTGCCCCTGGGCAAATACTAGCATCTACTAGCAGCAGACTGTACCAAGGCAGCATCTTCCTCTGGATCCAGCCTCTGCTCCTATTGGTGAGTCCCCTCAATCATCATAAAACCTTAAATTACCTGGGGACCAGGACAGTGGCAGTCTCATATTGTTCTTCTCTACAGTCACCAAATTGGCAATTTCTGTCAGCATGATATCATGTCCACACTGTCAAAAAAATATTTATAGCAGTGCGTAGATAACAGTGTGGCAATGTTGACCGCTTTGATGGTTGCTGACCCCCACATTACTTTGTTATTCTTAAAGTGGTTCTAAAGGCTCAAGTTTTTTTTACCTTCATGCATTCTATGCATGGAGGTTAAAACACTTCTGTGTGCAGCGACCCACCCCAGCCCCCCCAACCCTTACCTGAGCCCCCTCTGATCCAGCGATACTCTTGATAGCCTCTGGAGACTCTTCCTCCTCATTGGCTGAGACAGCAATGCGAGCCCATTGGCTACTGCAGCTGTCAATCACAGCCAGTGAGCCGATGAAGAGAGAGTGGGGGCAGGGGTGAGCCGTGGCTATATGTGTCTTATGTGTCTTTCTATGGGGGCACTGCTCGAGGAGGAGGAGCCAGGAGCGCCTGGAGGGGACCTGAAAAGAAGAGGATCAGGGCTTTTCTGTGCAAAATCACTGCACAGAGCAGGTAAGAATAGACATGTTTGCTTTGTAATAAAAAAAAACAAGCTTTAGTGTCACTTTAATGATGAGGTAGACTTTTTTGTATCTATGTAAGTATACTTGTAAATATGTAAAAGTTTTTCTCCTCTATATTAGCAAAAGTGTCCTCTCATCTTCTTCTACTGCCTCTAAGTGCTTCCACTCCAGTCTTCCACCTGTACTGCATTTCTTTTACACCTCCAGTTCCCAACCTCCTCATACTGCTTTTCTTGTCCACAAACAGTTCCTCCGTCCTTTTCCTCCTGTTTCCCCTATTGTTTGTTAGCACTGCTCCTCTCATCTACCTTCAGTGCAATTTATTATTGCTTCTCTTGTCTTCCCTTAGAATCCCCCCCCCCCCCTCCTGTTGCTGCTTCTCCATTCCAAACTCCAGCACCATTTTCCACACCTCTATTTTTCATCCAGAGCCTTCCCTTCACTGTTCCTCTCTTTTGCTCCACTTCCCTATACTGTGTCTACAGTGCACTCCCCATAATGTTCCCCTCTTCTACCTTCAGCATCTTTTCTACTTTACTCACACCCCTTCAGCATATCCTCTTGTACTGTGTCTCTGCTCTCTTTCCATCCGCACCACCTGCTGCACATGCATTTCTCCTCCTACACCAGTGTCCTTCCGGGAGTAAATACCATGCCAAACACAAGTCCTTAAAATGGTGAGATTCATTTGACAGTTACAGAAGCTAAAACTATAACAACTATTTTTTAGCCTTGTTTAATCATTTCCACGCTGCCCAGTTATTAATATTGAAATACTTTGTTTGAATTATTGTGAGTTAAAAACATTCAACAGTGCATGAGTGAACATTAACATACTGTAAGTAACACTGGTATACAATATATACAATCAGTAATTGGATATGCTGGGTTATATATCAATTGCAGCTAAGTAATGGCACATAGAAGCAGAACAAAACACAATACAACAACTAGTAGCACAACTAGTAGCAAAATAAAAAACTTTAAGAATCTATATATCAATTCACTGGAAAAATGACATTGAACTAATGTGATTATAGTTCATAAAAGCTTACTTTTATTAAATAATATTAAAAAGACTCATTAAATGTTGCATTAATATTTGTTAAATGCAAAATAAAAAAGCAACACTGCTCAGTTGCATTTAAAAACGTACTTACAGTCAGCCTCCGCACATCTAGATAAATCCCCGAAGCATTGTAAGAATGATTTATGGAACACATAGATTGTTTCCTTTGTATACCACAGAGATTTGTTCAAGGAATTCTGAGATATTTACAGTGTATTAAAGGCTAATTAGCTAGGTTGAAATGCCATCACCTGCCAATGTATTATTAAAAAGAAGCTCACCAATGTGCATTTATAATACATTTATGTACTATAAAAATAATCCAAATGCCTTTTGTTCTTAGCTTGATTTTATCAACCTTTTTAATTTTTTCCAAAAAAGTCAGCTGTAATATTGTTTAGTGTTAGCAGCCTTTTGTTTAGTATTGGCGGTTGTTTTCCTAGTACGTAGATTTGTTTGCTTTAATAAAATATGATATAATTACAGATAATTAACCAAGCACATGTCTTAAGCATTGAGGACATTAGAACAAATAGGTACCTAATATAGATTAATGTAATCATATTTTAAACTGGGAAAAGAGATTTGTCTATACTGGATGCATTGCACCTTTGTATACAATGTAATCCTCCCTGCTAGAATTCTAAAGCCATTATATTATTCCTTTCGCAACAAAGGGGAAGGCACCTGTTAAACTTCATAATTTTATGCTTTGCTGTTATCACCATTGATCAGGACTACAGAACACTCCTCACCTTCTCTACAACAAAGAAGTTCATTGTTAGAGCTTTATAAAATGATTTATAAACCAGTGAATGCTATGTACACTGTGGATTCTCTGGGAAAAAAAATCCTTAGCTTAAAAGTGGAGAAATCTGTTTTAAAGAAAGTAAGCAAATTCTTGACTTGTGAAAATATCAAGAAAGTTTGTCATTATCACCTTCTCTCATTTTGTTACTACTGTATGTTGTTGTGTATTATTTAAAACAAAGCTAAGAGAATCTTGTCGGCATATCTACACTTACAGTTCTCAAACGGCTGAAAAGGAAAAATGACGCCACCTTTTCAACACCAGTTGTGTGGCATTTATTCACCTTCTTTTTCCAGATTCGCTGTTTTTGCATTCTCCAACCCAAATTTTACAGCTTCGTAGTTGAAAAAGTCACTATTTAATCCAAGAATCAAGAAAATGCAAATAAAATAGCCTACCATACATACTTATTCAAATAAAAAATATGACTGACTGGGTGTGGCTATCTCACAGAAATCATTGTGGAGATCCAACTTTTAAAATCAGTGAAGGCGACCAACAATTTTTAAAACACCAAAGGATCTATCCAGATATACATATTATTATTATTATTATACAGTATTTATAAAGCGCCAATAGTTCGCTCAGCGCTGTACATTACAAAGGGGGACAGAACATGTACATATATATTTATTTTAAAAAAATATAAGGATAGGGTGCATCAACATCACTGAGAATTGAGGACTTTCAGCTTTGCGGATCTGATAGAGAGGCTCAGGAAGAAATCTATCCACTGAAAATATTATATATTTATGCAGCAAGTTCTACTGAGAAATGTGCCTATACCACAGGAAAACAGCTTTTAAATGATTACAATGAACCACAGAAATCTGTAAACAGTGGACATCTGTATGGGCCTGATTGACCTAAAGTGGAAATCTGGGCTAAACGTATCTAATCTTAAATCTACTCTCACTACTCTTATACTAACTAGCCTGTAATAAAAAGATGTCTATACTAACCTATTCTCTGGGCAGTCTTATCCAGTCACATGATCTAGCCAGCGGCCGGCTTCTGAGGAGAAGAGAAAGCAGCGACAATGACTGCAAAGCCTGGGCAGTGATGGTATCCATAAACTTACTATGGGGCATCCTTTGTCTGCTGTCCTTCCTCTCCCCTGAAGCCACCTCTGTGAGCTGATCACATAACTAGACATGAACGTCCTGAGAATAGCTAAGTATACACATCATTTCTCTACATGGTAGTTAGAATAGGAGTTAGAATGGGGGTGGAATCAGATTTAAAGTTAGATAGGTTTAACCCGAATAGAACACTAATAGATGGGAAATCTTTCAGTGGGGACACTAGTTCTGGTGACTCTGATGACACACTGGGATTCCCTCACTTGAGAGGGATTTCCTCTCAATTCCTATTTTTGGACATGGGACATGTGAAGGGAAATTTCCTCAATGAGACATAGATGGCAAAAAAAAAAAAAAACAGACAGGAGTTATAACCTTCTTTTACTCTATCTAAAATGAAAAAAAAAGTTTTGCCTTTTGTTACACTTTAAACAATTGTGCTCTTTTGTGGCAACAGTTTGAGAAAGGCCTTTTTCTATTCCTAAAGATGTTATGGTTAGGTGCCCACCAGGGGCGGACTGACAACTCATGGGACCCTCGGGCAATAGGGGATCATGGGGCCCCTGTGTCCTTGCCCAAACTCAAAAAAGCCTATGAAGAAAGGTACCAGGGGCATCTCATGGAGCCCCCTACTGACCCCGGGCCCTCGGGCAGTGCCCGTGTTTCCAAATGGTCAGTCCGCCCCTGGTGCCCACTACGTTTGGTTATATATACTGTATATGTAATGCAAGTAGGAGGAAGCATCTACCTTTAGTGTACACTAACACAGCAGAAGAGTATCAGGGAGTTCCAAAGATCCCTGAAGGCCTGACAAATAACTGAAGTAATCCATTCACTGAAAATTGTACATTTTAAAGCACAATGTTCAAAAGACAATACCACAGAAGATCATATTTTGAGCAAAGCTCCGACTAAGCATATACAAATCTAATAATAATGAGAAGTCAGTTCTCTGAAAAGGCAGTATTTTAAGGGAAATATTCACAAACTCAGAAATATACATAAAACGAACTCATTGCTAAAGAGACATCATTTCAATCCCAACCCAGCCTGTTTGCAGTTGACCAGGAACTGATATTGATTTTGATGAGGACCAATGTCATGTTTTGGGTTCCCCCTTAAAGTGGTTGCAAACCCTTACCTATACCCAATTAAATGACTGGCCTCAGGTGATACACAGAAGTGAAACAAATCCTCCTTCATAAATTGCACCTGTCAATCTGCAGTTTTCAGTTCCCTACATCTATGTTCTGCTAAAGTTATAAAGCTTGATGAGAGTTCAGAAAAAAAGCGGATGCAGAGGAAAAATTACACACTACAGAGCTCAGTGAGCAGAACTCTGAGAGCTGATTGGAGGAGAGGGACACACTCCCCTCCACGCAGCTCACAGCACAAGGGTTGAGTCTTGCAATCTGCTGGAGGTCCCTCCCCATCACCATTTTTCTCTTGGTGTCAGGAAAACTTGTTAGAAGAAAAGGACACTTTGTGCTGTTTATTGAGACAAGTACATAGTATAGAGGGATATTCTTTATTCATATGTCATCTCTAAGGTGTACAACCACTTTAAAAATCCATACAGATCCTTGTCTAGGATAAGGGTACAGTATAGATTTTGGGGCAGGGAATTTTTGTTTGTTGGACTACTGGGGAAGCCCTATTAGAGGGCACATCTAGGGAGGTGGAGCCAAGCCAGTGACGATATACCACCACCATCTAGCTAGAAGAGTGGTGAGCAGGTTGAGGATTGGTCTTATACAGTTGTGTTCAAAATAATAGCAGTCAGACATCACTAACCTGATCAATCACTGTTTTTGGTAGAAATGATATTTCTACATGGCAAATAATTTACTAGCAGGTGTAGTAGAGTAATAGAAATTCAACAGACCCAACAGTCATGACATGCATGCTGCTGATTCTGTGTAATTGAATCACTAATTGAAAGCGGCATGTTCAAAATAATAGCGGTGTGGAGTTCTATTAGTGAGGTCATTCATTCTTTGAGAAACAGGTGGCAATTATTGTCCTTATTTAAGGAAGGAAGGCTGCAAATGTTGTACATGCTGGTTACAGTGCATTTCTCTCTGAAATTCTGAGGAAAATGGGTCGTTCCAGACATTGTTCAGAAGAACAGAGTACCTTGATTAAAAAGTTGATTGGAGAGGGGAAAACATATAAAGAAGTGCAGAAAATGATAGGCTGCTCAGCTAAAATGATCGCAAATGCTTTAAAATGGCAACCAAAACCTGAAAGACGTGGAAGAAAGGAAGGAGACAGTTTGTCAGATGACCCCCAAACACTGAATTCAAGCCACAGTACACTGTGAAGACAGTGAAGCATGGTTGCGCAAGCATCATGATTGTTGACCAAATCTATGGAATATGAAATATAATATTTCTCTGATATGATTTGGTTAACCTTAATGAGAGTTCTTTGACCAAGAGTGAAAGGTTTAACACAACAACCAAAATTTATTGGTGAATAGTAGGGAGGTCTAAACTAACATACCACAATCTATCTATTTAACAATAAGAAAAAGAGAAACAAAATGTATATGATTCACCCAATGAATTAAAGCATATACTATTCATACCCTAAACCCACAAACAGCAAGACAGACAACACATACAACAATCATGTATACATATAAGTGCCAGAGAAATGTCCTGATATTTACCAATGGTGTAGCATGGGGGCCCCCAGGATCGGTGTATCTTCTCTCTTGTCTTCTCCCAAAACCTACCCTGATATGCACCTATCTCCCATAGACTTGCATGGGGCCATCCTGATTGGTAGAACTATCCAATCCATCTTCCATATCTGACGCATCTCATCCAGGATTGGACAGTTTCCCCATCCCATATCGCTTACATAACTCAGCCCCATCCCAGAGCCTCCCCTTTTAGTGATAAAATTACATATGCCAGGTCATGGCACCGAGGCGTCTGGATTCAGGCTTTCTCATCAAAATTCCCTCCATTATTGAGAGTTTGGAGGGAACCTTAGGTCATAGCCTGGTAAAACTACATTCCCCAGATATCCATCACCATTGCATATCTAAAGAGAGGGTACTTTGAAGTGGCCCTCATACCAACAAAGAGATTTAAATGGCCTGGTCTAGATCGTTATGTGGGCCCCATAAAGTCTGAGATAAGGTAGTTAATTTAGTGGTTGCCCCCTCTCATATAATAGAACATTCCTTGTGGCATGCACATGTTTACACACCAAACATTCCTCCAATACAATACAAAGCTATCTCTACAACTTGATCACTTGTATCAATGTCTATGTACAACACACCGCTATCAAACCAAGCTCTGATATTTCCAGCTTTGTAACTTGGTTAACATATAGTTATAAAAATATCTATTTACAGTTGCTGATGAAGATTATACATAAACTCCTTATAAGTCAACAATGATATGGGGATGTTGGGCCTATTTATCGCATACCAGGGATCATGGATCAGTTTGAATCCATCAGAATACTTGAAAAGGTCATGCTGCCTTATGCTGAAGAGGAAATGCCCTTGAAATGGTTGTTCCAACAAGACAATGACCCCAAACACACCAGTAAACGTGCAACATCTTGGTTCCAGACCAACAAGATTGGCGTTATGGAGTGGCCAGCCCAATCCCCGGATCTTAATCCAATAGAAAACTTGTGGGGTGACATCAAAAATGCAGTTTGAGGCAAAACCAAGAAATAGAGAAGAACTGTGGAATGTAGTCCAATCATCCTAGGCTGGAATACCTGTTCACAGGTGCCAGAAGTTGGTTGACTCCATGCAACACAGATGTACAGCAGTTCTCAGAAACAGTGCTTATACAACTAAATATTAATTAAGTGATTTAAAGAAAAGCAAAATCTTCAAACATTTTTCAGTTTATATAGTGAATGTTTGAGTTTGTAAAGAAGAATACAAACACTGCTATTTTTTTGAATGAATACTCACTTTTCTTAAATTTTTTTTAGAGGAACACAAATTTGATATATTTTTCTTCATGTTTTGATTTGGAATAGAATGTGCAGTGTTCCCAATGCATTTGTGTGTATGGAAATAAAAGCTATTAGAAGGATTTTGAGCTTTCTCCACTTTTTTCAACACACTGTTATTATTTTGAACACAACTTTACATACGCGCTATATACATTGTCTTGTAAGTGCAATTATTATTGGTGGGGATTTATTACATTTTATATGGAGAGCACTATGTTTTGATCATTCTGTTGCATAGGATATACAGTATACCAATTGGTGTCTGACTGCAAGCTGCAGAGGAACATCAAAGTCGCCTGAAGAATAAGTGAGGACCTGGGCCAGGGAAGTTGTATGGTTCAGACAGTTCAAATGAGCTTGCATTAATATATCTGAGATAAGTAGGGTTTTCACCTGGTGTGGTGGAGGTGTACTACAATTTGAAGGAAGAAGTGAAGATTAATGCATTCACAAGCTACATGCTTCATTTGATATTCCACAGGGTTTTTTTTCCTTGGACTTTTTTCTATTTTGGACTTTTATTATTGTTGATATATGCACAATATGTCTTATGCACTGTATATGTAGTGGGAATTTGTTTATGTTGTGCTACAATTATACTAATTAGGGAATTTTGTTCATTTTTTTTCTTCTGCAAAGCAAAATAAACAAAAAGTACGCCCCCCCCCCACCCCCCACCCCCCGCCTCATCAGTCCTTTATCCAGGCATGCAGCCTGGCTGGCCAGGAAAGGGAAATTAAGTTAGCATGCACAACCCCTGAATCTTACCCCTTACCAGGCCACATCTCAAGAGGAGGATACATTGCCAGCAGGGACTCCTCTGGCAAAGTACCATGTCACCATCTGATTGAGGACATGGGCCTCATACCCACATCCCTGGCCTAGTGGATGTGGGGGTCTGTAGGGAGGAAACTTCTCAAAATCTGAAAGCCCCTTCTAGAATAAAGGGTTCTCCATATATCCAGTTCCCCCATGTGAATGAGTAAGGGGTACATTACTTTACTCTGTGTTTCCTGAATAAAAAAATTGTGCCCTGGTAAAATATTTTTATACTGGGGCCTGATATGGATTGACGCGTTAGGATACAACAGTGGATATTTGTCAGACAACATGAGGAATATTTAAACAAAACTATGAATGTCTCCCACAACCTAGTTTCTATTCTATTATTTTTAAAAATCTCATCAATTCAAAAGACATCCTATGAAATGAAGAAATAATTAAGACTGATAATATAAGTTGCACATAATACTTCCCCACATTTCTACAATGCCCTTCTGTTGCAGATGAACCCAGTGTCCCTGAGCACTAGACTGATTTTTGGCCTGCTTCTTGAATAACCTGCTGGATATTTAATGGCATGCCATCTGGCATCAGCAAAGGAATTCCACATTTGTAGCCTGTGTTGTCTACATACTAAAACTTGGTCTTTAAGTGTGTGTTCTGCTCCCAGCGATGTGCCAGGACAGATTTTGCCAATGCTACTTCACAGTTATACATGGCAGCCTATGAACAACTCTTGCAAATGTTTTAACTACGCACAATATTTGTGTCAACACAGAAAAAATAAAAATAAAAAAATAATTTTTTTTTTGGTACCCAGACTCTCAGGAATAGAATCACATCTGCCACTGTTAAAAAGCTTCATTTTTGTTGAGTACAAACAATAAACTAAAAATAAAAACATGTTTTATGAAATAGTTTGCTGTTCCCCTATATTGGATCTCACATCCTGACAGAAAGGCCCTCAACAACACAGTATATTATTTCCATGTGCAATACACACATCGATCGTTATGACTTGGGATATACATACATATGTTAATGGTCATATAAATTACAGCTGAACTATGCATATTCTTTTACATACTCACATGCTGAGAAAATAGCAAAAACTGTATTTCAGTTGGTGCAGCATTTTAGACCAGGCCAAGAGTATACGCCCTAGAAGTCTTAGACCAAGAGTCAGAGAGAATGAAGTGGTTGACACTGTTGTCAGCACTGGCTGGCATATGCGCCATCCACTAGAAATACAGATATGACCATCCACTAGAAACACATTTCTTAAGAGTTGGGTAGGTTTTCACTTCTTTTCCAGGGCTATGATCTAGCTATTTCAATCTTGTGTTTATCAATTTATATCATGGCTACCCCATTTATGTTACATGGATTATATTTATATTGTAATGTTCTGCTTAAATAGCTCCTTTTTGGGGGCTCTGGTGCCATTCACTTCATTCATTCTCCCTGACTCTTGGTCCATGATGTCCAGGGCATCTTTGCTTGGCCAGGTCTAAAATGCAGCACCAACTGTAATACAGTCTTTGTCATGTTCTCAGTGTGTGAGTGTACATGGTCTATGGCATGATATGTATAGTCCAGCTGTAATTTATATGACCATAAACATATTTATGTACACTGCTCAAAAAAATTAAAGTAACACTTTGTAATCAGAGTATAGCATCAAGTCAATTAAACTCCTGGGATATTGATCTGGTCAGTTAAGTAGCAGAGGGGGTTGTTAATCAGTTTCAGCTATTTTGGTGGTAATGAAATTAACAACAGGCGTACTAGACGGGCAACAATGAGATGACCCCAAAACAGGAATGGTTTTACAGGTGGAGGACACTGACATTTTTTTCCTTACTCATCTTTTCTGACTGTTTTTCACTAGTTTTGCATTTGGCCAGGATCAGTGTCACTTCTAGTGGCATGAGGCGATACCTGGACCCTACAAAGACTGCACAGGCAATCCAACTCCTCCAGGATGGCACATTATTATTATTATTATACAGTATTTATATAGCGCCAACAGTTCGCTCAGCACTGTACATTACAATGGGAGACAATACATGAGACAGTACAATAACAATACAATGCGATACACGAGGGGTTTGAGGGCCCTGCTCTTTGGAGCTTACAATCTAGGAGGGAGGGGATAGTGGTACGGGAGGAATAGGTGTGGGGGATAGAGTGGTAGAAAGAGTGGAGGAGATTGGCAATTAGCAGAGGGCAGGGTAGGCTTCCCTGAAGAGGTGGGTTTTCAGGGTGCTCCTAAAGGAGAGGAGAGTAGGTGATAGTCTGATGGATTGGGGTGGGGAGTTCCATAGGATGAGTGATGCCCTGGAGAAGTCCTGGAGGCAGGCATGGGAGGAGGAGACCAGGGAACTAGAGAGAAGGAGGTCTTGTGAGGAGCGGAGAGTGCGTTTTGGGTGGTATTTGGATATTAGGTCGGTGATGCAGTTTGGGGCAGAGATATGGACAGCTTTGTACGTCAATGTTAGCATTTTGAATTTGATCTGTTGGGTAATCGGAAACCAGTGGAGGGATTGGCAGAGGGGGGTGGCAGAAACGGAGCGGTTGGTAAGGTGGATGAGTCTGGCCGCCGTATTCAGGATCGACTGAAGTGGGGAAAGCCTGTGGTGAGGCAGGCCAGTGAGGAGGGAGTTGCAGTAATCGAGTCGTGATATGATGAGGGAGTGGATGAGTTGCTTAGTAGTTTCCGGGGTTAGGAATGGGCGTATTTTGGAGATGTTGAGGAGGTGGAGTCTGCATGAGTTTGTTAGCGATTGGACTTGGGGCTGGAAGGACAGACTGGAGTGACACCAAGTACTCTTGATTGCGGGGTGGGACTGATGGTGGCATTGTTGTGCCATTAATATGTGCCATTGCATGAAGGTTTTGCTGTGTCTCTCAGCACAGTCTCAAGAGCATGGAGGAGATTCCAGGAGACAAGCAGTTACTCTACGAGATCTGAACAGGGCTGTAGAAGGTTCTTAATCCATCAGCGGGACCGGTATCTGTTCCTATGTGCAAGGAGGAACAGGATGAGCACTGCCAGAGCCCTACAAAATCACCTCCAGCAGGCCACTGGTGTGAATGTCTCCAAAAAAACAATCAGAAACAGGCTTAATGAGGGTGGCCTGAGGGCCCAACATCCTCTAGTGGGCCCTGTGCTCACTGCCCGGCACCATAGAGATGGATTGGCATTTGCCATTGAACACCAGAATTTGCAGGTATGCCACGGGTGCCCTGTGCTTTTCACAGATGAGAGCAGGTTCACCCTGAGCACATGTGACAGATGTGAAAGGGTCTGGAGAAGCTGTGGAGAATGTTATGCTGCCTGTAACTGTCAGGAATGGACTTGCCAGTAATGGTGGGACTCACCTGCCTTGTGGGCTGCAGTACCAGGGCTGGCCAGCGGGTGCTCCCGGCAATCAGAGACTCAACCCTGCAGCCAGCCAAACACCTGAAACTGATCATGCAGGTGTATTTAAGGGATGGCCAGACCTGCAGTCTCTGCCTTGGTGTGTGTTTTTCCTGGGCCCTGTATCTTGTTCCTGCATTCCTGTTCCTGTTCCTGTCTCTGTCTGATTCGTTGCTGACCCTGCCTGATTCCGGACCTCTGCTGACTTCTCCTGTTTCATCCCTGGCTTGTGACCCCGACCATTCTCTGCCTGACCTCCTGTTCCTACCTGCCCAATTGTTATTGACCCGGCCTGCCTGACGACGCTTGCATTGTATGTACTGTTATCTGTGGGTGGTTTGGTTTGGTTCGTTTGCACTGTGTTATGTTTTAGTATTGCACTGCGTTTATGTTTGTATTGTTAGTCTTTAATAAATTGTCTTATTGTTTATCACATATCTGAAGCCTGCGTTTCCCTGCGTCAGTCACATACCTCTAGTCACACCCCGGAGCCCTGACAGTAACATTGTTCAGCATGACCTTTATGGTGGTGGGTCAGTGATGGTCTGGGGAGGCATATCCATGGAGGGACACACAGACCTCTACAGGCTAGACAATGGCACCCTGACTGCCATTAGGTATTGGGATGAAATCCTTGGACTCATTGTCAGACCCTATGTTGGTGCAGTGGGTCCTGTGTTCCTCATAGTGCATGACAATGCCCGGCCTCATGTGACGAGAGTATGCAGGCAGCTCCTGTAGGATGAAGCTATTGATACCATTGAATGGCCCCCATGCTCACCTGACCTAAATCCAATAGAACACCTCTGGGATATCAAGTTTTGGTCCATCCGACTCCACCAGGTTGAACTGCAGACTGTCCAGAGGCTCAGTGATGCCCTGGTCCAGATCTGGGAGGAAATACCCCAGGATACCATCCGTCATCTCATTAGAAGCATGCCGCAATGTTGTCAGGAATGCGTACAAGCACGTGAAGGCCATACAAACTACTGAGTACCATTTGGAGTTGCTGCAATGAAATTTCAGCAAAATGGACTAGCCTGCAACATAATTTTTTCACTTTGATTTTTGGGGTGTCTTTTAATTTTGTCCTCTGTAGGTTGATAACTTAAATTTCCATCAAATGATGGGGCATCATTACATTCTTAACACATTACCCAGTCCATAACAGTATAGATATCCAGCATGATCTTTTTCCCCATTCAGATCTGATCTGATGTGTTTTCAAAGTGTTCCTTTAATTTTTTTGAACAGTGTATATCCCTAGTCGTAAAGGTCTCCTAAAGAAGTGCTATATCACAAAATGCATTTTGACAGGTAGGGTATCTCCTGATGGCCCAAAACCTCTTATTATTAAGCATCAATATATATTCTCTGTATTAAAAGTGACTGTTTCTACGCACATTGCAAAGGCATGGTACACTGTTGTCACTATCAGATAACCCACTCTAAGAAGTACCACGCAGCTGCCACTGAAGTGATTGAGTTAACCACTTGCTATCTGCACTATAGCCGAATGACGGCTACAGCACGGTTGTCCAGTTCTGGGAGGGCATCATATGACATCCTCCCAGAACATGCCCTCCCGCACGGTCCTACGGACACAGCTGATCACGTGATGTGGTAAAAGGCCAATCACAGCGGCCTTTTACTACTTGATCAGCTGTGTCCAATGACACAGCAGATCACCAGTGAATGCAGTTGCTGGTTATCGGCTGCACTTTCCTCTCGCTGTCACAGCGTGAGGAAAGTACTGCAGATTACTGTCAATTGTCAGAGGACGGATCGGCACAAATCATAACGGCACTGATGATCAGTGCCCAGCAGTGCCATTCACCAGTGCTGCCCAAGTGCCCAGCAGTGCCACCCACCTGTGCCCAGCAGTGCCACCCACCTGTGCCCATCAGTGCCCAGCAGTGCCACGCACCTGTGCCCAGCAGTGCCTAGTAGTGCCACCCACCTATGCCCAGCAGTGCCACCCACCAGTACCCAGCAGTGCCACCCATTAGTGCTGCCCAGCAGTGCCACCCATCAGTGCCCAGCAGTGCCGGCAATCAGTGCCATCAGTCAGTGCCACCCATCATTGCCGCCTATCAGTGGCCATCATTGTTGCATATCAGCGCAGCATCACCAGTGCTGCCTCATCCGTGCCAGCTCATCAGTGCCGCCTATCAGTGCTGCCTATCAGTGCTCATCAGTGCTGCCTATCGGTGCCACCTCATCAGAGCCGCTTATCAGTGCCGTTTATCAGTGCCCATCAGTGCTGCCTATCAGTGCCCATCAGTGCTGCCTATCAGTGCAGCCTCATCAACGCACATCAGTGAAGGAGAAAAATTACCTGTTTGCAAAATTTTATAATAGAAAAAAAGAAACACTTTTTTTTCACATTTTTTGCTCTTTTTTGTTTATAACGCAAAAAATAAAACACCAAGTGGTGATTAAATACCACCAAAAGAAAGCACTATTTGTGTACAAAAAATAATAAAACTTTCATATGTGTACAGTGTTGCATGACCACGCAATTGTCATTCAAAATGCGTCAGCGCTGAAAGCTGAAAATTGGCCTGGGCAGGAAGGAGGTATAAGTGCCTGGTAGGCAAGTGGTAAAAATGACTTAAAAGAGTCTGCAGAAGATCAGGAGCACCAAGATGCAAAAAATAATTTTAAAAAAGGTGAAAACGTATTTTCTTTCTTTTTTTTTAAATGTTGATGGTTTATAATACACAGTGCTTTAGCAAAGTAAATGTTGTTTACTTCAGGTTTATACTGTATCTACTTTAAATAAATATTTTACCCTGTTTCTTTTTACATTTCAAAAGGATAGAAGGTAAAAATCTTTGGTAATACAAATGTACTGTAATTTTTATGATTATAAAAAGTGGTGTTTCTTGAGTTAAATGAAATGGCATGAGTCAATTTTCAAAAGGGTACTTAACAATTTTACACTGGGCTTATAACCAAAATACTAACCACAATTCCTTGGAGAGCAGATTATGCATATTTGGATTGGCTTACATTACATTCGCAGTAAATTTCAGTTTAAATAAACTGTGCGTCTAGTACGTATTTATTAATAGGAACAACACACACTGCTGGCAATATACAAAGAGAATTTGTAAGAATTTTGTTCTTTTTTTATTCACAGTGTACCACTAGTATTAAGCAAAAAAAAAGAAAAAGAATAATTCATGACATGTATGATGAGCAATGCTCAGTAGCGTTTTTCTCATGATAACTATAAATTTCAAAATTGTAGGGTTTTTTTTATTCCTTTTATTAAAATAAAAAAAAATATAATATGTTTAACATAATTCAGTTTGGTGGTAAACATTATGAAGACTGAATTATGTAGTTATAAATAAAATTTAAAATTTATGCCATGTATGATGAGCAATTCTCAGTATCGTTTTTGTTGTGATAACTATAAATTGCAAAATTGTAGTTTTTTTATTCCTTTTATTAAAATAAAAAATATATAATATGCTTAACGTAATTCAGTTTGGTGGTAAACATTATGAAGACTGCTTTATGTATTTATAAATAAAATGTAAAATTTAACTAATGGCAGGACACCTATCACTGGAATCTGTTGACACCAAATCTTTGACACCCAAAGCAACAGTCTTTGTGGCCAGGCTAGAACTTTGAACAGATGAAACAGGGAAGAAGGCATATATAGTACTAATTTGGCAACTGACTTTTGCATTCAAACAAAATTAAAGACACAATCAGCAAGGCTGACACACATTTGACTGTCTTTGTAGCTTAAAGAATGAAAAAATTCTATAAAAAGAGCAAAATGGGATATCCTTAACTGAAAAGTAACAGAAGTCAAGGCCAAAATTATAGGTTAGAAACTGGTGGATCCTTAGGATCCAGAGATGAGCTCCCAAAGTGGTAAACTGAAAGTACCTGGTTTGTGGAATGTTCACGGAAACTCAAATGTTAGTACAAACTTCATTGAAGTCAACGGGATATTAATCTTTAAAATAAGCTCTGGCCATTTTCAAACGTAATAGACAAGGTATTGCCAAGGGCAGACTGACAACTCATGGGGCCCCCGGGCAATAGGGGATCATGGGGCCCCTGTGTCCTCACCCACACTCAAACCACACCCAAAAAAGCCTATGAAAAGGTACTAGGGGCATCTAAACTAAGGGTATGGGGAACATGCAACCAGTGCAAACAAAATCTTTTAATAGTTATGTTCAGTGGGGAGCTGCCCTTTTCATACTGCTTAAAGTGAAACATTAAACATGTAAAATTATTTTAAATAAAATGTTTGGACATGTTCTAACCCTATCTGATAAGTTGTGCATTTGTAGTATGTATAGATGCACAACTAAAAATACAAGTGCACAGAGGAATTGCTAACCTTAAACCCTGACCATGCTAATATGCTTGTTAGGTAGTTAAAAGCAAAATACATAAAAAGAACAGTTTGAAGGAAAATTAAGGAAAAACCTTCAAGCTGAATAGGATGAAAAGACAGGAAAAGGAATGGTAGTCTATTGCCAGGTCTTGGAGCTTGACTAATGTGTAGACCAACATAAGACATAACAGAAAGGTAGAATGAACCTACATCAACCATCCAGGTTTTAGAGCTAACTATGAAGTGAAAGATTTGGACAAAAACCTAGTTTGTACACACTGAAAAAGTGCCATATTTAAAAAGCGAGCACTGACTGGTGACACAAACAACAGAATGGGCCAGCCAGTTTTCATTTTGTTACCAAAGGGTTTTCAAAGCAAATGTGGACATAGTGGACATAGGACAGACAGCAAATGTGCTGCAATAGGACATGAATTAGGTGACATCCCATAGAAGCAAACAATAAGTACAGAAAGGAAGACTTTAAAAGGTTCTTAAGTTTTGCATCCATTGATGGATAGAGATGATGACAGAGAACAGAAAGAAAGAACTATATATATATATATATATATATATATATATATATATATATACACATATACACACACACAAACATACATATACAGTATTAATGTATGCAATAAATACTTTATATACGTGAAGAGAAAGACAGAGAGTATAACAGATTATCCTTTTTCTTTCAAACTTTACACCTAAACTTACACTGGAAGTCAGATTGCATTACTGATGAATTAAACACAGTCAAGTTACTTGTGTGAATTATTCATTCACTTCCAGCAGTAACATAGTGACCTTTTTATTGCAAGCATTAGTTCACTTTAGGTAAAAATTAAGAGTTTATAAAGCTTGGAAGTCTTTCCTATTAGGTTACATTTGGAAAGGATATATTTGTAAAAGATCTATTAGTAAAACCACAAACTTATTTTTATATTCAACAAATTAGCGTCATAATGAGGTTTGATTGGAGACGTAGTGTCTACAAGACATCCCAAAGGAATGGGGATCCCCTACTCCTGGGCAAAGCGCCGAACTATGCCGTACTGTTAAATGCAAATGTAAATGAAAGAAAGTAAGTGATTCTCCTTATTCTGGAGGCCAACAGCTAGTTGAAATAAGCTGCCAGACTCATAGTCAGCCCTTAGAATGCTTTACAACAGCACCTTTCATTGTCAAATGCTTTGAGGATTAGTTAGCTAGCTTGCAGCAGAAAAAAAGATTGTGTAGAACTTAAAGGCTGTTTCTCTATCTGTATATACAAGTGAATGTAAATATACAGTGTGTGTGTGTATATATATATATATATATATATATATATATACACATGCACAGTATATATTTATGTATGTTCAGTTAATAGATGGCAGAAGCAGTTATAGTTTTGTTTTGGCAAAATAGGTTTAAAATTGCTTATGTTTAAATTTGTAAAGATATAATGAAATAATAAAAGTGAAATACTATAAATAAAAATAATACTTTAAACCAATCTTAAACTCTGTTGAATAACTACCAGAATTCTAATTAAAAAAAGATCAAACCGGCCACTTAATCTATCTAGTAAAAAAAATTGTTGAATTAAACTGTGAAACACTTTTACCATTAAGGCTACATTCACACGAGTTACTAGCCCCGGTGCAAATGTCAGTGCAGGAATTTGCTAAATCCCGCAACTGTTTTTGGCACCTGTGAGTAAATAGCTGTGGCTGCCATGCGCTGTAAACGTCAGTGACTTGTGTGCGTCCAGCAGTGATCTCTGCAGGTAACCGCTGACTGTCAGAACAGCCATGGTGTCAGGGATCTTGTACAGAATGTGCTCTTCCCCTTGATGCAAGTGCTTATTCCCATGCAGCAAGTGTGCATTTTTATGCACATATGCAGGGTAGTGGAGATAGAAGCCTAAGCCTTGGTGCATACGGGCATGCGTTTGTGAGCTCGCCCACAGGTCTTGGCCCCTGGAAGCCTACTTAAAACCATGGTCTACCTGGCCTCAGTGTTGAATTGTCTTCAGCTCTGGTTCCTGTATTCCTAGTTCCTGAAAGTTTGCTTATCTTGTTCCTGACTCTGCTATGCCTGACCTTTGGCGTGGACTTGGCTATGCCTGACCCCTGGCTATGCCTTTGGACCGCCCCTGCCTGTTATGTCTGCTGCTTGTGTTAATGACTTTGGCTTGGACTTCTAACCATGATTCCGCCTCCTGATTTGGTACCTCGCTACCAGCATGTTACAGGCTCCTGATCTTGAACCTGATTCTGATCCTTCACCAGTTTGTCTGGCTGCTGCTGAACATAGCTTGTGACCAGATTCCATACTGCTACTAGAATGACTCCTGTGTTTCCAAGCTCCAGTTTACTACTCCAGCTTCCTGGCACCTGCGCCCTTCCACTGCCCTAGCAGTCTCTGTCTCCGCTACCAGGGATGCTTGGATGGAAATTGTGCAAGAGGCCACCTTTGTCATCTTGGGATCCTATAGTCAGATACATGATGCACGGTTAGCTGTAGCCATTGCCAACCTGTCACTGACGTGTACAGGCTTGGTGGTCATAACTAGATGCTCACAGTTGGCAGAAACAACTGCATGAATCAGTTGATCTCTGCAGCTGTCATTCACACTAGGGCTAGTCTACGGTGCGAATGTAGCCTGAGTTGGAACAACATGTAGCTTACTTCTTTTGCTTACACAGACACATATGTTGGACTTCCTATATTTTATATATATTTTGTTTACCTCTTCCTTTGTAAGGGATCACAAACCTCAGGAACAATTTTAAATGTGATCTTAGCTGGACGTTTTGATAATGCTGGTAACGTTAGCTGTGTAAAGTCATGTTAAAAACGTGAGTTTTTCAGTTTTTTTCTAGGGTTTTTGTATTAGCGCTTAGCGGCATTTTGCCACGTTTAGCAGCGTTTTTCCGTGTTTGCGTTTTTTAGCATTTAAAAAAAAATTGGGGGGGTAAAAAAAACACTGGTTTGCAGCCTTTTACTGCGTTTTTCAGCATTTTGCAGCATTAGAGCGTTTATACAACTAAAAAACTCCTCTAGAAACCTACTCCTGGGTTTTTTTTCCAGCCAAAAAACATTGATTACAGTCTATGTGTGCATGGACGCATACAGGGGCGGACTGACAACTCATGGGGCCCGCCGGGCAATAGGGGATCATGGGGCCCCTGTGTCCTTGCCCAAGCTCAAAAAAGCCTATGAAAAAGGTACCAGGGGCATCTCATGGGGCCCCCTACTGACCCCGGGCCCTTGGGCAGAGCCCGAGTTTCCAAATGGTCAGTCCGCCCCTGGACGCATAGGATAACATGCTGGGGGGTTTACTAGCTGTAGAAAAAACCTTCAAAAGCCAAAAACAACAGCTGTAAAAACGTCAAGTATGCATGAGGACTAAAGATGCTGGCAATCATGGAGGTGTACAGTGTATTTATAAAGAAGTGAATGTGACATTTACCAAATATTATGGGGTGTTAACAACGAGTGGTGCAAGAATAAAGCCTGCAGCACTCTTATAAAACTTGGAAAACAGAACATATGCTGCTTCTTAATTAGGACTGATCTGCTCTGTGTTCTATGCTGTGTCTGTGACAGACATGGCAGAACAATATATTTGGGGATGCATGCTCTGGATTACTCTGCCAAGCCCTACACCCTCCCCGCTCAACTGATTGTGAGAGGGAGGGGGAAGGCTGTGCAGGCTCCCTAAGAGCAGAGGGAGGGATGTGAACAGTTTGCTGATGGTTCACATCCAGTATGCCAGGTTTGAACATGGCATGATCTGCAGTAGTTTCCTTTATTGAAAATTGCCACAATCCCTTTATTAATTTGAAGCAGATCCTGTACCAGATTTGCTCTAAAGAGAAAGCAGTGTGGTGGACAAATAGACCTAAAACAGGTCTATCTGCTTAGTTAATGTGGCATACACCACAAATGCCAGTAATATTACAGTGGCTGAGGAACCTTTGTTCATTCCCTGGAATCAGTGCAAGTGTATTTTTTGAAGCATGTGTTTTAAATTCTAGTAGTTGATTCATCTGCAGTAACATTTACTGCATTATAATAGGTGTACTTGGAGCATGCTCTGGGTGCAGCTGAATCACATTACTTATACAACAGTGCACAGCTTTGTTTAAAAAAAAAACTCAAAAAGAGAAAAATAAAAAGAGGAAAGAGGTGGTTGTAAAACATAAAATCATTCTGGTAATGCAATAACACCAAGTGCCTTGCCTTTACATTTCCATAGCATTTCTATGACTCTCTGAGCCTGATTTAGCAGCTAATACAATAAATTGTGTGAATATTCTATTCAATTTTCCAATCATGTGTGGATGAAATGTCTAATTACTGTATGTAGCTAATGCTACTAGAGTATATTACAGCACACCCAACAACAACGTTCTGTAATGGAAATAGTTTGTTTCACTCAGCTTGGCACAAACTATTTAAAGTGATATTAGAGCTGGAATTCTATTTTAAGGACAGCAAAAAAAATAATAAAAAAGAGAAGCAGCACTCTTCATATAACACTTAGTATCACTTTAAAGGAAAACTTCAACTTAGAGAACATGTTACATGTTCCACCTGTTTTTAGGGTGGACTTGTAACATGTTCCTACTGCTGCTGCAACCGCCGCCTGCTGTCCTCTCTCCCTTTGATAGCAGTATGGGGAGAAGTTTCCCCGTACTAACTGTCACTTTTCTAAATCAGCACAGCCATGTGGGGCTCCACCCACATAGCCGCGTCATTCATTCCCAGACTTCTGTAAATGAATGAACCACATGTCCCTGCAGGCTTTGCAGCTGTCGGCTTTTAGTTTTCAATGAAGTACAACGGCACTGTGGAGCGCTGTGGCCGTTAATTGATTCTTCCTGTCACAATGTTTCTGCTTGCCCATACAAGGTACGAGCACACAGGTTTGCAGAAGTCCTGCATGGCACCAACGATCTGCTGATCGCTGGTGCAATACTTTCCGGGCTCCAAATAAAAAAAAATACTAAATGCACAATGTTTTACCTGCAAAAGTGGGCATTTATTATTTTTTTTTAAAAAGTGAACTTATCCTTTAAATTTTGTTTGAAGGGAGCAGCAATGCATAAAAAAAATAAAAATAATTTTATATATATATATATATATATATATATATATATATAGGTGTACATTAGGGGGGAGAACTCTATGCCAGTTTTTAAAACCTATCTTGCCCACTTTGTTTACATAGACAGGAATTCCTAGCACTGCCCGAGGGCCCGGGGTCAGTAGAGGGCCCCATGAGATGCCCCTGGTACCTTTTTCATAGGCTTTTTTGAGTTTGGGCAAGGACACAGGGGCCCCATGATCCCCTATTGCCCAGAGGCCCCATGAGTTGTCAGTCCGCCCCTGCACCCACTGCTACTTTAACAACATTAAAAGTTATATATACAGTATATGTTCAGCTCCTGCAAAACAAGCTGAAATTCTAATTGATGCCAGAACAAGCAAGGTTGAGATCAAACCTGTATTCAGACCAAACTGAAAGCTTATTCTGTTCTCCATCATTTCCTGGGTCAAAGCAGAGTGCTAGTAGGAGTTGTGGCTCACTGCCAATAAGTAGCTGAGAGTCACAAGGCTGTAAAGCATGGGAATTTTTCCATGTTACCAGTAAGATCCATCCATCACTAGCTGTATAGTTTAGGTACAAAAGTAAAGTCATTCCTACTCAACCTATGGGACAAGTAGGTAAGTGAGCAATGACATATCTATAACCACACACTTTATTGCCACTAACACTGTACTGATGCACACTTTCCTCAGCGCTGTCATGTAGTACCTCACTCGCTGTTACTGCACCATCAAGCACTATCATATTCTCACATTTCTGTATTTAAAGCCACTCAAGAGCATTTCTCACTGGCCAGCACTTCACTGCTGTGTACTTCTACACTCACTACTATGGCACTGATGAACACTCACTTCTGCGCTCACTACTATGGCACTGATGAACACTCACTTCTGCACTCACTACTATGGCACTGGTGCACACTCACTTCTGCGCTCACTACTATGGCACTGATGAACACTCACTTCTGCACTCACTACTATGGCACTGATGAACACTCACTTCTGCGCTCACTACTATGGCACTGGTGCACACTCACTTCTGCGCTCACTACTATGGCACTGGTGAACACTCACTTCTGCACTCACTACTATGGCACTGATGAACGCTCACTTCTGCGCTCACTAATATGGCACTGGTGAACACTCACTTCTGCACTCACTACTATGGCACTGATGAACATTCACTTCTGCACTCACTACTATGGCTCTGATGAACACTCACTTCTGCACTCACTACTATGGCACTTATGAACGCTCACTTCTGAACTCACTACTATGGCACTGGTGAACACTCACTTCTGCACTCACTACTATGGCACTGATGAAAACTCACTTCTGCACTCACTACTATGGCACTGATGAACGCTCACTTCTGAACTCACTACTATGGCACTGATGAACGCTCACTTCTGCACTCACTACTATGGTACTGATGAACACTCACTTCTGCACTCACTACTATGGCACTGATGAACGCTCACTTCTGCAATCACTACTATGGTACTGATGAACGCTCACTTTTGCACTCACTACTATGGCACTGATGAACATTCACTTCTGCACTCACTACTATGGCACTGTTGAACACTCACTTCTGCACTCACTACTATGGCACTGATGAACGCTCACTTCTGCACTCACTACTATGGCACTGATGAACATTCACTTCTGCACTCACTACTATGGCACTGATGAACACTCACTTCTGCACTCACTACTATGGCACTGATGAACACTCACTTCTGAACTCACTACTATGGTACTGATGAACACTCACTTCTGTACTCACTACTATAGCACTGATGAACAATCACTTCTGAACTCACTACTATGGCACTGATGAACACTCACTTCTGAACTCACTACTATGGCACTGATGAACACTCACTTCTGCACTCACTACTATGGCACTGATGAACAATCACTTCTGAACTCACTACTATGGCACTGATGAACACTCACTTCTGCACTCACTACTATGGCACTGATGAACAATCACTTCTGCACTCACTACTATGGCACTGATGAACACTCACTTCTGAACTCGCTACTATGGCACTGATGAACATTCACTTCTGCACTCACTACTATGGCACTGATGAACACTCACTTCTGCACTCACTACTATGGCACTGATGAACGCTCACTTCTGAACTCACTACTATGGCACTGATGAACGCTCACTTCTGCACTCACTACTATGGCACTGATGAACGCTCACTTCTGCACTCACTACTATGGCACTGATGAACACTCACTTCTGCACTCACTACTATGGCACTGATGAACAATCACTTCTGCACTCACTACTATGGCACTGATGAACAATCACTTCTGAACTCACTACTATGGCACTGATGAACAATCATTTCTGAACTCACTACTATGGTACTGATGAACACTCACTTCTGAACTCACTACTATGGCACTGATGAACACTCACTTCTGAACTCACTACTATGGCACTGATGAACACTCACTTCTGCACTCACTACTATGGTACTGATGAACACTCACTTCTGCACTGGCTGCCAATGTCACAGCACAACATGCTCTACAAACTTCTGCACTATGTATACTGTGCTGTACATTATATTCCCCAGACTGCTGAATACTGTACACGGTATTAAACATTCATATCATTAGGAAACATTTTAAAGAAGCCAGTATTCATCCATTCAACAAAGGCACACATTTGCTAGTTATAAATATATATCTATTTGGTGCTGTAGCAGGCAGGCAGCCATTACATCAATGAGGTGGTTATTGAAGAAAATGTATAGGTTGTGTAGACCACAAAACCTAAGCAACAATGTATATGTGAAAACACCCTGAAAGTCAGTCTGCAACAACTATATATTTGCTTAAAGAAGTATGGCCAAATGTTTTTTTTTCCATTGAATCAGGAATGCAGTTTGTTCTGTAGTTCTATGACCCGTTCTCAGACAACAGCAGACTAAAGCCCGCTGTCAGCTGATGTCACTCAGCTGGTCCAGGCTGGGGAGAGATCCCAACTTTACATTTAGGATCCACCCAGATGCCTGGACCAGCAGCTGGCTCAGCCTCTTAGCTGTGTCCCTGAGAGACCGAGAAAGCCATTCTCTCCCCTCCCCAGCCCCGTGCTCCAGTGAGCGCTGAAAGGGCAGAGAAGAGAGTCAATGACTGACAGTCACCACTCTCTGCTTAAAGCAGAGGGGAGAACTAAGCGATCAGCAGTGTTTTCTTGCTCAGTTCTAAGTACAGTGGCAGCGAGGGACAGATGCAGCATTGAATTGATGTTGCATCCACATAGGTGTGTGTAAGGGTTTTTTATAAACCCCATACTATACTTTTCTTTTTTTAAAAATCACCTTCATGCCAATCAATTTATACATTAGTTAGCTCCAAACGCCAAAAAAATTGATTCTCTTGTGTTTGAGAAAATTTACCTTTCCAACAAGGGAAGATCGTCATTTATCTGCTTTAGAAATTAATAAATGTTTGTAAGCATAGTTAAAAAAAACTAAAAAATTATATAAAATGTTGTAAAGAAGGTCATCTGTTTTTTATTTATTTATTACAGGCTTATGCAGCACTTTACATATATATTGTACATTTACATCAGTCTCTGCCCTCAAGGATCCTAAAATCTAAGGTTCCCAATTCACATTCATACATTCACATACTAGGGCCAATTTGGACAGATAAACCTTTGCAATCTGATTGTACAATCTCTAAACAATTTCCTTTAGATTTTCCCGAACTATGGAATAGGAAGACCTATCTATCTACCCATTCACTCTGTATCCAATCAGGCAGGCCCTTGCACTACATAGTTGATGGTAGATCTAAAGGAGATTGTACAATCAGATTGTATAGTTTATGGTGAGCTTTACAGAACCCAGAACACACTTCTCCTGTTTTCAAAACTACAGCTATCCACATAGGCTGTTATATGATTGCTCAGCTCCTGCACACTCTGCCAAATTAATGATCTATGCAACATGAAAGTTAAGGTAGAAAAATAAATGATAGCGGTGTTGTGACAGAGGGTAGCCAGGACAGAACACACAAGGCAGATGGCAAACACTTAAAGCTTTATTGAAACAGACAACAGTCACTCAATGGGGATTAGTGCAGGGAGAGAGCCCAACATATTTGTAATCCAACAGGGAGGTAGGGGCAGTTCACAAACAGTTCAGATAAAACAGGGGGAGCATACACTCACGCAGAGCTGATGTGGTGGACTCAGGCAGAGCTGGCAGAGGTCTCAGGCAGAGCTGATGTGGTGGTTTCAGGCAGAGCTGATGTGGTAGTCTCAGGCAGAGCTGATGTGGTAGTCTCAGACAGAGCTGGCAGCGTCTCAGGCAGAGCTGATGTGGTGGTCTCAGGCAGAGCTGATGTGGTAGTCTCAGGCAGAGCTGGCAGCATCTCAGGCAGAACTGATGTGGTAGTCTCAGGCAGAGCTGGCAGCGTCTCAGGCAGAACTGATGTAGCTTCTGGGGTCCCCCTTATCCAATGGGGCTTAGGCAGAGTCTGGCCACTAGAGTCCTGCCGCAGCTGGGATCCCTCAGTGGCTACACAGCAGAGTGGATGCCCGGGAAGAGCCCAGCACCGATCTCTTCAACCCACACAGGACTAGAGGTGGAGGGGGGTCATTACCAGTATGACAATGGAGGGAATGCTTTGATTGAGTTTGGGGACATTTGGATGACAATGGAGGGTTGCCTTGATTGAATTAGGGAACATTTGGCAGGAAAGGCACTAATTGCATTGGAGATGGGAAGTACAGTTGTGACCAAAATTATTCAACCCCCACTGAAATTGAGTGTTTTGGCCAGTTTGACATTGCTTTTGATCATTCAGTCATCTTGCTTACATTTACATTAAAGAGGCACTTGTAGGTCAGACAAATATAACATAACAGTTATAATGAAATAACCACAAATGTCTTTTCTGTGCTCACAGCATTATCAGTTTTATTCAACCCCCAAGTGACATTCAATCTTAGTACTTAGTACAGCATCCTTTTACAGTTATAACAGCTTTTAAACGTGAAGCATAGCTTGACACAAGTGTCTTGCAGCGATCTACGGGTATCTTCGCCCATTCTTCATGGGCAAAGGCCTCCAGTTCAGTCACATTCTTAGGCTTGCGCACTGCAACTGCTTTCTTTAAGTCCCACCAGAGGTTCTCAATCGGATTTAAGTCTGGTGACTGCGATGGCCACTCCAAAATGTTCCAGCCTTTCCTCTGCAACCATGCTCTAGTGGACTTGGAGGTATGCTTGGGATCATTGTCCTGTTGAAAGGTCCAACGTCTCCCAAGCCTCAGGTGTGTGACGGACTGCATCACGTTTCCATCCAATATCTCCTGGTACTGAAGAGAATTCATGGTACCTTGCACACGCTGAAGCTTCCCTGTACCTGCAGAAGCAAAACAGCCCCAAAGCATGATTGACCCTCCACCATGCTTCACAGTAGGCAAGGTGTTCTTTTCATCATAGGCCTTGTTCTTCCTCCTCCAAACATAGCGTTGATCCATGGGCCCAAACAGTTCTAATTTTGTTTCATCAGTCCACAGAACACTATCCCACAACTTTTGTGGTTTGTCCACATGGCTTTTGGCATACTGCAGTCGACTCTTCTTATTCTTTGGAGACAGCAAGGGGGTACGCCTGGGAGTTCTGGCACGGAGGCCTTCATTACGCAGTGTGCGTCTTATTGTCTGGGCTGAAACTTCTGTACCCACATCTGACAAATCTTTTCTCAGTTCCTCAGCAGTCACACGGGGACTTCTCTCCACTCTACGCTTCAGGTAGCGCACAGCAGTCGAAGTCAGCATCTTCTTTCTGCCACGACCAGGTAGCGTTTCAACAGTGCCCTTTGCCTTGAATTTGCGAATGATGCTTCCTAAGGTGTCTCTTGGTATGTTTAACATCTTTGCAATCTTCTTATAGCCATTGCCCTTCCTGTGAAGAGAAATCACCTCTTCTCTTGTCTTCCTGGACCATTCTCTTGCCTTCACCATGTTTGTAACCACACCAGTAAATGTCTAGAAGGAGCTGAGTATCACAGTCATTTTAAAGCTGCCTAATTGGTGCTTATTATGCTTGATTGCTGCTCGGTGACATCCACAGGTGTTTTCAATACCTGATGGAAAGCACCTGTATGAACCTCTGTTCTTCAGAGTGGTAGTCTTTAAGGGGTTGAATAATTGTGGCAATGAAGAAACCACATAAGAACCATTTACTACTGTATTACATAAACAATTGATGTCATTTTAGTTGCATTTGGGTAGTTACAACGTCCTTGTAGGATTTGATTCTGAATACAATTCCAAATGTACACTATAGTCCCTAAACCCCTTTACAGCATTGGGGGTTGAATAATTTTGGTCACAACTGTACTTCCTCTGGCACAAAAAGTAAGGCATTAATTAGGGATGTACTACATTTGGGCACAAGACAGGATGGACAGGAAAAGAAATACAGTAATTGAATTTGTAGCTGTACAACAGAATAACAGTGGGGAGAATACATTAATTGAATTTGTGGACCTTTTGGCAGGATGCGGGTGGAGGGGGTGCATTAATTACAGCTAGGAGCATTTGGCACACAGGAGTAGAACACTAATTGAGGATGTACTTCCTCTGGGCACAAGGGATTAATAAAGGAATTAATAACTGGGACTGGCAGAGCACCTCTATTGTGACAGGTGTATTTAGTGATCACTGATTTATTGCATTTAAAAAGCGCGCACCTGGAGTTGGGTGGTACTGATTTCCTAGAGTAGAGGGGTAGATGATGCAGGGTGTGTACTAATGAGGTCAGTGGGTCAATTCCTTTCTGTGTCATGACCAAAGGTATGTCCAGGAGGTAAAGGAGAAGCTTTTTTATACAGCCATCGGACACTGGAGGTAAGCGGTATGTAGAATAAATGGAAAACTTTTTTATTTCTGCAATAGAAGTACATTAATGCTATATTGGTACATAGGGAAGCAGGAATTTAGAAGAAAAAAAGTTGAACCTAGCCTTTAAAATGAAGACAAATATCAATGTTTTAAGATGAAATCTTTTCACAGGCAGGTAAACCCTAGTAGATATGACTTTATGAACTTACTTCATTCATACATAGAAAACAAGCAGACAGAATTTACATATGAGTAATCAATTTGCATAATCAACATTTTCTATAACAATCATTCTTTCTGAATATTTTAAGTTAATGGCATCACCGCTCTATGTTAGTTGTGCCAAATTAGAGTTCTTGAGTCCATGAGCCCCTGCATTCCACAGAGGACACATACCATCTGTTAACTTTCGAAGATTAACCCTTCATATAACTATATATATATATATATATTTTATATATATATATATATATGTCACAGTTCACCCACAGCGACTAGCTAACCGAGGCGCGCACGTGCGGCCGTGACTTGGAGTAAGAGGGACTAAGGGGGACTTAACTTTGAATATATCTATGTATATAAGACCGGCCGTGATACACTTTCACAGCCTCTTGACCACCACCGGAGGGAAACTCCACTCCAATCCAGCCGGTCGACCACACACTGGCAGATACAAAATTTATATACAATCTGGTGCACTAATTAGAGTTGAGGAGCAGCTCAGCAATCACACACCCTTCTAGGATCCCTCCAGCTATCCTACAAGCAGGGGCGGACTGACCATTTGGAAACTCGGGCACTGCCAAATTGGATGAAAGATTAGAGGAACTGAATTTATTCTCTCTTGAGAAGAGGAGATTAAGGGGGGATATGATCAATATGTATAAATACATCAGTGGTTCACATAGTGAACTCGGTGTAGAGCTATTCACCCTGAGGTCATCACAGAGGACAAGGGGACACTCTTTATGCCTGGAGGAAAATAAATGTAATCTCCAAACATGGAAAGGTTTCTTCACAGTGAGAGCTGTGAAAATGTGGAAAAGACTGCCTCAAGAGTTGGTTCTGGCCAGCTCAGTGGATTGCTTCAAAAAAGGCCTGAATTATTTCTTAGATACACAGAATATAACTGGATACTAACATTTATAGATAAAATTGATCCAGGGAATATCCAATTGCCTCTCTGGGGATCAGTAATTCATTTTTTTCCCAGCAGGACCAAATTGGATTATGCTTTGCTGGGTTTTTTTTTGCCTTCCTCTGGATCAACTGTGGGTGTAGGATTATAACTTTTTTTTTTTTAATGGTTGAACTGGATGGACTTTTGTCTTTTTTCATCCAGACTAACTATGTAGCTATGTAAGATATATCAGTCCCATCCAACATATAAAAAGTCCTAATGTTGTGCTATCATCCAAAATTTCAACAATGTGCTTGTATTGTGGACCCACTCCCTGATCACCTACAAATCATAATAGGTCAAATGCACTTTTAGCCCTCATGCACACTTGACATTTTACAGCTGTTGTTTTTGGCTTTTGACATTTTTTTTCTACAGCCAGTAAGCCCCCCAGCATGTTATCCTATGTGACTATGCACACAGACTGTAATCAATGTTTTTTGGCTGGAAGGTTTTTTGGCTGGAAAAAAAACCCAGGACTAGGGGGTTTCTAGAGGAGTTTTTTAGCTGTAAAAACGCTCTAATGCTGAAAAACGCAGTAAAATGCAGTAAAATGTGTTAACACGCCACAAACCAACGTTTTTGGACTTTTTTTGACCCCAAAAAATTATTTTTTTAAAAAAAAACTGCTAAAAAACACAAACACAGGAAAATGCCGCTGGCCGCTAATGCAAAAACGCTAAAAAAAGCTGAACGTTACCAGCGTTATCAAAATGTCAAGTGTGCATGAGGGCTTAGAAGGAATGTGTTACCTCCAGACTGTGATCCATGTGATACTTCTTCCACGCACTATATCTTCATTGAATCTTGACTCCAAACCGTGCATGAAAAAGCAAAATATATACCGTAGTGCAACACCGTTTAAAAAAAATACACACTAAACGCACTCACATATGCACTCACATTAAGAAAAAAATAAATGTGCTCCAAAATGCAATGATCCAATATTCACATTTCTCCACATTGCATGTTAATCCATAGTGTTTCCCATCACCGAATAGGTGTACCACACACTCACCTTCTTCCTTGACCTATAGAGTAGGTCATAAACACTTAAAAGCAATGGTCGACTTCTGCTGGTCCACTGCTGACCTTTAGTGGCTATTTCCTTGATGCTGGCCCTTTAAGAAAACAGACTCCAGGGTTCTCAAAGGGATGGTATATGATCTTAAAGTTTGACCTTCTTCCTTGACCTACAGAGTAGGTCATAAACATTTAAAAGCAATGGTCAACTTCTGCTGGTCCACTCCTGACCTTTAGTGGCTATTTCCTTGATGCTGGTCCTTTAAGAGAACGGACTTCAGGATTCCCAATGGGATGGTATATGATCAAAGGGAAAGAGAACAGATCATAGTGCAACCCCATAAAATCAAACCACTTTATTCAATATAAAATGAACTCACAAAGATGATCAGAATGCAAGAATATCCATCAACCAAAATGGTTCCTCACATCGCACATTTTGGTTTATGCAATACCTGAATATGCAATGTGAGGAACCATTTTGGTTGGCATGCAGTATTTCATCAAAATGTGTGGTATTTATCTCATGAAACCATTCTGTATTTTATCTCATGTGATATCCATTGGAATGGATACAGTGGAGAAGGATTAGAACCCCTGTCAGTTTTTTATTGCTCATAAAGAGGTAAAGTGGTTTAAACCATAGAAATATGCCAACTCACTAAGTCAGTGCGGTCCCTGCAGTGTATGTATTGATACAAAAGAAAAAAAAGTGACTAGAATACCAGTCAAAGGGAAGCTGCTTTCACAGGATACATGTGGTGTATCAAAAGCAAGTTAAAGTTAAATTAGTTAAATGAAGTAAATATAAAATATCTTTATAAATGTCAAATATTGAATATAAATAGTATCAAAAATCACATACATATAGAAATATCTTTCTTCCGCCAATAAAAAAGACAATGTTGTCTTTTTTATTGGTGGAAGAATTATATTATTTATATACAGTATGCTTGTGATTTTTAATACTATTTTCATTCAATATTTGACATTTATAAAGATATTTTGTGTTTACTTAAAGTACAACTAAAGGAAAACATTTTTTTTGGATAGTAGGTATTTGGATTGGAGGTATTAGAACACCTATTTAGTTTTTATTGCTGTCTGTGCCCGTTAGGGAGATTCATCCTCTCTATTTGTCCTGTTTGTCATTATCATTGAAAGTGAAATTAAAAGAAAATCCAAAATGTTGAATTGTTCCCAGAAAAGTAATATAGGGGAAATCTTCCAATGGGGACACTGGCTCTGGTGGCCTTGGGGCCCCAAGGGATTCCTTTCACTTTCAATGATAATGGTAAACAGGACAAATAGATAGGGTGAATTTAACGGGGACACAGACAGCAATAAAAATCTGACAGAGTTTCTAATCCATCTCCATTCTGTCCAGAACAAAAAAACTTTTGCCTTTAGTTATACTTTAAATAAATCAACCCCAATTATTCTGTTTTTTTTTAGGTCTCTATGCAATATTGTTGAGAGAACTGATCCAAAAAGGTAGAGACTAGTCAAAATTGGCTATTATATTATTACATTGCATGCATTTAATTATGTATGATTTATTTCCTGAGTTTAAAGCAGAACTTCACCCAAAAGGGGAAGTTCCACTTGTATGCATCCTCTCTCCTCCACCACTACCACCACATTTGGCAGTTTATGGGGCGGAGGGGGGAGCGGGTACCTGGTTTTAACAGGTACCCACTCCCACTTCCGGTCAGATGCGCTGCAGCGATCGGAGCCAGAAGTTCAGTCCCCCTCCTTCCCCCACAGCCTTCTGGGACACTTCACAGGTCCCAGAACACTGCAACCCATTCACAAAATGGAGCGAGCTTCACTCATACACAGTAGGAAACTGACTGTGAGGCCACAAGGCTTCACCGCTGGTTTCCCTTACTTAAGATGCCGGCTCCTGCACCAGAAGCTGATTGAAGAAACGGCTCAGATGAGGACATCACTGAATCCCTGATAGGTATGTGTCCTTAAAGTGTCCTTATATTAAAATTCACCAGCTCTGGTATTTGTAGCTGCTGACTTTGAATTTTTTTGGGGGAGAAGGGAGCTCCTCTTTAACGTTCTTTTATGCAGTATTTACCAAGCATGTTTCGATTTTGAAGTAAATACCACATAAGGTGATAGTGAATTTACATTTTCAGCACCACATGCGATATTTAGGAAAATGTGTCAGATCAACTAAAAACCGCATCTTCTTTAGTGAATGGAGCCCATTGTGTGTTACTGTGAGGCTGGAACGGCGGCTCACCAAGAAACAGGCCAGATGGTGAAGTCCACAGGGCATGTTCGCCAAGCTGGCACTGCTCAGTACAAACCAGGAGCAGCTGAAGACGACATAAAACAAGTTGTTGTACTGAGCTGCTGGGTCAACACATTTCGAGGGTGCGGCCTCTTTTGTCCAGTTTTGTTTCACTGTGGAACCAGCATTGAGACAAGTGTGCATATTAATTTCTGTTTTTACACTGATGGGCATATATATATATACAGCTGGGCTATATAGCTAAGAATGTAGCACTTTCCATCGCTATACAAATTACATATATATTCATTTGCTTGGGCTTAGTGGTTAGCAATTCCGCCTGGCAGCACTAGGGTCATTGGTTTGAATCCCAACCACGGCGCCACCTGCCTGGAGTTTGCATGTTCTCCCTGTGCCTGCGTGGGTTCCCTCTGGGTACTCCGGTTTCCTCCCAAATACATGCAGGTAGGTTAATTGGATCCTGTCAAAATTGTCCATAGTATGTGTATGTATGAATGTGAGTTAGGGACCTTAGATTGTACACCCCTTGAGGGTTAGGGACTGATGTGAATGTACACTATATGTATGTAAAGTGCTGCGTAAATTGACAGCGCTGTATAAGTACCTGAAATAAATAAATTTGAGGGGTAGTTGGTTCATTTAAGCCCATCTTACCACAGCCAGTTTGGTGCTACTGTTGTTTCCTCCCTAAAGTCACACTAGGGTCAAGTTGTGTGTTCAAATTAGATACAAACAGGTCTTAACAGAGCTCTTCTACATCTAGATCTTTAATAAAAAAAAGCAGACACTATGGCAATATATGGTTTGTATCACCAGTGATCATGTAAAGGTCAGAGAACCGCAATGGTCATATACCCCTAGGCCGTCCCTGTTTGTCAACACAGGCACATCTGCTATACTTAGGAAGTGTTCATTTACATTACACTTTTAGAATGGAAAGTAGGCTGAAGCAGAAAGATCACACACTTGGTGGAATAAAGATACACACATGATATGTGTATGATAATTCTTAATAATTTGATGTATTTTTATTATGGCTATGTTTGTCCATAAAGGGAAAAGCAAACTTGACACTTGGATAGGGTCTAGGTACAGGGCAATGTCAGGTGTCTGCTGTGGTGGTTTTTGTCATTTTTATTTTTCTAATATGTTCAGTGGTGTCAATGTCCTGATTTCTTTACTCAACTTTTTACCGGGGATTGTTTTTAGATGTTAATGTTCATGACATATGCAGGCACAAACACTCAAGCACACCCATTCATTTCGATTTTTTTTTCTTATTATGACACTAAATCAGCTTCACAATTGGAAAGGGTTAATCCAGTCCTCATTTTTTAAAGTATCAACTAAGAGGATTTGCATTTATCTTGTTAGTAACGCTGGTCCAGATGCATCTATATGTTGACTAACAAATGAGATAACCACGGTAAACCATGATTCGTAGATTATTTTATAGCTCAAAAGGCTGAATTGGTGTGTTGAATAATAGTGAGTTTCTCCAGTCAATGGGCTTTGATTTACTAAAGTCGCGCTCACATTGCCAGGGAGGGTGATCAGTGATCGCTCCCTCATGCCAGCAAAATTATGCTCATTTGTTTGTGCATCCCCCCACACACATGCACTGTCATTTGTATATCCAAACATAGCCATGTTCACTGGTCGATGTCTAAGATGTGATTTATTGTGGTTGATTTGGGGAAATTCCCATCAAAATTATTTTAACAGAAATTGTAAAAATTGTAGAAAGTGTAAATGATTATATATATGTGTAAATTATATATCAATTGGAATGACTACTGCCTCTAATGATGCGGATGGAGCAAATCATTTTAAAACTGGGCATAAATACAACTATATACAGTATTTTAAATATATTTTTTCATCCTATATAATGAATATAAATGTTGTACCGAATGATATTATTTTTTTGATTGACAGCACAGACAGAATATTTGTGTCCATGCATAACAGGATGTAGGTATTCTATTTTTAGAAAACTAAATGTACATTTAAATAAAACACTGCTATGATTAACAAGCAACCCTTGTGATTGTTGTTAAAAATTATATTTTCCTAAAATATTTGTAATTCTTAGGGCTATATCATAAAATTGGTCTTGTTACCATAGTAATGTAATTAGGTTCTCTTTTAATAGACATTTTTCCTTCAGGCAGAGGGCATAGCTATACTTCAACAGCACCATCTAGTGTTACCATTGACGCCTTCTTACACATTTTTTATCTCCTGTTTAAGGTAATTTGATGTGAAATGCTGAAATTTGCTGACAGAATACACCAACGTCAAGCAGTATGTGCAAGTACTTTATATATATATATATAATATTTTATGCACATTTTATATATATATATATATATATATATATATATATATATTTATTTACACACACACACACTATGTGCTTTTATGTGTATTTTTGAAAACACTTTTAATTTCTGCGCAAACGGATGTAGACCACAGTACTACACAGAGCTGTGTTTTAACCATACACAAGTAAAGGCATGATGTCTCAGGGGAACAGCCTGTATTTGCTTTGCGGTGGAACAAGCAGGCATCCTGACTCCATTTATTCACATTGTTCAAGTGCTTATGAAAGCTTCTGAACAAGCTGATCTGTAAATGATTGAAATGACAATTCTCTGGAGCTCTCAGTACAAATTACTATTTCAGGCTCCATGCTTCATAAACACAGAATCCTAAGAACACTACCAGCCAAAATAAAAAAAAGCAATGTTGTTTTTATTCTTAATAGTGGTGAATGACTTCAAGGATTCTCTGCTGTCTTTCAAGATTGATTAATAATAAATATGTGCAATATGCTGTATATCCAACTTTTGCAGGATTTTGAAGCTATAACAAATCAGTATACACATAAAAATACATATTTAATGGTTCGGACAGAAATACAGTGGAGTTGATCTACTAAAACTTGAGATTGCAAAATCTGGTGCGTACTTGGAATAAATAATAATAAATAAATATTGTGCAGCTGTGAATGGTGGCCAATCAGCTTCTAACTTTGGCTAGTTCAGTTAAGTTTTGACAAAAAAAAAACTTGGACTGTCCAGTTGTAGTAAATCAACCCCAGTATGTTTTCTTTATATGTAATCATCAGTGCCAAATGTGATGATAATGAGGTCTGACAAATCCCAAACTGTGTTGAGAGAATGGAGGAATAGCAATGAACACAGTGCCACCCTCATTTTTATATTTTAATCTCATGTCTGTGCTAGGCAGGTAAAAAAAAAGTTGATGTAATATAGGCTAGCTAAGAACGAAGGCAGAAATGTCATGAATCATTCTGAGAAGGCCTTTAAAAGACTTCTAAAGAGGCCTGTCATAAATTGTGAGCAATATACACTTGATGCTCTGCTGAACAACAGCTGAAATGCACAGAGCTAAGTCTCATACAAGGTCTACAATTCTTACTGTAACAGAGTTACCTCCATAATACTGGTAATACTAATATACAGTATAAGAAGATAAAATCTGTAAAATAATAGTGATCTGTGATTGGCTAGAGCTGATCACATGGTACATGGTGCTGAGATTGGCTACATGTACAATATGAGAGCTGTGGGCCAATCACAGCTCACCAGGAAAAGAAGCAGAGCTGTTATGAATTAGACTGATTCACCAGGATCTGTATTCCACAATATCCAGTTGTACAGCCAGAGCTATGTACACATATGTCACTTTGTCTGTAACTGCTGCACATCCACATTACTTTGCAGGCAGGCGGGTGGGCGGCAAGTGGTTAAAAATTAAATAGAGAGATTGACTTCACTGCCAGTCAGATATTTATTCTTGTTCACCCTAGCACGTATTAACATGAATATGTGCATTTTTGCGTGAACATAACCAAAACCTGGTGTGCTGCAGCACTGTTTGTCCTAAGCACCCATACAGACCCTGGGCATGACCATACACTCGATCCTCCTGACAGGTTTTTCAGCAAACATTCTTTTCAGATGCCTTTGGTCAACAAATATCTTCCAAAAGAGTCAATCAGTTTGATGCTTGATGTTGATCGATCTTTCACTAGTGTGTATTGGTTTCAACTTAAAAGGGCATTATTTTGATTACTGGTGCTGTCTATTAAGGGATAAAAGAGAAAAATAAGTAGGCGCCAGCTAAGTGCAGTAGTTATATACTGCATTTATTGGCATAGGATAAAAAACACTCACAAGAAACTAAAAAGCTCATCTGTGGATGGATATGAAGCCGTTCCTCTCTGTCCTGCAGGTACCGCTGGTCATTCCCCTAGGATTCCATTTGTATGGGCTAGGGTGGTAGGAAGCCATGTAGGCTAGTCAAGCTCCTGGGACATCATAGAGATGAGACTGGGATAGTTGGGAGCCATCTGGACCAGGATGAGTCTGTGCTAACCAGCGTTGAATGCACCGGCGGAAATGATGGCACGGAACAGTTGGAGGGCCGGATGTGGGACACGGAGTAACACATGCTACGCACTCAGAGCCTCTAGCTCCTTATACAGGCCTGACTGTATATACATTGAGTCGATCCTTAAATAGAAAGATATAACATGGGACAGCAAGACCCAGCAGCATTAAAGTGGCAGCTGACTAATAAAACTAAACAAAGACTCATCTATTTATAGCAATGTATAAAAGTGAGAGTTGACATAAAATAAATGCTAATACAGATTTTTCTAAAAAAAAAAAACCTGAAAAAGCAATTATAAAAGAATTTGTATCTAGGAGGGAATAAATAAAACCATGAGGATTTCTCCAGGACAACATGTATATCTATACATAGGTGGCCCCATAGGCTGTGAGTATGGGTATACAAAAGGGAATAATAAATATTACACAGCAAAATGGATCATCTATAAAAGGTATTGGTACTTACTATAAATATCAATGAGGACTGTGAACAACACAGAAGGGCCCCCAAGGGAGAAAAACACAGGACCCAGAGGGTCCACAATCCGTATAGACCATAAGGGTCCACTGCAATTAAAAAGTAATAAAATTTAATAGAGTAAAAGATTAAAAATGGTGAGGTAAATTTATAAGGTAAACAGGATAAGGGAGGTTGAGTATTGTGTATATCTCAATTTTTTCATTAAGCCCCCAAGGCAAGGGTAATGAGCTTATATATTCAGTAGGTTTCAAGCTGGCAGAGATGCTTGAAATGTTCTGATATATATATATATATATATATATATATATATATTTGCTTTGTTTATATTGGATATTGTTTTTATTGGATATTGTATTATTCTGGAATAATCTACCTCTATGTGCTAGAACCTTACTTATGATGTCTATTAAGACATACACCCAGTCACTCATAACTCAAGAGCAAATGATCATACAGTTATAATGCTTTAAATAGAAACATTTGTTAATAAATGTGTAATTACTTTGAGACAGCCGAAATGTCGTCTCTCTATAGTCTCCTCTATTGCAAACGAGACAAGGCCTAATGAACGTTGTATATAGATAGCATCACAGATTGACATTACTGGCAGATATTGTTATGCTCCTGGCAGCATCAGTTGCATGAACAATCTCTGAAATGAACACTCTGTCAACAGAGATCCACTCATGGTTGAATTTCTTGGCTTTCTACAGGCAATTCATTTTTTTTCTTTTTCAATATTATAATATTTCCCACAAAACTAACACCTTATATTTTCCACGTGTTTACTTTATCATTCATATGTGTAGATATACTATATTATAATTATAAACATTTATAATATATTCTAAATGTTTGATTGCAATTTTTTTTTTGCTTTTCATGGTTTTTATTTTTAACCTTAAGTTGCATGTGACTGGGTGCTTTTTATTTCATTACAAAAACTGAAGTAATTTGTTAATTTCCCAAAGTATTTGTCTTTCTTTGCTCATATTTTATTTGTTTTTATCTACTGCTATTATAGTGTGTGACATTTAAATCAATCTTTATTCCAATTTGTCCTTTTTTCCTGCATGTTTCCCAGATCATTGACCAAAACTAAAAAAGAAGGACAGAAATGTAATAATGTTTGAATAAGAAGAGATCCTACATTTTCAGCTCCTTTCCATTGATTAAAGTTTAAAAAAATGGAAACTTTTGGGACCAAAACTACATGTTGTATTTTGAAAACACGAAAGAGAGGGCAAAGGGTAAAAACATAACAAAAACATTCATGAGGACTTGCACTTGAAATAAGACTGCATTATTCTGCAGTTTACATTCTATTTTAGAAAGAAAATCATTAAAGTAGAGCTAAGGCAAAATGTTTTTTTTCCATAGTGGACAGTTTTTTTACCATCTGAGTCTAGTTGGGGAGCTGTCCTCTCACTTCCTGACCCATAGCCAAAACAAAAAGTAAGAGCAAAAATCCCTCCAGAGTCGGGGAATCCCTAGCTGTTACCAGGATCACCAGAATTAGTGTCTTACATAGTTATACAGTTAGTCCTGTTGAAAAAAAAGACACACGTCCATCTTGTTCAACCATTTAAAAGGGAAAAAATATATATACAATCCTATTTAGATAATAGTATACCCACAGTCGATCCAGGGGAAGGCAATAGAACCCCAATAAAGCTTGGTCCAATTTGCTCCAGCAAGGGAAAACATTCTTTCCTGATCTCCCAAGAGGCAATTGGATACTCTCTGCATCAATGTTACCTATACCTATTAGTATCCAGTTATATTATATACATTTATTAAAGAATCCAGGACTTTGGCTAGAACCAGCTCTTGAGGGAGTCTATTCTACATTTTCACTACTCTTAGGGCTCATGTACACTGCAGCTGATAAACTCAGGTTTTTTTTCAGCAGCCCCTGTACTCAGCGTAATGTTTTCCTATGTGTTCATGTACACATCATCGTTTACAGTCGTTTACAAGCAGCTGAGTTTACAGTTGTTTTTTTGAATGCAGAAAACTTGTGTTCAGGAGTAGATTTTATCAGTGTTTCAAATGCCAAATGCTTGTACACATGTGTAAACACTGCTAAATGCGTTTATAAGCGTTTGCATTTTAAATTTTTTTTTTAACTCTTCCATTTCCAAATGCTGTCCAGAGCTTTTGTTCATCATGAAAAATGCATGCAAAGCATTTTCCCGGTACTCACATTGAACTGGTACACCATACTTTGAGGTTTTGCATGAAAGAAAATATGTTAGGCTGCAATAATTTCTGCACAGAAATGAGCTGGAACACATCTAAACACCACAAAATAAAGACAGCTAATCTCAACAAACACTGCTCTCTCTGCTTCTACTCTCTCTATTTTTCTCAAAATGTCAGAAATAGTAAATTTTTTAGTTTTTCAGTGCATTCTGGGCATTTTGGAAGGTCTGCTGAGGCTATCTTTAAAAAACACTTCTTAATGCAAATGCTCAAAAACGCGCATAAACACTGTATGCAATCATGGCTAAACAGACGTTTTTAACCTATGTTTTCCAGCAGTCAGTTTCCATCGTTCAGAAGTGTCCCGTGTACATGGGTCCTTACTGTGAAGAAGCCTTTCCATATTTGGGGATTAAATCTCTTTTCCTCCAGTCATTAAGAGTGCCTCCTTGTCCTCTGTGATGACCTTAAAGTGAAAAACTCTACATTGAGTTCACTATATGGACCTCTATAATCCTTTTCTGGTAACAACCCAAAATTTGGGATTTTCTTTCACATTTGCTCTCAATGATAAAGATAAACAGGACAAATGAAGAGGGTGAATCTCCATAATGGTGACAGAAACAGCGTTAAAAACATGGCAGGTGTTCTAATCCCTCTCCAGTCTATATACAACTAGAAAAAAAGTTTTGCCTTTATTTTTACTTTAAATATTTTGTCCAGTATCAAAGTTATAGATACCTGTGTAGCCATTCTTCTACCTGAAAGTGCTGAATAGAGTGTTTATCCAATTCCTTTGGGCTCACAGACCTCTGAGACTCCCTCAATCGATTGTCTGTCTTGCAAAGCACCGAAGAGCATTGGCATTCCCAGATATTACTAACTATCAAGCTGCTTGTCATCAGACAAGGTTCTTCTACATGCCCTTCCATGGTGTTTAGGGGTAATACCACAATCTCTCACATCTCATCCTACTGTTTGTGTGACCTGAGCTAAGTAAAGGAATGTTTTCCAGAACAAATCTATCTCATTTTCTCCCCTCTCCTTTTTACCCAGTCATGGGCATCCCTTCCTTTCAACCTGACTTAGAAAACAACTGCCTTTGAGACACTCTGGAATGCAACGTTTTTGGAGCACATCATTTTGCAACAGGTGGATGATGACCCACTATCAAACAACTGATGGCACATCCCCTACTGTCTAACACAAGCTTTTGGAGTAAAGCCCAATTGACGCACTTTTTTTTCTCACTTTCTCCAGCCTCGGTTCTCTAGCTTGACTTTACACAATTTGAACAAATGTGTGGCTCCTCAACTTCCCTCCTACATCCGATCTCTTTAAGCTACGGTTTGCTCAATTCTCCTTCAACTGATGCCAATTTGCCTTAGATTTCCAAGTGGGAAATAAACTTTCGGATTTCTCTATCAGAACAAACTGACAGAATCCTCCTTTTCACATACAAAACCTTGAATCAGGAATCCGATTTCAAAATCCTTATGAGGTGGTATTAAACCCCACTCAGACTACATAAAATGTTCTGCAGTGAAGCTGTGAGGGATTTGTTACACTTCTGGTCCTGTGACAAATTTCGTACATTCTGGTCTGAAGGATCCCATATTGCTCAGAGATTCACAGATTGTGAGAACCCATTAGATCCTACCTTCTTTTTGTTGCACCATCATACCTTTCTTAGTTTATTTTATCATCTCTCAATATTGCCACTTCTAGTTAATGTGGTACAGAGTTGCATCCAGAACTTTTGGAAACAACAAGTGGTTGGGGAAAATTAACTATATTTATGAGATGGAAGATCTGATAGCTACTGGAAATGGCTCTTGTGTAAAATTCTGGATGAAATGGTTCCATTGGCATGAATTACTATATAACCCTGAATATTAAAACCTGTTGGAGGTCCCTTGATATCTTCTGTCGCAGGTGAATTCTACTTCTTCTTGACCCTGCTTGGAGAGGAGCAGCTTTCTTTCTTTCCTTTCTCTTTCTCCTCTTCTTCTTGTTCTTTCTATTTTCATTTTTCACCTTTAAAACTTTCCTAGCCCTCCTTGCTACCTTCTCGTTGTTTTGTTAAATTGGTTTGGTGTAGCAGGAGGTGGACCCAGTGGTGATTAGGAGGAACAGCTGTTGCTGGTGCTTAAAACCAACACTTTGTACATGGGTCCACTGGGTAATGAAAAAGCGCTGTCTTTAGCATGAAACGCATTTACTTGCAAGTCCCCCACTGTATTTCTACTGTCTGTATTTGTTTTATCTTCGTTCAATAAAGTGGATTGTTTGGAGTGTAGCCAATCGTGCATCCTTTGTTCTCATCTATGCAGCACATAGCTGGGCTAACACCTACAGGAGGAGTTGTACTTGGAGATTGGGAGTCTCTCCACCTTGCGCAGTGGTAAACATACATACACATACTAGGGCCAATTTAGACTGGAGCCAATTAACCTAACAACAGGCTTTTGGAGTGTGGGAGGAAACTGGAATACTCAGAGGAAACCCACGTAAGCACATGGAGAACATGCAAACTCCAGGCAGGTGGTGCCTTGGTTGGCATTTGAACCAACAACCCTAGTACTGCCAGGCAGAAGTGCAAACCATTAAGCCACTGTGCTTCCCTACATGGGGTTGTTTGCTGTCATTCGTCGCTTATAAACCACATTTGCTACTCTCTGCTAAATTGGATCATTTTCACTAAGTGTGGTTTTCCCATTTTCTAATTGAACATACAATTCTCAGAAATATTCACCATACCAATAATGCATTTAGTGTAATATTTGGAATACTTAATCGTCATTGTGATTTTCATCATTTGGGAAGCATTGCTTTAATCAGTCACCGCATCCTTATCTGTGCATTAACCAACTACATACATTCATTACACCTTATATGACCTGAAAATTAGGATTTTAAGCCTAAAGTACTAATTTACATTTATCCCCTGGAGCTGTAGCAGATTTGAGGAAAACATTCAACAAATACATCCCACAGTATTAATCCAGTTTACCTAGAAGACATTTTCCTAGAAATATTCTTGATTAGAACTTTTATAATTCCACTGCATTTCATCACAAATGTTGTCCCCATTTTAAAAGGTTATCTGTGCTGCTCAGGTCTAGAGATACCAGTATTTTTTTTATTACTGAACAGAAAAAATTAGGATTACAATTTTTATGTGCCATAAAGAATCTGTTGTTATTATATGTCTTCTAAACAGAAAGATCAGGCCACTGCAAATTCACAACAATCAACGATATTCTATCAGTCACTGTCACAAAATTGTCATTTTTCTTTAGGTACTGTGGGAATTACATTTATAACATGGGGCAGACAGCCACTGTATTTGAGAAAAACAGAAAGGTTACAAACAACCAGTTTTCTCATTCTAATTTTGTTATTATTTTAGAGTTTCCTGTCTATTGTATATTGGTGTTTGCATAATGTTCTCCATTCATTTGTCAATTTAAAATATTTGTGTAATGCATTTACAACTTTAATAAAATACATTAATAATTACAACTATTTTCACACTGAAAGCTTGAGATTTTTCAAAATATATATCTCCAATTCAAATGCAGTAAAAAAGGATGGTTATTTTGCTTAACATCACAGTTATAATTATTCTGGAAATGTTTAGTAAATTGTTAAAGTGTTACTAAACCCAGGACTCTGCATTCACTATATCTGGTCTCCCATAGTACACAGAACATGGAAGTGCAATTATTTTAGTAAATATAAACTGCTAAATACCTGTTTTCATCAGCAGTTAGAGCAGTCTTGTGACTTCAGCAAAGCACAGGTTAAAGCTTGTAGGAGGAGTTTTCATTCTCCTGTAAGAGGATGCAGTACCCCTGACCTCTGTCTGGACAGTGCTGATTGGCCCTGTGCTGATCACATGCACTCTCCCACGAAAAAGAAAAAACTCTCTAGCCATACACACCAACCTGAGCATGTGCAGAGTGTCTCCACACCAATGTTCTATCAGGAGATATTTAGGAGACACTGGAAGAAGGGGAGGACCAGAGAAGACAAGATCAAACGGCCTTTTTACACACTTTGGAGCTTTAACCCCTAAGATCCACAGTGAGTATAACAAGCATTTTTTAAAGCATATACAGACTGATTTTACTGTGGGTTTAGTAGCAGATCTTCTCGCCCCATCTGGTAAACCTGACTACCTAAAAAAAAATCAACAAAGTAAAACTAATAAAGTTATTAGTACTTCCCTGCCCTATGCCCCTAGATTCTTAGTGCTTGTGTCACCCCCCGGTCACTAACCCATACTGTCATTAGAAAATAAACAATCCAGAATGGTGCGAGTATGAGATGAGACACATGGTGAGACACATTGTTAGACTGGCAGAGGAGAAAGAAGCCATGTTTCATCTCATGTGAACTACTGCGTTACTTTGATTATTTTCCCCTAGATCTCATGAGATCTTAACAAAAGACTTTTTTTTAAACAGATCAGTGAAATTTTACACATCCCATGCATGAGATGAGCTGCATGACATCATGCGTTTCATGCAATGCATGCATCATACAAGATTAAACCAATATATTTATATATATATATATATATATATATATATATATATATATATACAATATATATAAAAGAAAAATTTGGGGGGGATCTCACAGTTAGGATTGAAATCTCCCTGAAGGCACTGGTGATGTTGCCTTCCAAGGAGCATCTAAGCAGCTGGGGTTATGTCACCTTTGGCTTCAGAGAAACCAGGAAGTGGACACAAAAAAGGTAAAAGCAAAAAAAAAAAAAAGATTTAAAGAAACAAATGCTAGATGATTTCACATCAGCATGCAGCAGTGAATTTGATTCTGCATTTTATTGAAACAGAGGTAAGGTTTACTTTAAGGTCCCTTATAATAGACCTTAAGTGAACTTTAAGGTCCACTATAATTATAAAAATTTAGAGTGCTTTCATCTAATTTGGCACTGTTCAAAGTAAGTGAAACAAATAGGGATGAATAAAAATCCATTTAAAAACACCCTGAGTGATAAATACAAAATGTAATCTAAAACATATACAGCAATAAGAAGATACTGTATGTATGGAGCAAGAGTCTTGCTTTACATGTTCTAGAGCAGGGGTGTTAAACTCCATTTTATCGTGGGCTGCATCAGCATTATGGTTGCCCTCAAAGGGCCAAATGTATCTGTAGGACTAGCTGTCCAGAGCACCCCACCCCCTCTTGCATCAGATGAGAACCCACCCAACATAACAGTGCACGCCCCTTACTTTGTGCTGCTGCTGGAAAGAAGCTAGGGGTGAAACTGGGAAGCAGAAAGTGCGGGGTCTGGAGGAGGACCAGAAGAGGGCTGAAGTCAGCTGCCGGAGTCTGCTGAATGCTAGGATACAGAGACGAGGGAGTGCTGCGGCTGCACAGAGAAGCACAAGGTCTGTTGGAGGAGTTCTGTCCTCCTATCTGCTGCAGACTGCTGATACTAGGAGCAGAGACAAGGCCCTCTGCAGGTGCACGGAGAAGCTCAGGGTCTGGTGGAGGAGTCCTGTCCTGCTCTCTGCTGTTGACTGCTAAGACAAGGTGAGGGCAGAGACAAGAGGGGTGCAGCAGCTGCAGGAGAGATGCTAGGACCACATGAAATGGCCTGGTGGGCTAGATTTAGTCTGCGGGCCTTATGTTTGATACATGTGTTCTAGAGGATCACAGCTGTATAGATACACAGAACTCTAAACTCCAGCCAGATTTTCTCTTTTTTTTGTCATTAATGGAGTAAAGAAGGAATATTACTTCTGTAAGATCAATGCTGATCTCTTGAATTCCACTGGGTAGATTTTCACTCACTAGTGACCACACAGGAATTGAAAACACCCAACTAAGACACAAATAATTAAAGTCTCATAAGACTTACTCAGCCTAAAAAAGCACAAGTTATATAACTGCTTTCTGATTTCCTGTTAAAGAGACTCCCCCATCTGTCTACACAGGAAGAACATACAGCAGGGGTACTGAATTAAAATTCACAGTAAAATTTTCTTCCACCGGAGATCCAAATGTCATGTTGGTGCTGTGACTCAGATCCTTCACATCACAGCCTCCTGTGCATGTCCCAGTCCCTCCTCTCCCCCACAACTTTAGGGATCAAACATTCTGACCCTTATGGCAAAATGCAGGGTTCCACTGTGTAGGCACCTGTTAGTGTGAGGTCCAGGAACTGGTGTGGCAGCACTCATTTATGTGCATTGCACTTTGTCCTGCAGCTGTCAGGTGAGCTCCAATACCTTGCAGAAAAATGCACACAGTATTCATTTTGCACCGCACTGCACCCAGGGGCACTGTTGCAGTGTGAACAGAACACATAGAAAACAATTGTTTTCTATTGCCCTTGCAGAGACCTGTGTTTTTCTAGTGCAGAAAAACATAGATCTCTGCACAAGTGTGAACAAGTCCTTACATCAGTGTCCTCAATCCCCCCCAGCAAATCACATCCCCCCCTTTTATATCACAGACCACCTTATCACAGACCTGTCCCATCACAGACCGCCCCATCATAGACCCCCCCATCACAGGCCAACCTATCACCGATCCCCCATCCCACCACAGACTGTCCCATCACAGACCTCCCAATCACAGAACATCCCATCTCAGATATCCCCCCATCATGGACCCACCATCACAGACCCCTCAATCACAGACCCCTCATCATAAATCCCCCAATCACAGACCCCCTATTACATATTACTTCCAATCACAGACCCCCCAATCATAGACCCCTCATCACAGATCTCCTCAAATCGCAGACCCCCATCACAGACCTCTCTTCACAGACCTCCCTCATCACAGACCCCTCATCAAAGATCCCCGATCACAGGTCCAACATTATAGATTCCCCCCAATCACAGACCCCTCACCATAGATCCCCCCAAATCACAGACCCCCGTCACAGACTTCTCATCACAGATCCCCCCATCAGAGATGCACCTCATCACAGATCCCCCATGACAGACTGCCCCATTACAATCCTCTCTCCATATCACAGACTCCTGTCCCTTTCATCACATCACAGCACTCCCCTCTCCATACACTCCTACCTTATTCACACAAGACGGGAAGCACAGCAGGTCTGGACAAAGGGCAGGGCTTTTCTTGTTAAAGGCGGGTGAATGATTGCTTGGACCGCACCACTGCCTAGCAACCAATCACCTGCTTCTTTACTTGAGAATTCCCTCCCTTTGTCCAGACCTGTCTTGCTTCCCATCTTGTGTGAATAAGGTAGAACAGTGTGCGGAGGGGGAGTGCTGCGATGTGATGAAAGAGACAGACCTGCCGTGCCTCCCCTGTTGTTCCCTTCCATTAGGATCATAGCGGCAATGGGGGACAGGTGAGCCAGCGGCAGGGAGAGAACACTTAAGCAACTATTTGGTGAGGCTGTGGTCCAGATAGGACTGTTACTGGGTCTGGATCTGGATTGTGGTCTGCCATTTAGTGATGTCTAACATACAAGAGAAATCTCTCCAGTGTGGTCTGAGACCTCAGTATAAGGTTGACAGTAGTTTTAATACTTTCCTACTTTTTATTAAAAAACACGGTCATGGATGGCGTCAGTCCTTCTAATTATGCAAATCTATAGCATGATTTATATCTGTAAATATTGCATACATTTATATCCCATAAATTGCATTTAATGTCAGTGCTGCTTCACCAGAATTGCAGACATATGAAACAATAGGAGCGTAGACAGAGACAATGAAGAATCGTCTCCACAGCAATTTTATAGGATGTAACAAATGTAGTAAGTATTCATTACCTAAAAAGTATGAATATTTACCATATTTCTGAAAATACTATGCTAAATACAGTTATTATAAAAATACACAAATGAATTCAATTCATATTCACAATATACAGTGCATCCAGAAAATATTCACTTAACTTTTGCCACATTTTGTTATGTTACAGCCTGATTCCAAAATGGATTAAATCCATTTTTTCCCTCAACATTGTACAAACAATACCCCATAATGACAATGTGAGAGAAGTTTGTTTTGAAATCTTTGCATTTTATTAAAAATAAAAAACGAAAAAAAAAATCACATGTACACAAGTATTCACAGCCTTTGCTCAATACTTTGTTAAAGCCCCTTTAGCACCAATTACAGCCTCAAGTCATTTTGAGTATGATGTACAAGCTTGGCACACCTATTTTCGGGCAATTTCTTCCATTCTTCTTTGCAGTACCTCTCAAGCTCCATCAGGTTGGGTGGGGAGCGTTGGTGCACAGCAATTTTCAGATCTCTCCAGAGATGTTCAAGTCTGGGCTCTGGCTTGGCCACTCTAGGACATTCACAGAGATGGCCTGTAGCCACTCCTTTGTTATGTGGGCTGTGTGCTTAGGGTCGTTGTCCTGTTGAAAGATGAACCGTCGCCCCAGTCTAAGGTCCAGAGCGCTCTGGAACAGATTTTCATCAAGGATGTCTCTGTACATTGCTGCATTCATCTTTCCTTCGATCCTGACTAGTCTCCCAGTTGAATTTAATCCATTTTGGAACAAGGCTGTAACATAACAAAATGTGGCAAAAGTTGAGCGCTGTGAATATTTTCTGGATGCACTGCAGTAATGTAAAAAATCACAAGTGCAAGGGCATTAGTTTCTCTAACTTGGGAAGATAATCATTATTGTCATTTGTTTGATGTGCTTCATTGTTTCACAGGTTATGTAAACTAAATGATGATTTCAATTAACCTTTGGAAAAGCGATAAAACCCTTTGTATTGAAAGAAATGGTTACACTATGAACAGAAAGTGGCAGGAAGCTCCAACAGAGAAGCCTGTATTCAAACTAAACACCTGGGAGCTCAAATGAGTTTTGACATATTCATTTCTGCAGGGAAGCAATCAAATTGCCCTGTTAAATAATCTTACACAGACCTAAAATTAGATATCATTAATCTCATGTTTTGCAGAGATGATCAAAATAATTTCACTTAAGCAATATGACAAATAAGCAGCACATCATCACTAATGAGCACACACAGGTGCATGAATCTAAATTGTTCTCTTCTGTACTCTACTTTGAAAGCATCCCCTTTATGAAACATTTAATTACCGATGAAAGAAATGTCTTATTAGAAACATCTGCTTGTATCTTTGCATTAAGTGTAAAGTATGACTAGGGTTTTTGGTTCTACTGGTAATGACTCCTGTTCATGGTAGATAAGAAAATTAGTTCAAGGTACACTCCAAACAGAAACTGAAAAGTAAGCCTTTCAATGCATACAAAGCCACTCTGTCCAATGCTTCTATGTGTTGCACCCTAGCATAGCTATAAAGGCAGTAGGCTATCTTATTGTGTAAAAGCTAAGTCAACCTTTTTAAAAAAAAAAAAATAATAATAAAATGCACCCACATTTGCTGATAAAATGTGCATTTTTTAAAATTTTCTGAAAATGAGCCTGCAAATAATTGCAATTACAATCACTGGATAAGAGGTGTAACACACAGACTCCTGTAGATTCTTCCTCCAGCTCTAGGCTCATAGTGAGATAAAGACTTTTAGTTAGGCCTGGTTCACACCTATCCATGTTGTGATTGATGCATTTTTCCAGTGCGTTTTTTATAACATGTGTTTTTGATGCATTTTGTGTTTTTAATTTTTTTCAACTAGAAAAGTATTGAGTGTGACTTTGATGTGACACTCCTATTAGCCAAAAATGCAAACTGTATAAAAAATACAACACTTTTTGGTTCGGTTCCATTGAACTCTATTGCACCAAAAATGCAATCTGCTGCTGGAAAAAATGGCCCTGACCCTTTCCAAAAATGCAGCGGCTGAAAACACTTAGATGTGAACCAGGTCTAGAGCTGGGGGAAGTGACAAGGAAGGGTTTGTCACCATGTTACATGCTACGCCTTAAATATGGGGGTGATGTGAAACATGATCTAAAAGATGAAATTACCCTTTATTATCTTCTTGCTGCCTGTAATCTCAAGTTTTGGGAACACCAAGTTCACAGCTATGTGAATACACAATAGGGAAGCTTTAGGCCCCTTTTACACTGGCGTTCCGTATGTCCGTTTTGCATCTATTTACAGATGAAAAACGGACACCCGTGTATTTCTATGGACTAGTGGATGTAAATGGATGATCATCTGTTTACATCTGTTGATGTTCGCATCCGTTAACATCCTTTTTTTTAATGGAAGAAAACCCTATTTTTCTTCCAGTAAAAAAAACGGAATGGACAAAAATGGATGTAAACTGATGAAAAAACTGATGTAAAGGGATGTAAACGATTGAAAAATGAATGTAAACTGACAAAAACAGATGTAAATGGATGAAAAACCGATGTAAACTGATGAAAAACTGATTTAAACTGATGAAAAACTGATGTGAACTGATGAAAAACGAATGTGAACTGATGAAAAACTGATGTTAACTGATCTGTTTTTTCTTCGAAAAAACATGACTGAACTAATGAAACAAATGATACACCCGTGTGAAAGGGGCCTTACTAAAACTGGTGCACAAAGAATCTGGTGCAGCTGTGCATAGCAGCCAATCAGCCTCTAACTTCAGCTTGTTCAATTAAGCTTTGGCAATAGAACCTGAAAGCTGGTTGGTTTCTATACAGAGCTGCAACAGATTGCGCACTCCCCAGTTTTTGTAAATTTCCCCCAATATTTTTAAGTAATTCCACTGTAAAACTATTAAGCTGGCCATACATTGTAAGCCCCATGGGGCTGAACAAGAGAAGTCACTCCATGCAGGCTATTGTATTCTTACAACCAGCACTTGCGACTGTTAAAATACCTGAACAGTGGTTGTATCGGATTGGATGCAGTAGCTGTTTAGTCGCCAGTTTTCTACCCAGCTCCTTTGATGTTCATATTGAATGATGTCAAGCAGAAGTATGTCAGCAGGGCCACCTACAAATGTTGCCCCTTTCCTGATGAACCAACAAAAATTGCAGTGTAGTCATAAGTCATAAGAAGTGAACCTGCAGACCCATCCATCAGCACACGTTTAATTATAGTTAAAGCAGTACTGGAATTACACAGAAGTTAAAGCTGAACTCCAGGCAGATATTAAAGGCAGTATTAATGCAATTATGTAATCACAATAAATCATTACATTTATTTTAAATTCAGGCAATGTAGGTATCTGGATTTGTATTGATATCAGTCTATACAGTCAATATCAGAAGGGGCAGCAAAAGTAGCCAGTTAGGGGTGCTGCAGTGCAAGAAAAGAGCAGAGTGGCAGGAAGATGAGCTTATCAGTGTACTGCTTTTCGTTTCACTGAACAGTCACATGGCTAGGAGAAGGCCTGCAACCAATCGCAAAACTGTAGGACTGAAAAACCAGGCTCCTTTCCACTGTTAGAAAGTGCTTTGCTATGTGACAGAATCGTGCAAACCTCAGGACTGGATGGACAGAAATACAAGTCCATTAGCAGGTAAAAAATGCATTACATGAAATCTATTTGGCTGCAATTCAGTTGTGAAGCAACTACTTAGGGGCCACCTATCACAAATTAACTGTGGCAGAGCAGCAACGTTGTGCTGGATTATGTACATGCATGTCATCCAGCATGTCTGGGTTGGGGGTAGGGCGCTTACCCCCCACCCCATTCCCACCCCAGCAGTGCTGTAATTTTGCTATGGCACAAGCCGATAAGTGGATGCAGGCCAATTATTTATGGCCGCGACCTGCTGAACAGCTGAGTGAATGACAGAAGAGAGCCCTGTGTTGTGTACCAACACAGGGCTCTCTACAGAGTACAGCGATGTGGCTGTTTTTTTTTTTTACTCCCTGCAGAGCATGGAGATAAAACTGTCACATTGCTTAGTAAAAGCAGAACACTTTACTATACATTTCACACTTGTTAGGTACACCGTTAACCCTTTGATTGCCCTTAGATGTTAAACCCTTCCCAGCATGTATCCTGTTTTCACTGCAATATCTAGTATATCAGTATGACCAATATGCCAGCTCAATGCCAAGTATACACAACAACTATAATAATGCTTATTATTGAGTCAACCGTGGCTGGTAAGAAAAAAAAATGCAGTTAATACGTTAAAGTGCAGGCATATAGAGGTGCATGTACATACCATTGGCAGCCTGAGGTCCTCGGGCAGTACAGTGTCTTAGTGGTTACGTCTACTGCATTGCAGCACTAGGCCCCTTGCTTGAATCCTGGTCACGACACTATCTGCAAGGAGTTAACATGTTCTCTCTGTGTTTGTGTTGGTTTCCTCCCACATTCTAAAGACATGTGGACCCTGCCTAAGTTGGCCCTGGCATACATGTGAGATAGTGACCCTAGATCTTAAGCTCTTTGAGGACAGGGACTGATTTGAATGTACAGTATGTAAAGTACTGTACTGTAAAATTATACACCTGGATTTAAGGGCTTTCTGCAAAAGTTGATACTTCTTGGTTGTTCCAAAGCTTGCTTCATCTTGTCTCCTGCACATTCATATTGGCCAGTGTGACGGGAGTCACTTTGGGTGGGGGGCCCATGGAACCCAGCTCACTTTAGAGAGGTGGGGAGACCCCTGTCTCAGCTCCCCATATCCCTATTATGTGTAAGTCACCCTGTGCCTGTTAGGGGTACAGGGTGATCTGTCTTAATATTGAGGTGGGGGGTTGTGATTGTTTAATGCCATGTGGGTGCATCCCATTGTTCTATTGTTTGTCTTGCTTGGGAGCAAACTATTATGGGATGTATGTGTTTATGTGTATTGGCTTGGTGGGGGCGTGTATCCAGCAGCCCTCCCTCCTGATGGGACTGTCTGTTGGTGTGTCTCTTGTTACTAAATGTAGATTGCCCCGCCCTGTGATATTATGCAGGGAGGGGGGATTGTTCCCTTGAGTGTATAAAAAGCCAGTTCGAGTTTAAAATAAAGAGTTCCATGTTCAGACAGATTGGTGTCGTCTAGTCTTGTTTGGTCGGCTGTGGTGTCTGCAGTCGGTGTTCGGATGGGGAAGCGGTATTATAACAGAAGTACCCAAGCACAGTCTGGTTCGGTTCCGTTACATTGGTGGCAAGCGGTGGGATTGTGCTTCCTGGCTGTGAACACGTTCAAACCTCCACTGGGATCCAAGCTTCAGATAGCAGGAGAGGAGAGATACAGATACCACCCGGGGATTGTTCCCTTGAGTGTATAGAAAGCCAGTTCGAGTTCTATGTTCAGACAGATTGGTGTTGTCTAGTCTTGTTTGGTCGGCTGTGGTGTCTGCAGTCGGCAGGGGCGGACTGACCATTTGGAAACTCGGGCACTGCCTGAGGGCCTGGGGTCAGTAGGGGGCCCTATGAGATGCGCCTGTTACCTTTTTCATAGGCTTTTTTGAGTTTGGGCAAGGACACAGGGGCCCCATGATCCCCTATTGCCCGGGGGCCCCATGAGTTGTCAGTCTGCTCCTGGCAGTCAGTGTTCGGATGGGGAGGTGGTATTATAATGGAAGTACCCAAGCACAGTCTGGGTCGGTTCTGTTACAGCCAGTAATAGGATTAAGGGAGTTAGCAATCTTAGACACAGCGAAGAAGTGTCACAGCTTGACAAATTGGAACTCAAAGTTTGAAGCCAAGCTGTTCTCAGTTTGCCAAACATGTAAACTAAATGGCTAGATTTGGCCAGTTTGCAAACTGAACCTGCAGCTGATGAAGTCAGAAGCCATTAATTTAGGGATGGTATTATTACCACTACTAAATGACAGCTTCCAACTAGCCATCGGCTTATTTGAAATTGTAGGCAAGCTAGTGGGTATCCCTGGTGATGTCAGTAACCAAATATTGTCATTACTATATTTAGTTAATTACATCATAAGCATTCCTGGCATGTTTATATACATTGTACAGCCAGAGACTATAATTTGCAATGACAATAGCGATGTCAGGACCTGGATCTAAATGAGGACCTCTGCTACGTCTGGCAGTAGCTCTTCCTGCTGAGCCACCTGAGATGTTGGACAGTTCCCTGCCTAATCCCTTGGACAAACTTTATATCTTGTTTCCAATGAACCTTGAATTCCTTGCTCCTCCCACAAACTTCCTATTTAAGCCATGATTTGCACTTCCTGTTTGCCAGATTTGTGTGCTCTTCTCCAGCCAGTATCTTATTCCTTTTGCTCCGGCTGCTGTCCATGTCTTCATAACCATTCATTACTGACCTTTGGCTTGTTCTTTGACTAAGCTTTTGCTTGATTCCAACCTGCAACCATTTGTTCCTGACCTTTTTGGGGATCAAGAGGAAGCGCAATAGAGAACTATTACGCTTCCTCTTGATCCCAAACTGCAACCACCTGTTAGTGACCTTTGGCTTCAACTATGCTTCTGTGCGATTCCTACCTGTTACATTTGCTACTGCATCCCGGCTTGCTCACCAGTTGATGAAGCAATCCTGAGGACCACAACTTGGCATTAGAAGGCAGCAAAACTCATTTCCACCATCAGGAGCTCAGGTGAGCCCACGTCACCCATCAGGGGAATATGCTTGCGTGTTTATCCTGCTGGGTTCCCTGTGAGCCTCTCAACTGCTATAGCCAGTGGCCTCTTAGCCTGACCCCTGATCAGTGACAAGAGAGGATTGTTGCTGTGCAGGTCATGGTATTTCTGTCAGGGGGCTGTCAGGACGTAAGTTGTGATTGAAGATATATATTGCTGGAGGATGTGATCAATGTTGTATTTACATTGGGGGATTAAATTAAATATTTTTAAGGAGTGAGAGTTGTTATTTCCTATTTACCTTTTTTGTGAATGAGAAACAAAGGGGAATATATGTACCCCATACATATTCAGGTAGGGGGGAGGGCTGGGTATCTGGGGGTCCCCTCTTTTTAAAGACGGTATCAATATTCTGATACATTCCCTCCACATGATCCCACATCCACTTGGCCATTGATGTGGTGAGGTGGGGATGAAGCCCTTCAACATAAGGACAAGGTGCCTTGCCAAAATGCCCCCCCTCAGAAAGGCACCCTCCTAATGTTGCTGAAATTCTCCTGATATGGTTCAGGAGGGGAATCACCTGGCTCTTCTTTTAGCTAGGCTGCATGCTTAGATAATGGTCTAGTATGGATTTTGAGGGATATCCATGCCATTTTTTTTTTTTTTTGGCTACACTTAAAATCCATACAATATCCTTATGCAGGCATGTACCTTCGGTGGCCAGGAAAATATGGACAGTGGGTGTATGACCCCCCTCACTTCCTAACCACACTAAACCAAATTTCCAAACCAAATGAAAAAAAATGTAAAAACACATCCTGGGGCCCACCAAAATCTATACCAGACCCTTATCCAAGGAAGGCAGTTTGGCTAGCTAGGAAAGGGAGGATCTGTGAGCATGTTGCCCCTTGATCTGTACCAGGCCACATGCCCTCAACATTGGGAGGGTAACTCGTCATAAAACCCAGCCTAACAAGGCACATTGTCCTCATGGTAATTTGCACAAGGGCCTCATCCCCACATCTCTGGCTTGGTGGGTCTGGTGGTCTGTGGCGGCCTCCTGATATCTACCCCCTACATGAATAAAGGGTACATAGTAGCCCTTGTTACTCATTTACAAAAATAATTGAAAAAGTAAATAAACAGACATCATTTAAAACATCCTTAAAAAATAAATGTATTTATTAAAATTCCCACCAATGTAAATATAAATCATATCATCATGTAGATCCATCATCAATCATGTAGAGGTATGCCCCAACAACATGCAACATTGCTTTTACCACAAATGACAGCTCCCCCACTGGCTGTTAAGTGTCAACAAACCAGGTGGGTATGCAGGCTAACTTCACTTACTATATATGGTTATGACCATATGTCACTTCGGATCCTTAGCCGTTTTGTTTAGTACTACTCTAGGGAAAAATTGTCATTTAGCAGCAACAGGTTTTTTTTATGTCACTTTTTTCAGGAGTTCTATAGGTTCACTACATCACATACTGGTTTAAGGCATCCCCCAAGCATGTTTTTAAAGGATTGATGTATTTTTAATGTTAATGCATTAAAAGACTCACTCCCCACTGAAAGGTATTATTACATTTTTTATTTTGTCATTGTTACATGGTCCCCTTGGCAATGTCCATTTATTCATGCCCTTTTTTTTATCAAAAATTTGCAAAATGGTCTTGACATAAGGCAATAAAAAAAAGTAGAAGATTCAGCTCCCAAAGAATCAATGGGGTGTGTATTTTTGGGTTTTGTGGACTTTGGTACGTTTTTACATCCAGAAAACTGAGCTTTGCCTAGTTTGCTCATCACTATTTAAGAGACATTAAGTAAAAACAATTGCACAACAAATGGAAACATATTTATTTTAAAATATAATGTATAAGTCTGTAATGCATTTTATGGTCATTTTACAACATAACAGAAATTGTTATACGTTCACAAGATGCGCATACATGCATGCAAACGATATAACACTTAGGAAGAAATCATAGCTGGCAACATTCAGAATAAATTAATAACAAATAATACCCTCTTTATAGAACATCACCATATTATGTTTATTTAAAGCCTGGGTGATTTATGCCCTATAGTAAATATAGTCCCAGATGTCTTCTATCATTTAGTTGTATCTATATAGATGGCAATTTGCATAAAATCTGCTATCCATGTTTGCCTTGCCTAGCATGCATTATAAGGCTATATAACATACAGCTCATTATGAGTTCTTTCATGCAAGCTTACTATCAGTTATTTACATTCAGATTAAAACATATATGGTTGCTTAGAGCAACATATTAGTAAAGCAAAAAGTAGTGCTAAATAAGAGTAAACATCATAGAAAAGCCATTTTTAAATTAGAATTACACACATTGAATGGGATAATGTAGTTGAAAACAGATCTTTTTCTTTTTTAATCTTTTCTTTTCTTCCATAATTTTTTGGCCTTTAATTCACTGTCACAACTACGACACAGGAGCTCTTGTGGCTTTGTTTCTGGTTTGTGCAACTACTACAGCATCATGGTAGATGTAATTAAATAACTACAGGGCTAGCTCATGTCAGTGAGCTGGGAGCAGTCTTCATATGTTGATCACACCGAATCTTCTGGCTCATTGTTTGTTGACATGTTATCTTATAATTCTAGTACATTCTAGGCTAAGCTAAATTATTATATAATATTAATATAAAATAAAAATGTTTGTTCTCCACAGAAATTTGTCTCTCTAAGTCTATTTTATTTGCACTGATTGCACTCTTGCATTTCTTATCAGTCTTAGATTTTTTAAAGAACAGTCTTTGGTCTTATATTTTTTAAAGAACAGCTGTTTCTCATCAGTATGCATTTTTACCTTATTTAGCCACCCAGGTTTACCTTTTCTTTCCTGCCATTTATGGCAAATGTAACTATTCTGTGATCACTGTTATCTAAATTATCCCTTACATCCACATCTGCAATTTTCTCTGTGTTTGAAATTAGAAGGTCCAGCAGAGCATTATTTTCAGTTGGGGCTTCCACCTTTCGACTCATGAAATTGTCCTGCATTACATTCAAGAAATGACAAGCCTTAGTTGAGCATGCATTTCCATCTGCCCAATCAATATCAGGATAGTTGAAGTCCCCCATGATTATCAGATTACCCTGCTTTCCTGCAATTTCTAACTGTGAAGGTCTCCTCCTCATTCTTACGTTTAGGGGGCCTAAAGCATACACCTACAATAATTTACCATTTGTTTTGTCTCTTTGATGTTCCAACCACAAAAACTCCACCTTGTCACTAACCCCATCATCAATGTCATCTCTCATATTCACAATCATCACTCTTAACATATAGGTACATCCCTCCCCCTCTTCTACCTTCCCTGTTTGTCCAATGCAGGCAGTGCCCCTGGAGAGCTGCAAGCCAGTCATGTGAGCTGTCAAACCAGGTTTCTATGCATCACTGTTCCCTCCCCCCACATCTTAGTTTAAAAGTTCCTCTAACTTTGTGCCCATCTTCTTCTACAACAAAGCTGCACCCTCTCCATTTAGGTACAGTGTGTCTCTGTTGTAGCACCAGTAACCAGTTTGTCAGCCATTTGTATAGCTCTTGAAGCTCATGCTACCTTTTTAGTGTGGCTCGTGCTACATGAAGTATTTCTGAGAATACTATCTTGGAGGCCCTTTTCTATATTATAGCACATAAGTCCATGAAATCGTTTTAAGTACACTCCATCTTTCTCTAACTTTGCCATTTGTACCAATATGTAACATAACAGCTGTGTCCTGCTCAGCCCTACCCAACAATCTATCCATCCATACCGCAATGTGCCTAACCAAAGCGTCGTGTAAACAACATACTGTGTTGGACAATCATGGTCTATGTGACAGATTACCCCATCTGTCTTTCTATTAACTGAGTTCCCTACCACCAGTATCTGTTAATTTTTGTTTGTATCCCTGTCCCCATCATTACTGGGGTAGTCATTCCCCTGGAAGATAAGGGAGGTATTCTGCATCAGCGAAGCTACTAAACTCAGGACTAGCCTTCCGAACACTTTTCCCTCTACCCCATCTTTACCCAGGTAAATCCATGGGATTACAGTTTGCAGTTTTAATATAACTTCACTGAAAAGATTCTATATTAATGTTCTTCACTATGTCTACAGGTAATCAGTTCATATTCTGTTCTTTTCTGATTTTGTCACAGATGACACTTCAGAAACATATACAGGAAAGACTCTAGTAATTTATACCATTGAATGTAGCTTAATGTTAGACTCATGGCTGCAGTAAAATACACTAATGCAAGAGAGGTAGGATGCCCATCTGTTAGCTAATGAAAGCATGCTGAGCATATAATCACTATAGTTACAGAGAGATGGAAGGAAGAGGTATTGCTGCACATTCATCAATAACTCACAATCAATAGGCACACTTCTTCTGATTAATATACACAGCTTCAATTCCCACAACAGATTACAATAGGTTATTTATTACTGCTATTTTTCTTATATAATCAATACCTCAATTTATTTCCTAAAATTCCTATGAGAAGTATAATCACTTCAGTGTTACATTGCCCTCTGTGCCCCTTAAGCACTGTGCTGCTATATAGAACAACACCAGCAAATCTGTTTATTTTTCATTGGAGTTTGTTGTTTCATCAATGGAATATCCAGGAACTTCTAGTCTCCTCATCAGTCAATCCAATTCTAAAATTTTTATTATTTTTACAGTACAAATAAATGTATATAACTGTAAAGAAAAATATTACCTGTTTTCAATTTTTCATTATTTTATGACTAAGTGTAACACAGTAATTAGAGCAGGGCACAAAACAAAGACAGAGAAAACACAATGTACAGGCTGGTTCATTTCCACACAACTCAAGATACATATGCACCATTGTTTAATGTGATCTCATCATGTTGCTATTTTCTGACACCTCAACCCCTCTCCCATGTAGTTTCTCAGATCTATCAGTTGTTGAGAAAGGGAATCTCTAGGCGCAAACCTCCCTTCTTGCCCAAGTAGGAGCATTACCTGGTTCGGACCCTCTCTGATGATGACAGAAAATGTTTTACTCTTACTCACAAATTGTCCATGTCTTTTTTCAGGTAAAAAGCTACAAGAGCGTTTCCATTTGATACCAAACTCCTTTTCGGGCTAGTCACATTTACCCATCTACCTCCATCTATTGTTGGAGATGATCCTATGAGCTCAGTACTTATTTGCACATCTGGTAGAGATGTTGTCTGCTCACATTCTTTTTTTAGAGCTGTTTTCTCGTTGTATAAAAATATGTGCATCTCAGCTATTACAGCCTCCCCTGAGGTGGATCTCCTATTGATGATACCTGGTTCCCTCTCCAAATCAAGACATCCTGAGACATTGTCTATTAGCGGCTCAGGTCGCCATCTCTCACCATTGTAAATCATCCACTCCTCATACTGTAGAATGGGCACAGATCTTAAACAAAATTGACCTTGAAGACCTAGGTGGCAGCTGACTATGATGAAGCCCATTCTTCCTGGACCTGTTGGCTGGTCTACAGGGAATATAACTTTTTCAGGGCATTGACTCAATATTAAGCAGCATGCACCAACTCCTCTGTTTTCAAAGTGCCCTCCCCATCCACTCTCTTCTCCCTCCTCACCTTCAGTAAATGTATTATGGCACCACTACTATTTAACCACAACCCCACTCAGAGGTATAATGTACTCTAGCGTTTGACCTTTGTTTTGTTGCACCTTCCCTTTCCCTTCTGTTACTCCCCTTCCACCCCCCCCCCCCAGCCCTTTGAACCTGTGACAGCTGTATTGCACTTTAATTTTAGCTGAATAAGGACACATTTCAACTAGATGGAACTGGGCACAAGATCAACCCAATACCTATAGTGGATCCCTTACCACTCTATTTTATTTTTACAGCCGGGGCAGGTGATGGTGTCCTGAATGCATATGGATTTTGGGAAGGATCTCGCACTGATTTTTCTTTGTTTTTGTTATGGATTTTAGTGGGAACCCCATTTTCTTTTTTTGTGGAGTCTCCAACAATCCATGTCAGACCCTCATCTAGGATAAAGATCTGTTATAGATGTTGAGAAAAAATTCAGTTGCGTTGTTTACAAAACAAAAATAAGTGGCTAGGAAATACCATTTAGCAGCAATTTAAAGTGGTTGGAAACCTCAAACATAAAATATGAACAAAGCATATCACTCTATAGTATGGACCTATCTCATTTAAGAACACTAAGTGTAATTTCTCTCTGCTGCTTTGTTCCTCTTCTATCAGCATGAATCATTTCTGACAAATTTTTCTGACACCAAGAGAAAAAAGATAACAGGGTAGGGACCTACAGGTGAAACTTGAAAAATTAGAATATCGTGCAAAAGTTCATTTATTTCAGTAATGCAACTTAAAAGGTGAAACTAATATATGAGAGAGACTCATTACAGTTCATGATAGTTCAAGCCGTGATTTGTCATAATTGTGATGATTATGGCTTACAGCTCATGAAAACCCCAAATCCACAATCTCAGAAAATTAGAATATTACATGCAATCAATAAAACAAGGATTGTACATAGAACAATATCGGACCTCTGAATAGTATAAGAATGCATATGTACTCAGTACTTGGTTTGGGCCCCTTTTGCAACAATTACTGCCTCAATGCGGCGTGGCATGGAAGCTATCAGCTTGTGGCACTGCTGAGGTGTTATGGAAGACCTGGATGCTTCAATAGCGGCCTTCAGCTCTTCTGCATTGTTTGGTCTCATGTCTCTCATCTTTCTCTTGGCAATGCCCCATAAATTCTCTATGGGGTTCAGGTCAGGCGAGTTTGCTGGCCAAACAAGCACAGTAATCCCACGGTCATTGAACCAGGTTTTGGTGCATTTGGCAGTGTGGGCAGGTGCCAAGTCCTGCTGGAAAATGAAGTCAGCATCCCCATAAAGCTCGTCTGCGGAAGGAAGCATGAAGTGCTACAAAATCTCCTGGTAAACGGCTGCATTGACCCTGGACTTAATGAAGCACAGTGGACCAACACCAGCAGATGACATGGCTCCCCAAATCAACACAGACTGTGGAAACTTCACACTGGACTTCAAGCATCTTGCAGTGTGTGCCTCTCCATTCTTCCTCCATACTCTGGGTCCTTGGTTTCCAAATAAGATGCAAAAGTTGCTCTCATCAGAAAAGAGGACTTTGGACCACTGAGCAACAGACCAGGTCTGTTTTTCTTTAGCCCAGGAGCGGCTTGACAAGAGGAATACGGCCTTTGAAGCCCATGTCCAGGATCTGTCTGTGTGTGGTGGCTCTTGATGCACCAACTCCAGCCTCATTCCACTCCTTGTGAAAGTCCCCAACACTTTTGAATGGTCTTTTCCTGACAATCCTCTCCAGGTTGCGGTCATCCCTGCTGCTTGTGCACCTTTTTCTTCCACACTTTTCCCTTCCACATAACTTTCTATTAATGTGCTTTGATACAGCACTTTGGGAACATCCAACTTCTTTTGCAATTACCTTTTGAGGCTTTCCCTCCTTATGGAGGGTGTCAATGATGGTTTTCTGCACAACTGTCAGGTCAGCAGTCTTTCCTATGATTGTGATTCCTACTGAACCAGACTGAGAGACCATTTAAAGGCTCAGGAACCCTTTGCAGGTGTTATGGCTTAATTAGCTGATTAGAGTGGGACACTTTGAGCCTAGAATATTGCACCTTTTCACAATATTCTAATTTTCTGAGATTGTGGATTTAGGGTTTTCATGAGCTGTAAGCCATAATCATCTCAATGATGACAAATCACGGCTTGAACTATCTTGCTTTGCATGTAATGAGTCTATCTCATATATTAGTTTCACCTTTTAAGTTGCATTACTGAAATAAATGAACTTTTGCACAATATTCTAATTTTTCAAGTTTCATCTGTATAGCAGATAGACCTGTTCTTGTGAGTTGTGCTGAGGGGGTTGTGTCTCTTCCCTTTAATCAGCTCTCAGAGCTCTCCTGGCTGTAGAGAAGAGAATACTGCAGATAAACAAGTGCAACTTATGTAGGAGGATTTGTTTCATCTCTGTGTATCACCTGCGTCCAGTCACTTCATTTGGTATATGTCAGGGTTTACAAGCACTTCAAATTGTATTATTTTCTTTGTGAATGTCACTTTTGCTTTATTACATTGTACTTGTACGCCACTTCATGTGCAGGTTCAAGACAAACTCCAAGCATGTAATTTAAGAAAATTGTGCATTTTTAATGTTGTCCTTTAAAGAATAAGTTCACCTTTTAGACAAAAATAATAAATGCACATTTATTGTGCAGGTAAAAAAAATGTGCATTTATTATTTTGTCTACAGGAGCCTGGAAAGACTTACTTATACTTATCCTTTAAGCTAAACATTAGTAAAACAGTAAAATTAGCGAGGTATTATGCATTTTAAGGGCTACACTATGTGTGATAGTATTTGATTTTAACTGTTATGCCATTTTATGACGCAAAATACAATTTTTCCTCTTTCCATAAAAATGGTTCCTTGTCCATTCCATTGTATAATCCATTGAGAGACACATATATTCAATAATTCTGTAACAATTAGGTTATACTGCTGCACACAGGATGTTTGCACACTGACAAAATAAAACAGAAAAAAATCCCGCCTGTAACCAACATATCTCTATTTTATAAGCAAGCAGTACATGAGGCCAATAAACACAAAGGAGCGGGCCTTGTCACCACCAAAGGGAATGACTACCTCAAAAGAAACTGAGCCTGCACCAGCTGAAGCTGTAAGCCAAGCAACAGGTGGCATAATATGCATACCCAAATAGAACGGATCAACAACACTCCAAAGGACATGCTGGTACGTTAATTGATTCCTGTCCAAATTGGCCCTAGTATGTATGAATGTAAGTTAGGGACCTTAGATTGTACGCTCCTTGAAGGTTAGGGACTGATGTGAATGTACAATAAATATGTAAAATGCTGCGTAAATTTACATCGCAATATACAGTAAGTACCTAAAATAAATAAAAAACAAGAAAGGTCGACAAAGGGAAGGCCGGAAGGTTTCCCAGCCTCAAAACAGATTCTTAAGGGAATCTGTGCAATAGATCCATAAGAAAAGACCAACCTGTCCAAGGATGACAAAATGCCCACAACTCAAACTTTTAACCCTAAGAATCAGGGAAGAAAGGCTCCAAAATGCAGTAGGTATGTCTAGGACAGCAGTACAATTTCATATGAGATAGTCAAGAGAGAGAACTATCTAGCATAATACCTCAAGGAGATGGTCAACCACCTTAAGTCAGAGAGACTGACAAACAGAGGGGTAAAAATAGCATGAGAAGTCCCCCCCCCATCAAGACAGGGGTGGAAAGACAGCCAACCCATATTGCAGCAATACTAGAAAAACAGTAGAAAAGGCGGACCTGTCCAGAGGTGTCACTAGAATTTGACAGGGAAGGGGAGTGGGAGGAACCTCAGCCAGAGAACAAGGACTGATCGCCTGATTAAGGACAGGATTAAGGGAGATATTTAAAAGTACTTTCCACGGAGTCTGTGACTTAGCCACAGTAGGAGGGCCTAACTCTAAATTATCCAAACCCATAAGGACAGCTAAACATGTGCCTCTTTAGCCATTTTGTGCTCTATATAAGTTAGAATAGCATGCTTACTTTTTAGCTCTGATGAAGGGCGTTTGTCTCCCAAAACGCGTTAGCTTACCTTACTAAGGGTCTGTCGTCACTTTGGACTGTTATTATGGACTCTTCATGTCTGTTTTTATCCCCCTTTGGTTTGTGAGTATGCATTCTTATGCTTTATAATAAATTCTTGGTTTACTATGTTAATGCACCAGGAAACTATGCCAGACTGAAGGTCAACCAGAGAAGGAGAGGAATTGTAAAAGGCGGCAAGCCCTCAAGTGCCTCACTAGCCCCTAAATGGGAAAGTGCACTGTGACCATTAGGAAATATTCCACTAACCTAGAAAGTTCAGAGTGCTTCAGCATGGAGCTATTGGTTATCAATGGTTTCTAACACTAAACTAAAATTTGCAAGGCTCCAACTGGTTGAAATGTTAGGAGCTGGGCCCTTCAAAAGAATTCTGGTTTTAAAGGTTTAGAACCAACAACCTCCAGTGCCCTTAAGGATACTTAGATCAAGGCCCTGGTAGAGGAGGAAGCACAAAACATAGTCAACACATTTTAGGGGATTGTGGCTCCCCCTTCTTTAGGAAAAGACAATATGCATCTATGTAATGGAATTTTGAATGAGGGACATGCCCATAGGCGCCACCTTTACTGACTGGCTGTAAGATGGAAAGCTAAAGTAGAGTTCCAAAATAAACTTAAATATGTTTTCTCCCCCTTCTCATGCCTATTCTAACTAACCTGTGTACGAAAGACATGTATTCTTACCTATTTTCAGGCTGCCCCAGTACAGTCATATGATCCTACCTATCCTTTTATCCTTTGGCCTAGTGGTTTTCTGAATGTAAAAGGAGATTGGTGGGACTTTGGATGCACTACACACACACAAAAAAAAATGTTTAAAAACACAATGACTTCTATTTGTACATACAGTATAATTCAATAAAAAAACATGCATTAATAAAAGTGAAAAGGAATTCTAATGACCCTCAATTCAGATGTTTTGTTATTGTCCTTTCAGGTAACTAATATACACATAACCAAAGACAACAACAGCAACTCAGCCATGAAGTGATAGGCCACATAAAATGACAGTGGGGTCAGCGCATGCTGAAGCGCACAGTGCACAGAAGTCACCAACTGTCTGCAGAGTCAACAGATAAAGACCTCCAAACTTTTTGTGGCCCTCAGATTAGCACAACAATGTGTAGAGAGCTTCATGGAATGGGTTTCCATGTCCAATCAGCTGCATCCAAGCCACTGGACTCTAGAGCAGTGGAGATGTGTTCTCTGGAGTGATGAATCACACTTCTCTGGCTGGCAATCCGATGGACTTGTATGGGAATCCCATTCCATGAAGCTCTCTACGCACTGTTGTTGTCTTTCACAAATTGTTGTAGAAGCAGTCTGCATGCCTAGGTGCTTGCTTTTATACATCTGTGGCCATGGAGATGATTTGAACACCTGAATCCAATACATTTGGCAATATAGTGTGTGTTTGTAATACACTATATTGCCAAAAGTATTGGGACATCTGCTATTACATACACATGAATTTTATAGGGCATCTCAGTCTTACTTCATAGAGTTCAATATTGAGTTGGCCCCACCTTTACAGCTATAACAGCTTCAACTCTTCTGGGAAGGCTGTCCACAAGGTTTAGGTGTGTGTCTATGGCAATGTGTGACCATTCTTCCAGAAGCGCATTTGTGAAGCCAGGCAATGATGTCGGACGAGAATGCTTGTCTCGCAGTCTCCACTCTAATCATCCAAAGGATATCGGGTTGAGGTCAGGAATCTGTGCAGGCCAGTCAAGTTCCTCCACCCCAAACTCATTTATCCATGCCTTTATGGGCCTTGCTTTGTGCACTGGTGCGCATACATGCTGGAACAAGAAGGGGCAATCCCCAAATTGTTCCCAAAAAGTTGGGAGCATGAAATTGTCAAAAATGTCTTGGTATGCTGATGCCATAGGAGTTCCAGAGAATATTTCTCTGCTGCTCTAGAGTCCAGTGGCGGTGTGCTTTACACCACTGTATCCGAAGCTTTGCATTGCATTTGGTGATGTAAGGTTTGGATGCAGCTTCTCGGCCATAGAAACCCATTCCATGAAGCTCTCTACATGTTGTTGTTGTTGCGCTAATCTGAAGGCCACACAAAGTTTGTAGGTCTTTAGCTATTGACTCTGCAGACAGTTGTGACTTCTGTGCACTGTGCGCTTCAGCACGCGCTGACTCCACTGTCATTTTACATGGCCTACCACTTTGTGGTTGAGTTGCTGTTGTTCCCAGTTGCTTCCACTTTGTTATAATACCACTAACATTTCATGGATGGACTTATTGCACAGGTGTCAACCTATCACGGTACCACGTTTGAATTCACTGAGCTCCTGAGAATGAACCTTTCTTTCACAAATATTTGTAGAAGCAGTCTGCATGCCTAGGTGCTTGATTTTATAAACATGTGGCCATGGAGGTGATTGGAACACCTGAATCCAATGATTTGGAGGGGTGTCCCAATACTTTTGGCATTATATATATATATATATATACACACGTGTGTGTGTTTTAGTCAAAGGTGCGTCTTTATGCAGTGCACATGCATGCTTACCAGAAAGTAGGGGTACAGCGGCCACAAAGAATCTGAATGTCCATCTTTAAAAAGGATCTAATACACATTACAACATGGGATTACAAAAATGATGGGAGCAACCACTGACACAAGCCCTATCCCCAACACCTTGCACTTTGAATTTGAATGCTGTGCTAGCATTGAATCAAATAGTACATGCAGAATATATTAAAAAGTTATGATGCATCAGAATTTATTCCATCTCAATCTGATTTGAAGCAAAGACTTTTGGAACTAATGGTCATAGTCAGAAATGCAATTACTAAATTTGAACTGAATTGGGCTTTTTGGAACCAATTCAACTATAATTGCCCTTTGACCACTACCTGCACCTGTTACCATATACACTATTAATATGCACTGATTAGTTTGGACCTTCTACACAGTAGAATACAGTACAGTACAGTATAGTATACAGTACAGTACAGTATACAGTATAAAACAGACCATACAACATACAAGTTGTTTGTGAAGTTTTTATTTTAGTCTTTTTTAAGTTTGATTTAATCAGATAACAAAATGTACCCAACATCTCAAGAGGTATGAGTGAAGCCTACAGAATTTCAACATTATAAGATTAACTAATTGTACTCTGCATACTGTACACTGTGGTTTTCTGAATAAATTCAAAATTATACAAGCAACATCGGCTGTGCGGATCAACTATATGGATTAAGTGCTTTCACAGGAGTGACTGATGGTTGTGCACCCATGACCTTCATTTGATGGTTTATTGGGTATTAGCATTGTTTTCTTCTTATATGTTATAAGATTTTGCATGTAGCAACCCCCTGACCCCCAGCGGCATGTAGGGTCCACCAAAGACAGGATGGGCTAGCAGCTCATGGCGAATTGTAAGAATTTGGATGCCAGTCACATTAACAAATGATTCTAATTTATTTAGCAGCATTTGTTCAGGAATATTGGATTATTTAAGGCAGGGCTACTGTTAGAAATCACATGGCCCTGTGCAGCCTACCTGATAGCCTCCTCCCCGTTAGAAAATATCAAAATCATATTTTTGCTCAGTCACATGGGCACTGTAGCCTGTACAGTGTGAATCAGTGTTTTTTATATGTATCTGGAGTTGTGTGCAGACAGCCTATGTTATGCATTGGGGATGCAGCAGCTGTATGAACACAGCTGCTGGTCCTAATTTGACAGGCATGTGGGTGCAGGTGAATGGACCCAAACACGGACAGTGTGCATTTGGGGCCACTCACCCACACCTGCACAACTATCATAATTAGTCTCTACGGCTGTGTTCATACAGCTGCTGTGTCCCCCTAGAGTAACAGACGGATCCATCTGCCCAAACAAACCCTCAATTCACACTGTATGGGCCAGAGAACCTGTGTGAATAAGCCCTTAATTACATGTTTTAATTTTTTTATTTTTTACAATTTAATTTTTTTATTATTAGTTTTTTATTCTAAATATTCCACGGTCAACTGGTGTATAAGGTCAAGCACCTAGGCATGCAGTCTGCTTCTACAAACATTTGTGAAAGAATGGGTCTCTCTCAGGAGCTCAGTGAAGTCCATCTGTGAAATTTCCTTGCTACTAAATATTCTGTGGTCAACTGTTAGTGCTATTATAATAAAGTGGAAGCAACTGGGAACAACAGCAACTCAGCCATGAAGTTATAGGCCACAAAAAATGACAGAGCGGGGTCAGCACATGCTGAAGTGCACAGTACATAGAAGTCGCCAACTGTCTGCAGAGTCAGTAGCTAAAGACCTCCAAACTTCATGTGGCCTTCAGATTAACACAACAACAGTGCATAGAGAGCTTCATAGAATGGGTTTCCATGGCTGAGCAGCTGCATCCAAGCCTTACATCACCAAACCCAATGCAAAGTATCGGATGCAGTGGTGTAAAGCATGCCACCACTAGAATCTAGAGCAGTGGAGACGTGTTCCCTGGAGTGACGAATTATGCTTCCCTGTCTGGCAATCCGATGTGGGGTTGTTTTTCAGGGGCTGGGATGTCATTAAAGTTCATGTGCGTGTAAAAGCAGGCATCCCAATACTTTGGAAGAAGTGAGTACACCCCTCACATTTTTGTAAATATTTTATTCTATCATTTCATGTGACAACACTGAAGAAATGACACTTTCCTACAATGTAAAGTAGTGAGCGTACAGCTTGTATAACAGTGTAAATTTGCTGTCCCCTCAAAATAACTCAACACACAGCCATTAATGTCTAAACCACTGGCAACAAAAGTGAGTACACCCCTAAGTGAAAATGTCCAAACTGGGCCCAAAGTGTCAATATTGTGTGTGGCCACCATTATTTTCCAGCACTGCCTTAACCCTCTTGGGCATAGAGTTCACCAGAGCTTCACAGGTTGTATTTTGAGGGGACAGCAAATGTACACTGTTATACAAGCTGTACACTCACTACCAGGGGCGGACTGACAACTCATGGGGCCCCTGGGCAATAGGGGATCATGGGGCCCCTGTGTCTTTGTCTAAACTCAAAAAAGCCTTTAAAAAAGGTACCAGGGGCATCTCATGGGGCCCCCTACTGACCCTGGGCCCTCGGGCAGTGCCCGAGTTTCCAAATGGTCACTACTGCTCACTACTTTATATTGTAGCAAAGAGTCATTTCACTGCTGTCACATGAAAAGATAGAATAAAATATTTACAAAAATGTGAGGGGCGTACTCACTTCTGAGATACTGTGTGTGTGTGTATATACAGTCAGGTCCATAAATATTGGGACATTGACACAATTCTAACATTTTTGGCTCTATACACCACCACAAAGGATTTGAAATGAAACAAAGAAGATAAGCTTTAACTGCAGACTGTCAGCTTTAATTTGAGGGTATTTACATTCAAATCAGGTGAACGGTGTAGGAATTACAACAGTTTGCATATGTGACTCCCACTTGTTAAGGGACCATAAGTAATGGGACAATTGGCTTCTCAGCTGTTCCATGGCCAGGTGTGTGTTATTTCCTCATTATCCCAATTACAATGAGCAGATGGTCCAGAGTTCATTTCAAGTGTGCTATTTGCATTTGGAATCTGTTGCTGTCAACTCTCAAGATGAGATCCAAAGAGCTGTCACTATCAGCAAGCCATCATTAGGCTAAAAAAACAAAACAAACCCATCAGAGAGATAGCAAAAACATTAGGCGTGGCCAAAACAACTGTTTGGAACATTCTTAAAAAGAAGTAACGCACCGGTGAGCTCAGCAACACCAAAAGACCCGGAAGACCATGGAAAACAACTGTGGTGGATGATCGAAGAATTCTTTCCCTGGTGAAGAAAACACCCTTCACAACAGTTGGCCAGATCAAGAACACTCTCCAGGAGGTAAGTGTATGTGTGTCAAAGTCAACAATCAAGAGAAGACTTCACCAGAGTGAATACAGAGGGTTCACCACAAGATGGAAACCATTGGTGAGCCTCAAAAACAGGAAGGCCAGATTAGAGTTTGCCAAACGACATCTAAAAAAGCCTTCACAGTTCTGGAACAACATCCTATGGACAGATGAGACCAAGATCAACTTGTACCAGAGTGAGGGGAAGAGAAGAGTATGGAGAAGGAAAGGAACTGCTCATGATCCTAAGCATACAACCTCATCAGTGAAGCATGGTGGTGGTAGTGTCATGGCGTGGGCATGTATGGCTGCCAATGGAACTGGTCCTCTTGTATTTATTGATGATGTGACTGCTGACAAAAGCAGCAGGATGAATTCTGAAGTGTTTCGGGCAATATTATCTGCTCATATTCAGCCAAATGCTTCAGAACTCATTGGATGCCGCTTCACAGTGCAGATGAACAATGACCCAACGCAGACTGCAAAAGCAACCAAAGAGTTTTTTAAGGGAAAGAAGTGGAATGTTATGCAATGGCCAAGTCAATCACCTGACCTGAATCCGATTGAGCATGCATTTCACTTGCTGAAGACAAAACTGAAGGGAAAATGCCCCAAGAACAAGCAGGAACTGAAGACAGTTGCAGTAGAGGCCTGGCAGAGCATCTCCAGGGATGAAACCCAGCGTCTGGTGATGTCTATGCGTTCCACACTTCAGGCTGTAATTGACTGCAAAGGATTTGCAACCAAGTATTAAAAAGTGAAAGTTTGATTTATGATTATTATTCTGTCCCATTACTTATGGTCTCTTAACAAGTGGGAGGCACATATGCAAACTGTTGTAATTCCTACACCGTTCACCTGATTTGGATGTAAATACCCTCAAATTAAAGCTGACAGTCTGCAGTTAAAGCACATCTTGTTTGTTACATTTCAAATCCATTGTGGTGGTGTATAGAGCCAAAAATGTTAGAATTGTGTCGATGTCCCAATATTTATGGACCTGACTGTATATATATATATATATATATATATATATGTGTGTGTGTTTGTGTGTTTTTTTTCACTATATTGAGGTGGAATTTTCACATGTTTTTGGTATTCATGGATAGCGCCTACTTTCACTATTTACATATTTAAAGTGTTATTTTGCACGGAAAGGGGCACCTGCCTTCACTATTAGTTGCTGTTTTTTTGGACACATAACTATGGGATGGTGCCTTTTTATTTCTAACTCCATGCACACTAGCATTTTGTAAGCTCCTGGAAGCTGTTATTAGCACTTGTTTCTGCTCCTAGAAGCTAAATAGTGTTATCCTATGTGTCCATGTATACTAGTTTAAACTATTAGCATTTTTTGAGCTTCAGAGTCTAGGAGCAGAAATAAAATAGTTTTTGTAGATTTTTTTGGAGCATTTTTCCAGCAGAAAACAAATGCTAAATGCTCCTAATATGCTCCTAACAGGTTTTTTTCTAGCTTTTTTTCTCTACATCTACTGTAATAAAGCTAATGAAACGCTAATTCTCCTAAACTTTTCTGAAAGCTACTAAAACACTACTAAAAAATGCTATTACCAGCTTTTATATCCAGTGTTTTTTCCAGTGGTTTTTGAGCTTAAAAAAAAATGCTAGTGTGCATGGAGCCTAATACAGGAGTGCACTTGCTTAATCCCCAGTGCTATTGCATCCTGCCTGATTAATTTGTGCTGTAATCTTAAAATCATATAAACATTTAATAAGGGAAAAGTGTTACGCACTGTATTAAACAGATATATATATATATATACATTGCTCTAAGTAGATTCAGGCCCAAGGGTAGCTATAAGATAACCAAAAAGATCATTGTCACTAAAAGACTGCCCTGTGAGTTCAGATCTGTTGATTACCATGCCTAACAAATCCTCTATCATTCCATGACTGGGGAAGAGAGGAAGAGAGCAGGTGGTCAAAGAGATTCATGAGATAAGAAAAGAGAGCCCATATGCTGCTATCTCTAAAAAATACAATTGCATTCAGAGCTTGACACAGCAAGAAATGTGTAATAAATTATGCAGGAACTCTTTAGCTGTCACTATAAAATTAGAGAAGCAATAAAGGGACTACTTTAAAAGAACTGCTTGATATTCAGTGCACTTTCCTGACAACAACACTATGGAAGGCTTGAGTGCTTTCTTGGAAAATTGTTGGAAACAAACCAGAGAGTCAATTTGTTTTAGCAATTAGGAGCAAGACTATAAACATTAAACTATAGCTTGTTTGTCTGCGGGTTTAGAATAAACGTAAAGGAAAAAGACAAATGCTTTTGAGGTAATGTGGATGAATCTAGCCCTTTTTGTTACAGCATTTTTTGGCAATTAATGGAGGAATATATGTAAAAAGATGAATTTCCAATTGCAAGTTTAATTTACATATCACAATAATCTGTCCGAACTTCACAATTTATGGGGTTGTACCCACTGGCTTTATGAACATTTTTTTTACAAGTCAGATACTTTTTTTAATGTCTGTGACCTACAATATCTCATAACTCAGGAACACATGTGAGGCACCTGCCTAAGAAAGCCAATGCTTCTGTTTTGTCTCTTGCATAATTCTGTTTTATCTTTAAAGTATAATTGTGGTCAGAAAATAGACATTTAAGTCCATAGTAAATTACTATGGAAATTCACATCAAGTAAATTAAACTTTCATTGACCTATGTAGCTGCAGGTACTGAGGAGAAATTAATCTGTAACCACTTGCCTGCTGGGCATTTTCTCCCCCTTTCTGCCCAGGCCAATTTTCAGCTTGCAATGCTGTCGCACTTTGAATGACAATTATGCAGTCATGCAACACTGTACTGCACTGATGGGCACTGATAGGCAGAATTAATGGGCACTTATAGGCAGCACTGATGGGCATAGATTGGCACTTATGAGGCTGCACTGATATACAGGGAACTGATGATCAGTTCCCTGATTATCAGTGTAGATGTGCCCGTGAGACTCGCGAGTTATGAGCTCTCTTCTCACGCTGTCATTGTGCGTGAGGAGAAGACTGCCAAAAACTGACAAGTCTATTTACACTGTGATCAGTTGTGATTTGACACAGCTGATCACGTGGTAAAGGGCCGCTGTGAATGATCATTTACTTCTCCTTTGATCAACTGTTTCCAAAGTACACAGCAATCACAGAGAGCTCCCGATGCATGCCCCAGGGAGCGCAGGGGGCGGGGTTCTGGTAGGATGTCTATGGAACCCTGCCAGAACCAGCAGACTGCACTGTAGCTGTCTTTCGGCTATAGCCCAGTTTGAAAGTAATTACATTTCAATGTAGAAGCACTGAAATTATTTGGATCTGCTTCTCAGCAACTCTGCTCACCATGATATCCCTTCCCAGCAGTGGCTTAGCAGCATTCCGATTTCTATTGAAAACTAAGAGAAGATGATCTGGGAGTGCTAATCAGGTTGGGATGAACTGCTGGGAGGGACAATTTGAATGGCCATAGTACATTTTTAAAATATGTACTGTGAAATTTGAGGATAAACTCTTCCACAGTGCCTGCAGTTACTGAGTTCCAGAGGGCTTCTTTTAAAGCTCATTCACTGGGTTGTTAAGAATAAATAAATGTATCCATATCCTGGTCACAAGTGTATGTTAAAATTAAATTACAGGAAAAGGGATGGAACTTTATTTTAGCAATCTTCTAGTAATCTGAAATAATCTCAATAGCCAGTGCATGCAGGTTAGGAAGCAATGATTAAAATGTTTTCTGCAGGAAGAGGTTCCCTTTCCTCCACAACTGTCACCTGTTTACAACTGATAAACAGATCTGTATAAATCAAATTTTCTTTTGCTGTTTATTTTATGTTATAGTTTTTATGAATTAGTAGTATAACATAAAAATTGTGATGTTGCCCATTACAATTAGAAAAATGCGTCTTTACCTATCTAATAAAAACTCTACTGGGAAAAGGTTTAAAGCATCTTTTTTAATTCCGTGAGTTTCCTTTAGTTTCTGTCCAGCAGACATTACAAACAGAAAAAGCGAGAGGAATAGCCCTCACACCTGCCACCAGAACAGATATCCCCACTGGAAGATTCTCCTTCACTTACTGTTCATGTGCAACTGTAAATTTTTAAATCTCCCATCACTTTCTGCAGTGAGGAAACTGACAGCAATAAAAGCATGATATGGGTTCTAACATTTCCCTACTCCAAAACAAAACAAAAAAAAGTGAGTTTTTGAATCACTTTTTTTTATCATTTTATACCAACAGTTGTAGGCACCTTGAAATCTGGGAAATGTGTCTTTGGAAAATAAAAGATGAAATGTCTGCATGTTTTGTTTTTTTTAGAAGTTATAGAGTAATGAGAACATGGCAAAGAAACAGTTGCCTTATTGGCATTGAAAGATGTTTCTTTTTTTTAAATTTTAGAAAATCTGGAATTATAAAAAATATACATTGTAAATATGAAAAAGAAAGTTACTATCATGAGTTTGACAATCTAAGGGTATCTAGAAAGATTCACATGCATTTCTAGTGCTGCTTGTATGTTCACTTATATAAAAACTCCAGGATAGGGAACATGTACACTACATTTAAGTATTGGGGGAGCATGACAGCAATAATGCTATAAACAGCATATAGCAGGTGAATATGCGGGCAGCACATTGGCTAAATGGTTAGCACTTCTGCCTGGCAGTACTAGGGTCATTGGCTCAAATCCCAGCCATGGCACCACCTGCCTGGAGTTTGCATGTTCTCCCTGTGCCTGCGTGGGTTTCCTCCGGGTACTCCAGTTTCCTCCCACACTCCAAAGACATGCTGGTAGGTTAATTGGATCCTGTCTAAATTGGCCCTAATATGTGTATGTATGAATGCAAGTTAGGGACCTTAGATTGTACACTCCTTGAGGGTTAGGGACTGATGTGAATGTACAATATATGTATGTAAAGCGCTGCGTAAATTGACGGCGCTATATTAGTACCTGAAATAAATAAATAAACACTAGCAGAGTAAAATAAACAGCTAAATATATTTCAAACCTTCAGACTAATCTGCATAAAATGTGATGATTCTGATGTTCTTAATAAGCAATTCTCGCTTCAACCAGTTTTTTGCTATTTCTTTTCATGTGTTGTATAAAGTTGGCATATAAATTAAATCTTTGCAGGTACACATTCATCTATGGTATACCAATACCAAATACTTATACTACAATTGTACAATGTACAGTAAAGCCACATGGAGTCTACGTATCCTTCTTGTTCTATTATATCTTTCCTTTATTCATATCCATTTGCTATATAGAAAATGGTTATGGTGTACATGTGATAATGTGTACTTGTCTCAGTTAAGAGCACTAAGTGTCATTTATGTCAGCTGCTTCATTCCTCTGCTTTCAGCATAAATCACTTCTGACATATTTTCCTGACAGCAAGACACCAAAAGAAATATGGTGACAGTAAGGGACTTTCAACAGATTGACAGCCTCAGCACTGTTCCTGTGAGCTGTGTGGAGGGGGGGGGGTGCGCCTTCCCTCCAATCAGCTCTCAGAGCTCTCCTCATTGAGCTCTGCAAAGTGTAACTTCATCTCTCCGCCCCCTTTTTTGACAGCTCTACATGCATTATAAATTCAGCACTTTCAATGGATGTAGAGAAGAGAAGACTGCAGATAGACAGGTATAACTTATATAGGGGGATTTGTTTCATCCCTGTGTACCACCTGGGGTTAGTACCTTCACTGGGTTTATGTAAGGGTTTACAATCACTTTAAATCTAAAAAAAGCGAAAAAGTTTCAAGTCAAACAGTTTTTAGCCTTTGATTATTATTATTATTATACAGGATTTATATAGCGCCAACAGTTTGCTCAGCGCTTTACACTATAACGGGAGACAATACAGCAACAATACAGTTCAATACAAGAGGGTTAGGAGGGCCCTGCTCCTGAGTCAGTTCTGACAGGTAGGTGGGCGGGGCCTGAACATGGCGGCAGGGGAGAGCTCAATGTAGGAGCTCGTGGACGGAGCTCCGCTGTCTGACCTCCCCAAGCCTCCAAGCCTAGCCCCTGAGACATGTCAGAGCCCAGCGGTGTGGGACTTACCCGGCCTGGCGCCTCCCGGGGGAGGAGAGTTTGACGCGGGCGAGGGGAGAGAGAGGAGAGGCTGGAGACTGACAGAGAGAGGGTCCCTGGACGCTGGGAGACAAAGGGGGCCGGTGCGATCACGTGACCGGCCGCAAAGCATTACTGGGAGATCGGGAAGCCGGCCGGCCGGCGTTTTGCAGTGAGAGAGCAACGCCGACCTCTTTGCCGCTGATCGATACATTCTCCCCCTATCCCCCTAGTACCCCTTGAGCCCAAAAGAAATTACAAGAAGAACTACAGAGAACTGGACAAGCAGTCCGAAGAGATCCCGGGGAGTTCCCCCCCATGAATGGTCCCTCAGAGGAACTGAGCGAGAAGGCACTCACTGGAAGAGCATACAGGAGGAGGGTGAGTGATTATGAATGAACTGTGACTTGCTTTGGAGGAACTAGTGTGTTGATCTCCAAGAAACAGAGTGTAAGTGAAAGGGGGGTCCCCTGGAGAATGTTCAAAAGGTGGAAGAGGCCCTCAGAGAGGAGAAGAGAGGCTTAAGGGGAAGGAGGGGGAGAGGGGGGAAGGAAGAAGAGGAAAAAAAAGGAGAAAAAGGAAAACCAGCAGGGGGACAGGGCAGAAACTTGAAAAGTTTAAAGAACTATTTCCCCTCCCCACCCACGAATTTATAAAGGACTATAAGAAGGAAAAGTGCCATAGAGAAAAATGAAAAATAAAAACGTAAAAGGAAGTGGGCTTAAAGGGTCCCAGACTGGTACAATTAAAAAATATACATCCCAAGGAAACGTAACCCCAGAAAGACCCCAGAGCAGGACTGAAAGAGGAGAAGCAGATCTTAGTTTGGAAAGAAGTCCTAGAGTATCATTAGGCCTTGATACTAGTAATCAGCAAATACCAGGCAATACAGCGATGGAAAAAGATCTACAAATACCTAATAAAAAAGAAGGGGGGGAGGGAGGGGGGTGGGTTGGGAGAATAGGAGGGAGGGAGGAGGGGATGGGAGTTGGCTGGGAGGGAGGGAGGGGAGGAGGTATTGGGTTAACACTCTGCATGACAGAAGGGATAAAGAGAAAGAGGCAATCTGGAAGAGAGATGGAGTTAATTGGGAAAGATGGAAGATATACAGTTTTTAACCTATAATGTGAATGGGCTGAGTTGTCCAGGGAAGAGATTTAGGTTGTTTAATGAGTTACATCATAGGGCTGCGTCAGTGGAGTTTTTGCAGGAGACGCATTTTGAGATAGAGGCAAATGTGAAATTGAAATCCAAACATTTCCCAACATGGTATTATGCAGATTCTCCAATTAAAAGAGCAAAAGGGGTTGCAATAGGCTTGGCAAAGAATATGAGATTTGAGCTGGAGGATAGAAGAACCGACCCGGAGGGGAGGTTTTTATTCTTAAAAGGTAGACTTCAGGGGATTGAGTGTACTTTAGCCAATATATACTGCCCTAATAAAAACCCGGAGATGTATATGAAGGGCTTGTTGAAAAAATTAATGGAATTCAAAAAAGGGCGCTTGATAGTAGCAGGATATCTAAATTTCTGTATGGACCCACAAAAGGATAATACTCCACAAAAGGGGAGTAGGTCTCTGAGAGCCTTGAAAAAAGTGATGCATGAATATCAACTGGTGGACATCTGGAGAATAATGCATATGAAAGACAGAGACTATACCTTCTTCTCTAATGCACATGAGATATACTCGAGATTGGATTACATCTTAATAGACCATCAACTTATAGATCATCTGGTTAAAATTGATATAGAGACAAGGACGTTCTCGGATCATGCCCCAGTCGTAATGAAAATGGGATGGGGAAGCAGGTGGACTGGAGGATTGGGATGGAGGTTGAATGAGGCTCTTCTTCTGGATGAGGATTTAGCTCAGAAAATCGAGAAAGAGATTAAGGTATACTTCAGGGAGAACGAGACAGAGGAAGTGTCGATAGCTACAATCTGGGAAAGCCACAAGGTATTCATAAGAGGAATCTTGATTGCGGCAGGAGCAAGGAAAAAAAAGGAAAGAAGAGAGAGGGTCAGTGGGCTTTTAAAAGAAATATTGGACTTGGAGCAGGTCCATAAGAAGAAAATAACAAAAGACACGAGACAGAAGTTATTGGACAAGAAAGATGAGCTAGAGAGGTTGATGGATGAGGAGAAGAGAAGAGTATATAACAGGGTTTTGAACGAGAGATATAGATGGGGAGACAGGCCAGGAAGATATCTAATGAGAGCTTTGAATAAAAAGAAAAATAGGAACTATATAGAAAAGATAAAAAGTTCAAAGGGGGAGTTGGTCCACTCAACTAAAGAGATTATTAAAAGTGTTTATGGAGTATTACAAAAAGTTATATAATATTAGTCCCCATGGTCCGCTAAAAGAAGCTCAAGAGGGAAGTAATGAAAAAAAGATGATATACTTAAAAAATGCGGGATTACCAAAATTAAGTGAAGTACAGTTGAACTCCTTAGACGCAGAAATTTCCCAGGAAGAAATTAAAACAGCATTAAGAAGCACAGGGGAAGGGGGAAAAGCCCAGGCCCGGATGGCTATACAGTTAGGTACTATAAGAAATTTAGTGAAGTACTGCTACCCAAGTTGGAGAAATATATGAATGCTCTGGGAGGTGGGATGGAGGTGAGGAGAGAATCCCTACAGGCCCATGTGGTACTTATTCACAAGGAGGGAAAAGATCCATCTCAGTGCTCCAGCTATAGACCTATCTCATTATTGAACACAGATACTAAACTGTATGCAAAGGTGTTAGCAAACAGGTTGAAAGATCTAATGCCTGAATGGATCCATGGAGACCAGGTGGGCTTTGTTCCAGGGAGAGAAGGTAGAGATAACGGCTTGAGAACCCTGATGCTTATTCAGAAAAGTAGAAAAGGGAAAGCCCCGGTGGTGCTCTTGTCAATTTATGCAGAGAAGGCATTTGATAGAGTGGACTGGGGCTTTATGATGGACAACTTAAAAGTGCTGGGGATAGGTGATAGAATGCATGAGTGGATAAGTAAACTATATAGGGAGCCCACTGCAATTATCACGGTAAATGGGGAGAGATCAGAACCCATTGGAATGACTAATGGTACAAGACAGGGCTGCCCACTGTCCCCTTTACTATATGTGTTGTCACTCGAACCTCTGTTGTCAACAATAAGGAACAGTGGATCAGTGAAGGGAATTCAGATAGAAACCATAGAACATAGAGTAGCGGCCTTTGCGGACGACTTATTGTTCTATGTGGAGAATCCCCGAATAACTCTCCCAAATATAATGAAGATTCTGAAGGAGTACGGTGAACTATCAAATCTAAAAATTAATCCAATGAAAACAGAGATCCTGAATATTAATATATCAAAGAATGAAAAAGAAAAATTACAAAAAGAATTCCCCTTTATATGGAGAGAAAAAGAGATAAAATACCTAGGAATAAAACTCACTGCCTCATCTAAGCATCTGTATAGATTAAACTATATCTCTTTGATAAATGAGATCAGGGAAGATTTAAAAAGACTAGAAGAAGGAAACCCATCCTGGATAGGACGTATAAACCTAGTTAAAATGGTAATCATGCCTAAAATACTGTATAGATTTCAAATGGTACCAATTAAAATTCCAGAGGCCTTCTTTAAGATAATGAAAAAAATGTTAACAAGATACATATAGAAGAATAAAAAACCTAGAATAGCATATGAAACATTGAGTAGGACTAAAGAGAAAGGGGGATTGGGTCTACCAGATGTCAAGAGATACTATAAGGCAGTGGTTTTAGCAAGAATATATGACTGGACATTTAACCATAAGGGGAAAAGTTGGGTAACAATAGAAAATGATCTTAGTGGCATTAGATTGAGTCAGGTGATATGGGTTCCACCACAGTTTAGAGGAATTAAAGAAAGCACAAGTATTTACACTTTAAATGTTTTAAGGATATGGGACAATTTACACAAAAATAGGAAATGGGAATTTAACTCTATATTAATGCCTCTCACAAACACTGAGTACTTTCCCCCGGGAAAGAATAAGATATCAGGGAGATGGTTTAGAAAGGAGGATACCCAACTGAGAGACGTTTTGGTGGAGGGGGAATTGAGATCACTTAAAGATTTAATAGAGAAGAAGGGAGATATTTTTATTAGAATAGATGAGTGGAAATATCATCAATTGAAATGTTTTATTGGAAATCTACCGAAACCCCTGAGATTAAAACAGGAGTGGAATATGTTTGAAAGGTTGTTAGAAACACGAAGGGATGGGAAGCACGGTATTTCAAAAGTGTACAGAATACTCACAGAATTAGACACAAACACAAAGTTAATTTTTATAACAAAATGGGAAAGGGATATGGGAGTTGGGTTTGATGAGGATAAACAGAGAAAAATGTTTAGATTGATACACGATAATGTTAGTATGAGAGAGGTGGAGATTATTATAAGTGTGTGACACGATGGCACATTACTCCGAGTGTAGAGCACAAGATGAATGGGGAAAACTCAAATATGTGTTGGAGAGGATGTGGAGAGATAGGCACGGTGTTTCACATATGGTGGGAATGTCCGAGAATCCAGATTTTTTGGAAGAGAATAGTCAAATTGATTGAAGAAATAACTGAAATCGACATAGGGCTAGACCCAACGACGTGCCTCCTACACAATGTGGAAACATCGGTAAACAAATATAAAGACTCAGGTATATGGTATTTCTTGAATGCGGCGAAAGGGCTGATACCCAAGTTTTGGCGGAAATCTGAGGTTCCGAGGGAGGAGGACTGGATAAATAGAGTGAACCAGATAGGTAGAATGGAAAGATCATACCATATGCAGGAAGATAGGATGAGAGTCTAATATAGGAGATGGGAAAAGTGGGAAAGAGCAGGATTGAAAGAGAAATATAGGAAAATATGAACTAGGATGTTAGCAAAAAATCAATAAGCCTCGAGAGACTAGAATGGGCCAGAGTCTGCAGAGGGGGGGGAGGGGGATGAGGGGTGGGAAGGGGGGGTAGTGGGATGGGAAAGAAAAGAGTTTTTAGCAGGGGAAAGGGAGAAATGTTATAAATGTTTACCTGTATGAGAAGTATTTCCCCTTTTTGGGTATTTGTATTAATATGAAAAATTTAATAAATATTTAAATTAAAAAAAAAAAGGAGGGCCCTGCTCCTTGGAGCTTACAATCTGAGAGCTTGATACAATTAAACATCTTTTATCTTTGAAAGCATGATTCCAAATGTTTTATGTACAAGACACGAAACATCTCTCCTGTAAAATAATAAAGGAACGTGAAGAATGTTAAGAAAGGCATAAAAAGTCAAAGTGTTCCAGACCAGCATAGTCCCTTCACTGGATATATGTAAGGGTTTACAACCACTTTAAATCTAAAGAAAGCAAAAAAGTTTATAATCAAATGGGTTTTTAATAAATATCATAAAGGTAACCCTAGGAACCTTAAAGGATAAGTTCACCTCTCGTAACATGTAACATAGTACGATCGGACCAGACCTCGCAGCCCCCTGCCCCCATCCCTGCTGTGACAGTTAGTGGGGGATCTTCTCCCCCCTGCTAGCTGTCACAATTTAAAAAAAAAAACGCCCACCTGGCCATGTCACTCATTCAGAGTATTCTGTGAATGGGGAAAATGCAAGTCGTGGCAGTCTTTGCTGCTGTGGGTTTGCAGCTTTCAATGAAGTACCACACCCAGGGGCAGACTGAACATTTAGAAACTCGGGCACTGCCCGAGGGCCCGGGGTCAGTAGGGGGCCCCATGAGATGCCCCTGGTACCTTTTTCATAGGCTTTTTTGAGTTTGGGCAAGGACACAGGGGCCCCATGATCCCCTATTGCCCCATGAGTTGTCAGTCCGCCCCTGACCACGTCGTGGTAGTTCATTGAGCTTTCCTGTCAGTGAGTATATGCTTGCCCATATGGGATGTATGAGGAAGCAGATACTGATATGTCAGAAGGAGATCTGCATAGCAGCAGCAGTCTGCTGATCACTTATGCAATGCTTTAGAAAGCTCCAGAAACAAAAAATAATACATGCACGTTTTTGTACCTTATAAAAGGATCTGCTTTTATTATTTTTGTTAAAAGGTGAACTTGTCCTTTAAATGTATGGCTATACAGAAAATAGAAGGTAAACGGAGAGGGGGTTTGGGATTAGCGTGTGTGATTTTCAAAGCCATCTGTTTATGGATAGGATATCAGGCACACTGCTCATACGGTTGTCGTATTCAAGATACTTAAAAGGTAGTTGTCATGTTTTAAATTGTTTTAAAAATGTACTTGTATTACTGAAACAGGGTGTTAGGTCCTTTAAGGCTAATATCTGCTTCTTGGGTACCAGACAACAGGCCTATCAATTATTCTTCCTTGTACTGGGATATATAATGACAGTGTGAGGTGAAGTTGGATTTTCCTGGTCTCAATGGGCTACAAAATAATCCCGCTAACGAGTACCTCTATGGAAAAAAAATTACACTGGAAAATGGGTGAGATAGGAAGACAGCAAAATCCACCTCCTTTTTGGAAACTGGATGAACACCGAAAGTCCTGAAGGAAAGATTGTATGGAAGAGGAAACACTTTTTCTCATTTACCCTAATGTTCTTTGTCATTAGGGTAATTGAACAAAAGTTTTATTCAACCAAACTGGACATTCATTATTATGCGATGGTAAGTTTAAGAAAGAGAGATGCTCTGCATCTGAGAGGGCTCTATTCATGTAGCAAGGGTTACTATGTGTGGTGTCCAGTCTGTCCTAGAAAAAGGTGAATGCTAAAAAAATACACTCATAGTGGTTGATTCATCAAATGCAAGACATATGGAGAAGCAGGCCTTTAACTTGGGTAGAACATTTCTGAACATCGCTAAATACATTTTGTCATAACTGCTGCATTGGCTGTTTCTGCTTGTTATGACATGATTTCTTATAAAAAGCACTGAAAGAAACTATCAATACAATCATTCAGACTATACAGCGTCTTTGGACAATTCTGTAATTTTATCTGTATACAAATTACTTTCATGTCAAAACTGTAACTTGTTTCCTGTGATTATAAAATTTTCCATTCACAACTGCTTGCCATACCTATCATGGTCAAACCCTGCTCATCCCCCACAGACCAATTATCTAAAGAGGTGGGTAAAGTTGAACAAAGTGGTGGGAGAGGCTTACAGCAACCCAAAGAAATATCTAAGGTATGATTGATACTTAATGATGGTCTTACCATCTGTCCTTGTTCATCAGCATCTGTTGATATCCATCACTCCTGTCCATCTGTCAAAACCTATAAGCTCAGTTCACTAATCTCTAACAACCAATACTTTCAGCACTAATATCTAATGGGAGCTCAAAATAACCTTCAACTGTCTCCCTGCTATGCACTAACTTTCCGCACATTTAAGGTAAATGCTGCTGTGTGATCTCCACCTTAAACTGTCTCCTTGCTATGCACTGGCTTTCTATAAACTTAGGGTAAATGCTGCTGTGTGATCTCCATCTTAAACTTTCTCCCTGCTATGCACTGACTTTCTGCAAAACTCAGGATAATTAGTCCTATATCTTTTTGTCTGTTTGTGGTGATTTTTTCTCACCTCCTTTTGCCTTTCTGTGATCAGAGAAGCAATCATCTTTTATGACTTTGGCCTGTGTCTGGTCTGGTTTTGGCCAACCTCCCCCCAAATTTATGTGATCCTTATCAGTTACTAATTGGGGTGGAGAAGAATTGCTCATTTGATCAATTCCCTATAAAGCTAGACCAGTCTATATGGGGAGCTCACAGAAGCAGATAGGGAATTGTCCTGCTGGAGTGCTAAGAGGCAGTTGAAAACAGCAGTTTAACTAAAGCAGGATAACTCAAGCAGCAGCAAGATACAACAAAGAACTCTACTGCACGCTGGATGGACTGCAAGCAAACACCCTGGGAAACATCTCCTACAAGTCTGATTCCCACTCCATCTACCTTTTAATATGCCCCCTCTACTCCTTCTTTTCATATTACTATCCTCTGTTCTCAAAATCTAATTTCTTTACCACTCTGCTCTAACCCAAAGCTTATACAAACTGACAAACTCATGTAGACTTCACCTCCGCAACATCTCCAAAATACGTCCGTTCCTAAACTCGGAAACCACTAAGCAACTCATTCACTCCCTCAGTATATCACACCTTGACTACTGTAACTCCCTCCACATTGGCTTACCCCACCGCAGGCTATCCCCACTTCAGTCTATCTTGAATGCTGCGGCCAGACTCATCCACCTTACTAACCGCTCCGTATCCGCCACCCCTTTCTGCCAATCCCTCCACTGGCTCCCGATTGCCCAACAGATAAAATTCAAAAGGCTAACATTGAATTATAAAGCTGTTCATAATACTGCCCCAAACTACATCACCAATCCAGTATCCAAATACCACCCAAAACATACTCCCCGCTCCTCACAAGACATCCTACTCTCTAGTTCCCTGGTCTCCTCCTCCCATGCCCATCTCCAGAGCTTCTCCAGGGCTTCCCCCATCCTCTGGAACTCCCTACCCCAATCTATCAGACTATCACCTACTCTCCTCACCTTTAGGTGCACTCTGAAAATCTATCTCTTCAGGGAAGCCTACCCTGCCCTCAGCTAATTGAACTCCACTCTTCCTACCACTCCATCCCCCACAGCTATTTCCTCCTGTACCACTACCCCCTCCCTCCTAGATTGTAAGCTCCAAGGAGCAGGGCCCTTGAACCCCTATGTATTGAATCGTATTGTTACTGTACTGTCCCATGTACTGTCTCCCAGTTTTATGTACAGCGCTGAGCAAACTGTTAGCACTATATAAATCCTCTATAATAATAATATACATATCACCCTCACTTCTACCATCTCCCTACTACTGCTCTCATCACCTCCTGCTAATACTTTATTTACCTGCTGACCCAAACATCAGGACAGGAAGGCATGTGCACTCGTATACATCCCACTCTCATCATATTTTCTTCACCCTCCTTCTTCTCCTAACCTCTGGGGATATCTCCCCAAACCCTGGTCCTCCAGTATCCCACCCATACACCAGGTACCCTGCTTCCTGCAGGAATAGCCGCAATCCACTCAATTTAATCTCAATCCCCATGCTCCTATAAACCACCCTCCCTTTTTTTTATTTGTACTCTGGAATGCCCGCTTTGTCTGTAATAAGCTCACCTCTGTCCATGACCTTTGTGTCTTCCACTCCCTTAACCTACTAGCAATTACAGAAACCTGGCTTCAAGCACCAGATTCTGCTTCTCCCACAGCACTTTCCTATGGAGGCCTTCTCTGGACTCACTCACCCAGTCCCAGTGGTCGGAAAGGAGGTGGAGTTGGTTTGCTTATATCCCCACTGAGCACCTTTCAAGTCCTCCCTAACCCTCCCTCTCTATCCTTTTCTTCTTTCGAGACTCACTGCATTTGGCAGTTTTCTCCCATTTCTCTGAGGATTGCAGTGATCTACCAGCCTTCTAGATCAGTGTCACGCTTTCTTGATGACTTCTTTGCTTGGCTACCCTATTTTCTCTCCTCTGAAATACCCACTATCATTCTTGGAGATTTTAACATCCCCATTAATAAGAACAACCCAGCTATATCCCAACTCTTCAGTCTAACCTCATCTTTTGCCTTAACACAATGGACACAGTCCTCCACTCACCCTGATGGGAATACATTAGTCCTTGTTTTTTCCAATCTTTGTACTCTCTACACTTATCCCTCCAAGCAGCAATTACCTGCAAAAACCTTCACAATTTAAACCCTTCTCTTTTCCAATGTGCAACTGACCACCTCTATAACAGTATCTCTCCCCTGTCCTGCCCTGGCCATTGCTGTCTACAACAGTTTGCTTTCAGTCACACTAGACTCACTTGCTCCTCTAACTACACAAAGTATAAGGCCCCGACCATTACAACCGTGGCAGACTGGCGACACTCTTTAGAGACACAGTCGTGCACTGGAGCAATTGTGACGTAAAACCAAATCTCAGCAAGAATTTACCCTATATAAATCTGCTTTCTTAACATACAATTCCTCCCTCCATGCTGCCAAGAAGCCTATTTTGTCACTCTTATTAATACCTTTTCATCCAGTCCTTGTCATCTCTTCTCTACTTTTAACTCTCTACTTTCTGTACCTCCACCCAGTAACTCACTCACTGCTTACAAGATCGCAAATCATTTCAAAAACAAAATTGATGCAATTTGTAGGGGCATCTCCACTATCCAGACATCTATCCCACTTAGCATACCTTATACTAAATTTCCCTCAAGACTTTCCTCTTTTGACCTTGTTACTACTGAAGAGGTCACTAAAGTTTTCTCAGAAGCCCGTCTCACCATGTGCCCCCTGGATCCTGTCCCCTCTCAACTACTACGGTCACCCTCTTCTTCTGTCCTATGATCCCTCACTCACATCTTCAATCTCTCCCTCTCTAATGGTGCTTTCCCCACCCCTCTAATGCATGCACAGATCACTCCCATACTTAAAAAGCCCTCTCTGGACCCCACCAACCTGAACAACCTAAGACCCATCTCCCTAAACTCTTAGAATGCTTAGTCTACTATCGCTTGAGCTCCTATCTCACTGATAACAACCTTCTTAGCCCCTTATAGTCTGGCTTTTGGTCACTACACTCCACTGAAACTGCCCTAATAAAACTCAATAATGATTTACTAACTACTAAAACCAATACCACTACTCCATACTCTTACTACTTGCTCTCTCTGTGGCTTTTTAACTGTTGACCATCCCCTCCTCCTCAAAAAAATCCAATCTCTTGGCCTCCAAGACTCTGCTTTCTCTCTTGGTTCTCCTCCTACCTATCACAGCGCTCCTTCAGCGTTACCTACAACTCTGTCTCCTCCTCTCCACTTCCTTTTTCTGTAGGGGTCCCTCAAGGTTCTGTCCTTGGACCCCTTCTCTTCTCCATCTACACCTCCTCCTTTGGTCACTTGATAAACTCCAATGGCTTTAAGTATCATCTCTATGCTGATGACACACAAATCTATCTTTCTACTCCTCATCTTGCCCCTTCAGTCTCCTCTCGCATTACTAACCTACTAAGCGACATTTCAGCATGGATGTCACTCCACTTCCTCAAACTAAATCTTTCCAAAACAGAGCTCATACTATTCCCTCCAGCCCGTGACCTCTCCTCTGACTACTCCATCAAGATCAATAATACAACCATCAGTCCCTCCCCTCATGCCAGAGTACTACGTGTAATCCTAGACTCCCATCTGTCCTTTCAGCCCCAAATCCAATCACTGTCCAAATCTTGCAGACTTCTACTCCACAAAATCTCCAAGATATGCCCGTTCTTAACTTCTGAAACCACTAAGCAACTTATTCACTCCCTTGTTATCTCTCGCCTTGACTATTGTAACTCCCTCCTCATTGGCATACCTAATCGCAGGCTATCTCCTCTTCAGTCTTTCATGAATGCTGCTGCCAGACTCATCTGCCTTACTAATCTTTCCATATCTGCCATCCCTCTCTGCCAATCCCTCCACTGGCTTCCAATTGCCCAACGAATAAAATTCAAAACATTAACAATAACATATAAAGCCATTTATAACTCAAATTACAGCACCAATCTTGTCTCCAAATACCACCCAAACCATCCTCTCCACTTCTCCTTTGACCTCCTGCTTTCTAGCTCCCTTGTCTCCTTCTCCCATGCTCATCTCCAGGACTTCTCCAGAGCCTTTTTCTTTTTCTGGAACTCTCTACCCCAATCTATGCAACTATCACCTACTCTGCCCACTTTTAGGCGATCTCTGAAAACCTATCTCTTCAGGGAAACCTATCCTGCCTTCAGCTAATAACGGAACCTTCTATTCCTCCTATCAGTTCATCCCCCACAGTTATTACCTTTGGTACCACCACGTCTGAAAATAACTCATGTGCTTTAGCTAAGTGAATTGAGTCTATTTGTCAGTAGGTACTGTATCCATCTGTCACATGGTACATTAATTCCAGTATGTTTATAATTTACAGTAGGAGATACATTATGTCTATTAACTAATGTATGGACAAAATCAGCTTCTATAAAAGTGTGGACTTAGCATATTCATTATTGTATAAGATTGCATATTGCTCCATTATTGTGTAAGTTATGTACAACCTCTAATTTCTATAAGACAAATCATAAATACTGTATGTAGTTGGCTAACTGCTTCTGTGTACAGATTTCAAATAGTACTTACAAACAATTTTCAGTGAGTTTTAATCACTTCACTTTATCCACTGAAAACAAATCTAGGCTATATAAGAAATATATATAGGTCCTGACTAGGTTAAACAGCACAAGTCCCAACAGTCTGTACTCACAAGGCCCTTGCTGCAGGTCACCTTCGTCTGTGATACCAGACAGGATCCATAGAAATCCCCCTCAGCTTCTAGAAGCAACCTGGGTTTCAGCATTCTGGCCCTCAGGTCGCCCACCCAGGGCCTTCTGGTAGCATGAGCAAGGAGGCAGCCACCTCCCCTGGCTGAAACTCCCTTCTCAGAGGAAGAGGAAGAAGAAACCAGATCACATGTGCTCATTGAATAGAAATACTAGTGCCCAGCATGCTCAGGGCCAGCACTGTAATTGGCTGGAACTGCATCCATATTCATGCTGCTGATCTGCATGGGTCACTCCTGTTCACCCAGAACCTTCCAAGGTCTCCTGGATACAGAAGAGCCGATCATAGAAGCAGCACTGTGAGCCACACAGGATATCCTCACTAAACAATTGTAGCTTTCTGTTAAGCAGATAAGCTGCTATGTTTTGCCTATCAGTCTCCTGTTAAGCAGGAGACCAAACTATACTAAACTAGACTATATACATCATAGCAACCTACCTAGGAGGGTGATACATCTAGAAAACAAGGGGCATTACGTAGGCAGGTTAATTTCTAATCAGGACTTGAAGGAATGAAAACATGTAATTAAACCATTATTAGTGACGTCTGCACAATTAGTGCAGTGTGCAATACATAGGCAGAGCATGCAAAATAGAATACAAATTTATACAGAATTTAAAAATTTCCTTTAAAAGACAGGACATAGAGGGAAACAGTTTTGGAGGCAGGGAATAGGCATATGCATTTATGAAAGATCGTTCTTGCCAGAACAAACTGTTAACATTCTATGAGGAAGTGAGCTATCATCCAGATGGAGGAAGGCCTGTGGACATGGTGTATCTGGGTTTTGCCAAAGCATTCAATACAGTTCTCCATAAACTCTTAATTTGCAAATTGAGGTCTGTAGGCATGGACGATAGTACCTGCATAGAAAACAGGGGTGCATTCAAAAGGTGGTGATAAATAGCATGTATGGTATAACTTTGAGATCAGGGTACCCCAAGACTCTGTCCTAGGACCAATTCTGTTTCATCTATTCATAAAAGATATAGAAGTTGGTATAAATAGTGCAATCTAAGTGTTTGCTAATGATACATAGCTAACCAGGGTAATAACGTTCCAGCAGGGGATAGAAACTTTACAAGAAAATGTAAAAAAAAATAAAGGGGTGTGCAACTACATGGCAAATGAGGTTTAATGTTGCAAAATGTAAAGTAATGCAGTTGGGGTCTAAAAATATTAATTTAGTCTCTAGGGGGAGAAACTTTGGGGAGATCCAGAATGTAAAAGGAGCTAGGGGTCCTAGTAGTTAACAGGCAGAGCAATAGCATACAATGCCAAGCTGCAGCAAGCAAAGCTAAAGGAGCATGCATTAAAAAGAATATTTACTCAATAGATAAGACTATAATTCTACCAAAAAACTTTGCTCTGGCCACATCTTGAGTATTCTATCCAGTTCTGGTCACCAGTCCTCAGGAAGGATGTGCTGACACTGGAGAGAGAACAGAGAAAGGCAACAAAGCTAATAAGGAGACTGGAGGACCTCATTTACGAGAAAGAACTACAAGCATTAAACTTGTATTTCCTGGAAAAGAGACACTTAAGGGAAGGTATGATAGCAATATACAAACATCTCAATGGTAATTCTAGCATAGATAGAAAACTATTCAGTCTCAGGTCACTTCAGAGAACACATGGCCACTCAATGAAGTTGGCAGAGAAGAGGTTTAACTTTAAACTGCCTAAGTGGTTCTTTACAGTCAGTACGGTAAGAATGTGGAACTCCCTTCCACAGTTGGTGGTGTGAGCAGGGAGTGTCGATAATTAAAAAAAACCTCTTAGTTAACACAATATACAGGGATATGGGAAATGGTATTGACATAAACACACACACGTTAAACTAGATGGACTGTGTCTTTATTCAACATTTCCAAATCTGAAACTGTGTGACTATGTAACTATGGACCTATTTCAGCCATAAATACTCAAGAGAAATGTGTTGTTACCAAAAGTATTTATAAATTAAATAGATTTATTTGCCAAACTAAATCACATCTTGAGAATGTGATGGGGTTTTTTTTGAGGCAGAGAGAAGGAATATTTCACCCAGAAATATTAAGTGAAATTGCATTTTTCCAGAGACATTATATTACAATGGCATTGATTTGCTGCAATGAATCTCTTATTTTCGAATTGGATAGAGTATCCTTAATATAGTCATAACAATAGTGTTACACAGTAACACATTTTTAAAGACAGATAAAATATTGTAAAGATTTATTGCATAGACTATCCTCCTTTTAAATGGAATTACATTTTGAAAGTAGAAAGAAGTCATTTTTAAAAGAAAATTTTCAGATGCATAATTTATAAATGATACAGACCAGCTGCACAATATATAAATATTTTAGTTAGGAGGCAATTGAATAGGGAGAGACCAAGCAGACTCCATCTTCTTTTTAAAAATAAAAATTGTATTCCTCCTTTGGCAAAGGAGAAACAGGGTGTAAACATTATCTGCCAAAATGTAAAGAATATTTTTTTTGGCAACAAAATTCAGAGTTAGGAGATGCCAACAGGGGGTTTCTATTGAGGGAATCACTATTAGGCCACGCTACTTTAAGTAATATGTATCCAAAAGAATTCTGAATTGTAGCAGAATACTCAAGTAGGTTCAAAAGATGGATACAAACAATGCAAACATTAATGGCAAACACATTAAGTACCCAGCCAAAAACATGTACAAACGTTTATACTAGACCTAGTGATTTGAATTTTAGTTTGGTGCCAGCAAACTGTAAGACTGGCCATACATTATACAATTATCTGGAGATTTTTGGTTTAGATTTACCAAAAACCATATAATAGGAGGACAAACCTAAACAACACTTTCAGTTGTATCCAATTAGGCAGGCCCTTGCACTACACAGTTGAAGGTAAATCTAAAGGAAATTGGGCAGAAAATTGGAAGATAATTGTATAATGTATGGCCAGCCTAAGTCAAGGCAGATTTTCTCTTAAAGCACAGGATGTCACCTGGCCAAAAGTGTTAATAATTTGCAATGGTAGAACAGCTGTGGAAAGGTGGGTTTGGAATGTTAGTGATGCAAAAATACCAATGCCCTACATGAATATTAATGCAAGGGACAGGATAGTAGCTGGCCAAAAAATGTATTCTTTGCAACTATGAAACAGCTGCAAAAAATTAGGAATGCCAAATATAACCACTTGAACATACTCCTATTGTACATGTATGTCAGCAGTTTTAAGTGGTATACCGGGATGATGCCTGCAGTTACAGGCATCACCTCATTATCCCACAACCCTCCAGTGGCTATCTGGGACCCTGTCCCAGTGGGGAGCCCGGCACTGAAGTCAGCTGTTCCACCACCTTACCATAGAGGTGACTGGGGACCGTAATGTCCCTGTCATCTCTATCGTATAGGAAACTGGAAGAGGCAAGTATTTTATAATTTTCTGTTTCACTGGATGTATACAGCACCATTTTTTAAACTGGGAAAGCATATTATCACACTGATATTGGTGTGATCAGATGTTTTTAAGGGCAGAGGAGACATCTGGGATCTAATAGACCCATGATCTCTCCATAAAGAGTACCTGTCACTGTTTATTGTTATCACAAGGGATGTTTGCACTCCTTATGACTTCGATAAAAGTGATTAAAAAAATTAAAGAGATTGTAAAAATAAAAAAAACTAAATAAATAATAATTTAAAATTTTTTTAAAGTACCCCTGTCTCCCTGTGCTCGGCACAAAAGCAAACAAGTTGGTCATGCACGCATACGCAAAGAGCAAACACACCACACATGTGAGGTATTGCCATGAATGTCAGAGAAAGAGCAATAATTATAGCACCAGAATTCCTGTGTAACTCTGACCTGAGATTGAGATTTTTAAATGTTGTAGTTTGGGGCCATTCCATGAGCACGAGCAATTGTAAAGCATGACATGTTGGGTATCTATTTACTCGACATAACCTCATCTTTTGTATTTAACAAAAATTGAGAATTGTGTTGTGTTTGTGTGCATTAACATTAATTAAAGTGCATATTTTTTTAAACAAATATTGTGTGACATACAAAATAGCAAAACCCAGCATTTTATTCTCTAGGGCAGCGGTTCTCAACCTGGGGGTCGCGACCCCTTTGGGGGTCGAACGACCATTTCCCAGGGGTCGCCTAAGACCATCGGAAAACACATATTTCCGATGGTCTTAGGAACCGAGACACCGCTGCAGTCTCCGGCGATGTGTGGGTGGGATGATACGCTGCTGTCACCTGGCCACACCTCCGGGATCGCTCAGCAGCTCCGCCTCCTCGCCGCTGATTGGCCACCGGAACTGTAGCTCAGGAGAGGCACACAGGCGGCCAATCACCGGCGAGGAGGTGGAGCTTGGAGAGGAGGAGCCGAGCGGCAGCGCGCGTACATCAAAGAAGACTGAGGGAGCTGCCGGAGCGAGTGAAGAGGAGAGCGGCCAGAGAAGGAAGACAGCTGACAGGTAAGTGAGAGAGCGAGCCCAGGCTGGAGCAGGGGTCAGCAAAGTAAGTATCATTGGTGTCAGTGGGAGGAATAGTGCCCCATCATTTGTGTCACTAATACCAACGATGTTGCACTATTCCTCCCCCCACTGACACCAACGATGGGGCACTATTCCTCCCCCCACTGACACCAACGATGGGGCACTATTCCTCCCCCCACTGACACCAACGATGGGGCACTATTCCTCCCCCCACTGACACCAACGATGGGGCACTATTCCTCCCCCCACTGACACCAACGATGGGGCACTATTCCTCCCCCCACTGACACCAACGATGGGGCACTATTCCTCCCCCCACTGACACCAACGATGGGGCACTATTCCTCCCCCCACTGACACCAACGATGTGGCACTATTCCTCCCCCCACTGACACCAACGATGTGGCACTATTCCTCCCCCCACTGACACCAACGATGGGGCACTATTCCTCCCCCCACTGACACCAACGATGGGGCACTATTCCTCCCCCCACTGACACCAACGATGGGGCACTATTCCTCCCCCCACTGACACCAACGATGGGGCACTATTCCTCCCCCCACTGACACCAACGATGGGGCACTATTCCTCCCCCCACTGACACCAACGATGGGGCACTATTCCTCCCCCCACTGACACCAACGATGGGGCACTATTCCTCCCCCCACTGACACCAACGATGGGGCACTATTCCCCCCCCCCCCCTGACCCCAATGATGGGGCACTATTCTCCCCTCCACCACACTGACATCAATGATGGGGCACTATTCCTCCCACTGACACCAATGATGGGGCACTATTCCTCCCACTGACACCAATGATGTGGCACTATTCCTCCCACTGACACCAGTGATGGGGCACTACTCCCACTGACACCAGTGATGGGGCACTACTCCCCCCACTGACACCAGTGATGGGGCACTATTCCTCCCACTGACACCAATGATGGGGCACTACTCCCCCCACTGACACCAATGATGGGGCACTACTCCCCCCACTGACACCAATGATGGGGCACTATTCCTCCCACTGACACCAATGATGTGGCACTATTCCTCCCACTGACACCAGTGATGGAGCACTACTCCTCCCACTGACACCAGTGATGGGGCACTACTCCCCCCACTGACACCAGTGATGGAGCACTACTCCCCCCACTGACACCAATGATGGGGCACTATTCCTCCCCCCACTGACACCAACGATGGGGCACTATTCCTCCCCCCACTGACACCAACGATGGGGCACTATTCCCCCCCCCCCCCTGACCCCAATGATGGGGCACTATTCTCCCCTCCACCACACTGACATCAATGATGGGGCACTATTCCTCCCACTGACACCAATGATGGGGCACTATTCCTCCCCCCACTGACACCAACGATGGGACACTATTTCCCCCCCCCCCCGACCCCAATGATGGGGCACTATTCCTCCCACTGACACCAATGATGGGGCACTATTCCTCCCACTGACACCAATGATGTGGCACTATTCCTCCCACTGACACCAGTGATGGGGCACTACTCCCACTGACACCAGTGATGGGGCACTACTCCCACTGACACCAGTGATGGGGCACTACTCCCCCCACTGACACCAGTGATGGGGCACTATTCCTCCCACTGACACCAATGATGGGGCACTACTCCCCCCACTGACACCAATGATGGGGCACTACTCCCCCCACTGACACCAATGATGGGGCACTATTCCTCCCACTGACACCAATGATGTGGCACTATTCCTCCCACTGACACCAGTGATGGAGCACTACTCCTCCCACTGACACCAGTGATGGGGCACTACTCCCCCCACTGACACCAGTGATGGAGCACTACTCCCCCCACTGACACCAATGATGGGGCACTACTCCCCCCACTGACACCAATGATGGGGCACTACTCCCCCCACTGACACCAATGATGGGGCACTACTCCTCCCACTGACACCAATGATGGGGCACTACTCCTCCCACTGACACCAATGATGGGGCACTATTCCTCCCACTGACACCAATGATGTGGCACTATTCCTCCCACTGACACCAATGATGTGGCACTATTCCTCCCACTGACACCAGTGATGGGGCACTACTCCCCCCACTGACACCAGTGATGGAGCACTACTCCCCCCACTGACACCAGTGATGGGGCACTACTCCCCCCACTGACACCAGTGATGGGGCACTACTCCCCCCACTGACACCAGTGATGGGGCACTACTCCCCCCACTGACACCAATGATGGGGCACTACTCCCCCCACTGACACCAATGATGGGGCACTATTCCTCCCACTGACACCAACGATGGGGCACTATTCCTCCCACTGACACCAACGATGGGGCACTATTCCTCCCACTGACACCAACGATGGGGCACTATTCCTCCCACTGACACCAACGATGGGGCACTATTCCTCCCACTGACACCAACGATGGGGCACTATTCCTCCCACTGATACCAACGATGGGGCACTATTCCTCCCACTGACACCAACGATGGGGCACTATTCCTCCCACTGACACCAACGATGGGGCACTATTCCTCCCACTGACACCAACGATGGGGCACTATTCCTCCCACTGACACCAACGATGGGGCACTATTCCTCCCACTGACACCAACGATGGGGCACTATTCCTCCCACTGACACCAACGATGGGGCACTATTCCTCCCACTGACACCAACGATGGGGCACTATTCCTCCCACTGACACCAGTGATGGGGCACTATTCATCCCACTGACACCAGTGATGGGGCACTATTCATCCCACTGACATCAGTGATGGGGCACTATTCCTCCCACTGATACCAACGATGGGGCACTATTCCTCCCACTGATACCAACGATGGGGCACTATTCCTCCCACTGATACCAACGATGGGGCACTATTCATCCCACTGACATCAGTGATGGGGCACTACTCCTTCCACTGACACCAATGACATGGCACTACTCCTCCCACTGCAAAATTACAGTTATGAAGTAGCAATGAAAATAATTTTATGGTTGGGGGTCACCACAACATGAGGAACTGTATTAAGGGGTCGCGGCATTAGAAAGGTTGAGAACTACTGCTCTAGGGCCTCTGCTTAAAAAAATACATAATGTTTGAGGGTTCTAAGTAATTTTCAAGCAAAAAAAGCAGAATTTTATATGTAAATAAAAAGTGTCAGAAAAGGACTGGGCCTAATTGCAACAAACAATATGCTCAGTATAAGATTTTAATGGTAACAGGCCTACAGAAGTGGCAGTAGATGTTTACAGTGCTAGGTCAACAGTATTAAAAGGAGAATGCAAATGGACCTATGCGCTGCTATGTTTCAACTATAGTAATAATATCAGGGAAGAAGATTGCTGCACTCACTACTCTGGTGTACTCACACTCAAAATTAAATAAGTGAAAAAAATGTGGTGCGCTATCATAAATAGAACCATAAGCTTTAGAAACACAAAGTGACAGTCCAAATATTTTTTTTTCCCAATAATAAACGTCCAATCCAGTATATGTTGTGTTATCACCCAGCAATAATCAACACCGTGCTTGACTTGTGACCCCACTCCCTGCTCACCTTGACCATTGACCTATAGATTATAATAGGCCAAAAACACGCTTTATAAGGAAAATGTGTCTCCAAACTTCTGATTCGTGACGTGTTGCTTCCACATATTATGCTCCTTTAAAATCCAGATCCGTGCAAAATAAAACAAAAATATACCATAGTGCAACACCGTATTATATAACCAAGAATTAAACGTGTTACGGTATCCACTCACATTAAACAAATTATATGTAACTTTGAATTATAGTGAACATATATGCATTACTCCACCATGCCAACTATATTGTGGTGTTTCCCATCTCCGGGTAGGTGCACCATGCACTCACCTTCTTCCCTGACCTGAGCAGAGAACTTGTAACATTATCACACACTTGAGGCTGTGCACAAACGCACCAATATTAGTTAGGGAGGGAGTTATTTTACTATGATTTTTCAATACTGGTACTAGGATTAGCACATGAATATGATATGCATTTTTTATACTTTTAGCCTTTTTATTAGGGATTGTTGCTGAAGGAAAATTTGTATATCTTATCCTCTTATTTCCTAATGCCTGTGATGGAGTTTTGATTGAATGTTGCTTTGGGCAATAGGATCCTCACAGATAGAAGAATAATAGGATTTATATATCTTTACTGTCTTTGACTCCCTTATTTCAGTAAGCAGTCTATGCCATAAGGTGAAAGGCAACACCAAAGGGGATCTTCTGCAAGTGGTTTGCTATCTGTGCAAGATTAATTTATTTTGCTTTCGGGACGGCTTAGATGCTTATGAACTCTGAATGAATCACACTCTATTTGCGGACACTTTGCATGCTATATTGTTTCTTCACCAAAGCACTTTATGAACTTTCTATATTTGTTATCAACTTTTTTTAAGTTATGAATTTTATGTTATCATTATTCAATGTGTATTAATGGGCTCTGTAAGTTTAGTTTAGTTTAGTATCGTATGTCATGTTTTTTTTACAGGAGAATTTATTAATTTAATTCATTTATTTAATTTTTTTGTTATGAATTTGGCATTTTTATTTCAATACATATTTTTTGGGGTCACTATGAATAGTTTTTGCAGTATCACCTTTTATACCATTAATAGTGCTTTAGTTCATTTTTAGTTTTATTGTAAATACATATAACACATCATATTAAAGCACTTTATTTAAAAAAATAAAATGATAAAAAACATGTCCCATGGTGCAAATCCATCATCAATCACATTGGCCAGTGATGTAGATCCAGTGTCAATTACAATGAACAAAAGCTTGACGATCTACTGACACAAACACCATGAACCATGCAAGACAGTGTACTTCAATCACAAGCCCATCAAAACTGACAGCTCCCCAGCTAGCTACTAAATGTCAACAAGCGGGCCAGTGATGCTGGCATTATCATTGAGCAAATTTGGTCATGGCTATATCTGGTTGATTACATCACCTGGTATGCCCACCAGCTTGTTTGCAATTTAAAGAAAAAGCAAGCAGGAGGTAGAATTGATGGTTGCTAGGATGCTAGCAGCTGCCTGTGTCTTAGCAACCAATGATGCTATCCAGTCCATTACAGCAGGAAGTTGTAATTGACTTTCTGTTGAAGAGGTAGCTAGAGGTTTATGTGGGTGAACAGGCCAAATCTGGTAAATTAGTTCTCTTGTTCAGTAAATTGAGAACAGGTAAAGTTCACTGTGATCCCTGCATCACAGCTGTCACATACCTGGTAGAGAGCCTGATGTGCAGAGGAAGGCTTCTCTTACAGCTTCAGCTCAGGGGTCACTGATAGTGGAACAGTAACCACGAGAGCCTGGCGAGGTATGAGTGTTGTGATTAATCAAGTAGTCTATATGGGTAGCAGCTAACACTTTGCTGAAAGGATGCCAGGAACAGAGAATCCAGTGGTAGGTAGATGTCTCAGCAGGGCAGACTGGTAGCAGACAGGATGGCAGCAGACAAACGTCACAGTAGGCAGTCTAGTAGCAGACAAGCTGGCAGCAGGCAGACATCACAGTAGGCAGGCTGATAGCAGACAGGCTGGCAGCGGGCAGACGTCACAGCGAGGCAGGCTGGTCGCAGGCAGATGAATTAGATGAGAGCGTGCTGAACTATGGAGCTGTAGCAGGTTGGATGAGCAGGATGCGGGGTCAGGCTTGCCAAGTTGACAACAGACGGTCAGATTAGGCATAAATAGCAGATAGGAGAGAAGTTGGGCCACAGGCCAATGTCCACAATGGTGGAGGCAGATCAGGCATAGGCAGTAAGCAGAAGCAGAATCTGGTGAACAAGCCGAGGTCAGGGCAGGAAGCAGACAAGCAGAGTCAGGAGCAAGTCGGGTCAAGATCAGAGGGCAGAACACAGAAATCAGGATATACGCACACAGAAGCTGCAGACCAAACAGCAATTAGGTTCAGTAGTTCTGTTTAAATAGGCCATTTGGCACCATTCTTGGTGACAGGTGCGCACCTATACGTTCATATGCTTATGCTCATATTTGTGCATATCTGCCCGGCCAGTTGCCGGTCTGTGCATGTACATAACTATGCACCGGAAACTTTCTTTGCACCATGAGCAAGCCTTTCCTGACATTGCCCCCTTCCTACGAGCAGCCTTCGGATTCCCAACTGGCTCTTCTTCTGTGGGTGACTGCCGGAAAATGCATGAATCAAAATGAGCAAGCCTTTCCTGACATTGCCCCCTTCCTACGAGCAGCCTTCGGATTCCCAACTGGCTCTTCTTCTGTGGGTGACTGCCGGAAAATGCATGAATCAAAATGAGCAAGCCTTTCCGGACAACAGCAAACTCAAACTTTATCTCTAATGATCACCTATCACAGACTTACATCTCTAATTCTGTAATTTGCCATAATATGCCTATTGGTCTGCATTATTGTATTTTTTACTGTTATACATTGCTGGTGATGACTTTGCAGTTTATGGTATTGTAATAGTGCTGCATTGCTTCTAACAAAGAATATTTGAATATAAAAACACAGACCAGCAAGAGCTACTGCCTTTTTGACTGTCTCTTCTTTGGTAAAGCAAAGTACAACTCCTCATCAACAGAGCGTATTTCATATATTCATGAGTTTGTGCACGAGTGTGTATATAGAATTTGTTCAGTAAAGCAGTTAGGGTTATCATGGTAAACATGTGATAAGGAATTTAGAGCTACAGATACTGACTGGAAGTTGTAATAATGACATATACATACACAGCATTTCCAATGTACAAGACAGAATCAATGAAAAATGTTTTAAAACTATATTTTATTTTGTATCCCTGAATATAATCAATAAATTAAATTAATATATACAAAAACTCTATACAGTCCCATTTAACAGGTCTTCTTTAGAAAAACTGGATTTCACACTAACATTAGCAAGGCAACTAGGTCATCTTGATCTGTTCTAAACCAAAATGTTCTATGCTTAATACAGTATGTACCAAAGTCAAATATTTGCTTTAGATCCTCTGTTCTTCCTTGCTGCTTCTATGAAGAACAGCCCTTGAAATACCTATTTATTTGAATGCTTCGTCTGACACTTCTGCTATTTAGCTGCAGTTAAGAGCATGCTGGGGCAATCAGCACCTGTAAGACTCAGATAGAATCTATTCTAGTAAATAGGTATTTCAGGGCAATAAATGTTCTTTAACAGCTTTAATAGGAGTTAAAAGGTGGAGCTGCAGACGTAAAGCTTTTTTTATATGCAGTACATTCGTTACATAATTATTCAGGTTGAAAAAAGACACAAACCCATCTAGTTTAACTGTGCATCAAGTTCACTATCTGAACCACTTATTTTTTATTTATTTATACATGACTATACAATTCCCCATTAACCCTTCCTAAATTTAGTTCAGTTAATCTTTCATTATAGCTGAGCTCCTCCATGCCTCTTATCCATTTGGTTGCCCTTCTCTGCACTTTCTCCAGTTCTCCAAAATACTTATTGTGAACTGTGCCCAAAACTGAACCATATAATCCATATCAGGTCTATACCTCATTTAATAAAATAATATATTTTGCTTGAGTTAGAAACTGCAGCTTGGCATTGCTTGCTATTATTAGGCAAGTCCAACAAAACGCCTAGATCGATCTGAACTACTGATTCCCCTAGTTTTACTCCTCTTAGAATGTATGACGCATTCATTTTTCTAGTCCCAAGTGCATAGTTGTACATTTATCAACATTAAATATTTTTTGCCATATAGTTGCCAATCGAACAGGGCATTAACATCTGCTTGAAAGTTGGACACATGATCACATCCTATATGGATGTTATTCTGCTAAATAGCTTAGTGTCATCTGCAAACACAGAAATTTTATTTTTAATCCCAATCTCTGTGTCATTTATAAATAGGTTAAAAATAAGAGTCCCAACACTTAACCTTGGGCTACACTACTAACTTTAGACCATTCATAGTGTAAATCATTAATCACTACACTATTAATCAGTCTTTTAGCCGGTTTTCTATCCATTTAGAAACTGAATTTTCTAAGCCTTTGGAATTCACCTTACTCATTAGTCATGTGTGGGGAACTGTGTCAAATGCTTTTGCAAATTCCTATACATACTATATCCACAGCCAGGTCTTTCTTTGTGTGTTTGCATACCTCATGAAAAAACACGTTTGCTTGAGAACTTCAGTCTTTTGTGATTGCATGCTGATTATTGCTTATAATAATGTTTTCTATCAAAAACTCTTCTATGTGGTATCTTCCCAATAGAAGTAAAACTAACTGGTCTGTAGTTACTTGATAAAGACTTTGATCATTTGTTAAATATAGGCACCACATTGGCCTTGAACCAATCAAGTGGTACTCATCCAATCATTAAAGAGTCTTTAAAATTAAAAACAATGGCTTTGAAATAATAGAACTCTTTCAAGACATGTGGGTGTATACCATCTGGTCGAGGTGCTGTAGTCAACTTTATTTTGTCTAAATGTTTCTAGATGATATCAGTTTGAGCCATTAAGGTTGTGTGGGGGCTATACAAAACGATACCCATTATGGACTTGAGCTCCCCCATTTCTCTTTGTATACACAGAGCTGAAAAAAGGTATTTAACAAATCTGCCTTTTCTTTGACCCCCGTCAACAGCTCTGAAGAGTTTTTGAGGGATTTCCCTTCTCTCTTTTACACATATCATTCATTTTGAATTGTTGTGGCCTTGATTTCCTTTTTACATAATGTATCATATTCTTTGTAACTTTTAAATGAGGCTCCTTCATTTTTATATTTTTCAATGTCCCTTTCTTATTCTATATGGATTTTTATTTACTTTGAACATTTTTTTTTACTTTTTGGCTTTTTTTTTTAAATGTATTGCCTATGGAAATATATATATATAAATATATATAGCCAAAAGTATTGGGATGCCTGCCTTTACACGCACATGAACTTTAATGGCAACTTTAATGGCCAGTCTTAGTCCATAGGCTTCAATATTAAGTTGACTCACCCTTTGCAGATATAACAGCTTCAACTCTTCTGGGAAGGCTGTCCACAAGGTTTAGGAGTGTGTCTATAGGAATGTTTGACCATTCTTCCAGAAGTGCATTTGTGAGGTCAGGCACTGATATCGGATGAGAAGGTCTAGCTCGCAGTCTCCTCTCTAATTCATCCCAAAAGTGTTCAATCGGGTTGAGTTTAGGACTCTGTGCAGGCCAGTCAAATTCCTCCACCCCAAACTCACTCATCCATGTCTTTATAGACCTTGCTTTGTGCACTGGTGCACAGTCATGTTGGAACAGGAAGGGGCCATCCCCAAACTGTTCCCACAAAGTTGAAAGCATGAAATTGTCCAAAATGTATTGATATGCTGACGTCTTAAGAGTTACCTTCATTGGAATGAAGGGGCCAAGCCCAAGCACTGAAAAACAACCCCATAATCCCCCCCCACCAAACGTTACACTTGGCACAATGCAGTCAGGCAAGTACCATTATTCTGGCAACTGCCAAACCCAGAAGCGATCATCAGATTGCGAGACAGAGAAGTGTAATTCATCACTCCAGAGAACACATCTCCACTGCGCTAGCGTCCAGTAGCGGCATGCTTTACACCACTGCATCTGATGCTTTTCATTGCACTTCGTAATGTAAGGCTTGGATGCAGCTGGTCGGACATGGAAGCCCATTCCATGAAGCTCTCTATGTACTGTTGTTGTGCTAATCTAAAGGCCACACAAAGTTTGAAGGTCTTTAGCTATTGACTCTGCAGACAGTTGGCGACTTCTGCGCACTGTGTGCTTCAGCAGACGCTGACCCCGCTCTGTCATTTTACGTGGCCTACCACTTCATGGCTGAGTTTCTGTTGTTCCCAGTTGCTTCCACTTTGTTATAATACCACTAACAGTTGACCACAGAATATTTAGTAGCAAGGAAATTTCACAGATGGACTTCACTGAGCTCCTGAGAGAGACCCATTCTTTCACAAATGTTTGTAGAAGCAGACTGCATGCCTAGGTGCTTGACCTTATACACCTGCGGCCATGGAGGTGACTGGAACACCTGAATCCAATGATTTGGAGGGTGTCCCCATACTTTTGGCAATATATGTATATATTTTTTTGTTTGTTTTTTGCATACAGTCCATCTGAACCTTTTCTATTTCTGCTCTTTGTTCTTCAATGACAATATTCCCTCCCAGTCTAAGTCTCAGAAAGCAGTCCTTAGCCTTGGAAAATTTGGTCTCTTAAAAGTGTTTTTATCTTTGCAGTATGTGATAATTGTTTACTGCTTACATTCAATAAAATCATCTTACACAGATGTTCTTTTTAATTAATTTTAGTAATAGGCTCTAAATTGTTGGAGATTATCAGGTCCTGCAGAGCATAATTTCTATTTGGGATTTCTATAAACAGTACCATAAAATTATCTTGTAATAGGATTATACATTTCCACCTGTTCACTGTTCCAGCAGTGCTATTACTCCAGTCAAATGCAGATTAGTAAAAATGTCCCATTATTATCAGTTTCACAGCCCTTGCAGCCCTTTCTATCTGTGCAAGGAGCTGACCTCATTATTAACACTGGGAAACCTTTTACAAACACTAATGAATATTTTTGAAGTAAGCATACTTATATGACATTCCAGTCATAATGCTTCAACCACATTCTTCATCAGCAAGGTCCTCTTTCACATTCACTTTTAGATCACTTTTTAGACACCTCCACAATTTTGTGTTATCCTGTCTTTTCAAAAGAGAGCATAGCTAGGAAAATTGAAACACAGTCATGAAGAATGAATTTAAGATTCAATAATACCAATTAAATCAGAGTTCTGTGTGTAGAAGAGCTTCCAACCTCTATTCTCCTATTTTGTTTGGCAGACTTCTGGTGTTAACAGACACTTTAATCGATTGTTTGATTTTGCCCATGTATTTTCCATGCTGTTTGTAATACTTTAATTGCCAGTGGTTGTTGGCAGCATGGGAATCCCCTTATTACCTGCTATAGCCCCCATCTTCTCCTATTCCAGTGGTCGGCAAGCCGCGGCTCGCGAGCCACATGCGGCTCTTTACACGCTTTAATGCAGCTCTTCTGTGTGCCGGGCGCCCGCTCCCCTCCCTCCTCTCGGACGGCCGCCCCAAAAGTCAGGACTCTGCAGCTAGCCCAGCAATGGGCAAACTACGGCCCGCGGCCCGTATACGGCCTGGAGGACCTTTTAATCTGGCCCGCGGAGCGTGGCAAACATTGGCTGTCAGGATGTAGGCGGGGCAGCGTGACGAACTGCTCTCCTCTCACAGTCCGCCCTGAAGACCGGAACGGCGCGGGAACACGGCGAGAGGAACGCGCGGAGCAAAGGTAAGTGAATTGACACAATATGGGGAATGAATTACTATAGGGGGGATGAATTACTATATGGGGGATGAATTACTATGGGGGATTAATTACTATGGGGGATGAATTACTATATGGGGGATGAATTACTATGGGGGATGAATTACTATATGGGGGATGAATTACTATGGGGGATGAATTACTATATGGGGGATGAATTACTATGGGGGATGAATTACTATATGGGGGATGAATTACTATGGGGGATGAATTACTATATGGGGGATGAATTACTATGGGGGATGAATTACTATGGGGGATGAATTACTATATGGGGGATGTATTTTCAGTTTTAAAAATGGCTCTCAAAATAAATTTCAATCGTGGTTTTGGCGAGATTTGGCTCAGTTGAAAAAAAAGGTTGCCCACCACTGTCCTATTCCATCCACCATTAGTGTCTCACCCATATCTGACTTGTCTGCCCCATTACATTCTAATTCTCTCTCCCCCTATATCCCTAGTTTAACAAATAAGTTCACCTTTTGGAACATGATACATGTTCCACCTGTTTTTAGGGTGGAGCATGCAACATGTTCCAGTAGCTGCAGCCTCTACACCCTCTTTGTGACAGCAGGCCAGGGTTTCCTCTCCCTGAGCCCACTGTCACAAACTGTAAAACTAACGCGTCCACTGCCCACACGGTCACGTCATTCATTCACAGTTTCCTGTAAATGAATGCCTAAAAGTACCATTAGCCTTTGCGGCTGGCAGCTTTTACTTCTCACTGTCGGGGCACTGAGGAGTGCTCTCATAGTCCATTGAGCTTCCTGGATTGCAGTAATTGCCTGCCTGTCTTGGAGATATGGGTAGACAGTGTACTGACAGTCTGCAAGAGCTTGACATTGCACTCACCATATACATACAGTATGTGAGTGCAATAATTTAGAGGCTCCTAAACAAAAAATAAATAAATAAACAACTGCACATTTTTTTTACCTGCAAAGTGAATTTATCCTTTAAATATTCTATTGGCCTCAGTAACATGTCAGCCTAGTGCTCTAGAAACCCACATTCTTCCCTCTCACACCACGTTTTTAGCCATACAGTCAGTTTGCATACAGCTCCAGTTTCCTTTCCTGTGTTGTAGTTCAAGCATGATATAGCAAACTTTAAAAAATGGCAAAACCAAAACTCATTGAAATCAATTGGAGCCAAATCTGTCATCTGTGGGTTCTACAAAAATTGCATAAAAAGGTGGTCACTGCTCTGGGGAACATGTACCAATGCAAAAATTCCAATTCCTTTAAATAACATGCCTGTTGGGTAGATTTGTGCACGCCAGAAATTTGTGTTCATTTTGGATGCATTTGTTCATTGAATAATTTAGTTTTGTCATATTCGTTATGCTGAACTGATTCATACAATTTGTTTTGTATCTTCAGCATTCATGTCATACATTCATTATTCTGGGTGGATTCAAAAAATGTTGCCATTTTTTCAGAAGTTTACTATATATTACAGTATCTGATATGGCTTTTAAGGGGGAACCTCATGCAAAAAAAGGCGTGGGGATCGTTCTAAAAATCCATACCAGACTCCTAATCTGAGCATGCAGCCATGTCAAGCCACACGCCTTCAAAATGGTGGGAGTACCCTAGCAAATCACCTTGTACCCTTGTTGATGAGTACAAGGGCATCTTCCTCGCAATCCTGGCCTGGTGGTTGTGGGGGGTCTGTTGGTGGGGACTTATCAGAATCTGGAAGCTCCCTTATAATAATAATAATAATATATATATATTGTGGCATGGGGGATGATTAGCTCTAGAGGTAGATGCTTTCCAAGTGAGTCCACGCTAGTCATAAACTCTTTTTCAGGGCTTGGTAACCCACTTTTATTAAAAGGCAAGAAACAAAAACCACAAAAGTTCAAAATAAGCTTATCCACACAGGGGTTCTTCTCCAGTTTTAAATCCACATGAAAAATGCTAAGCCTCTTTGTTACTATTTATTAGCACTGCTGGTCAGCAGTACCTCTGCTAGTATGGGTCTCCCAGACCACTGGCTATTCGTGGCACACAGACTCAGTCCTTTAACCTCCCTGCCGGTATTCCTGAGTGTAGCTCGGGGTTAACTTTCAGTGCCAAAAGTGGTAACCCCAAGCTACACTCAGGATTACCCTGCAGCATTACTCTGGGATTCCCTGTTTCACTTACCTTGTCCTGCGCTCCTGCGATGTCCCCCCTGCAGCATGCCCGGCCATCTCCTCCGGCCAATATTGGCATTCGTCTTCCGGGTTCCGGTCCCTGCGAGTGTCGGAACGTACTGGACGTACAGGGGCCGGAACCGGTGGGAAATTTAAAAATGTTAAAAAGTGACTGGACATACAGGGGCCGGAACCGGTGGGAAATTTAAAAATGTTAAAAAGTGACATTCACTAAATACACTAAAATCACATAGTAAAACATTACTGTATCAACACATTTCACATACATTTTGTTCCTACTGCTTTGTCCTGTGCCCTGCCTGCATTTTTACTGTTCTTTCTGCCTGGAAACTGAGAAAACTCCATGGCGTCCAAAAAGCATCCCTTTAGGTCAAAAAGCAGTTTTAGACCAGCTAGAGAACAGCGATAGTAAATTAGAACCACTTGCAGAATTGAGTGATAATGATTCGTGGGGAAATTCGTTATCAGACACTGAAAAGGATTTTGTGACTGAGCTCGGCGATGTGCAAACTTGGCGCTCTATTTTAAATTTCAGTGTTTTTGGTTTGATTATATTATTGAATTAAATGTATTATTATTATTATTATTATTATATTATTATTTTTATGATTATTTATTATATTATAATTTATGATTTCATGTTTCAAATTTTATCATGGCCACTGCTCCAAGTGCACTCCACTCCCCCCCCCCTTCAACTCTCAGCAGACCATCATTATAAGGGCTGTGAGCACCTGGGCCCACACCCTGCTGGTTGACTACAAACTCTAGACACTGGTTTGGAGATTTCTTCCCTCCCAAGCAGGAGCGGACTGACCATTTGGAAACTCGGACACTGCCCGAGGGCCCGGGGTCAGTAGGGGGCCCCATGATATGCCCCTGGTACCTTTTTCATAGGCTTTAATGAGTTTGGGCAAGGACACAGGGGCCCCATGATCCCCTATTGCACGGGGGCCCCATAAGTTGTCAGTCCGCCCCTGCTCCCAAGGCACTTTGAAATCTCCAAACAACGGAGCCCCATCCAGAAATATCAACATGCGGAGAAACCTGCAACAGCAGTTTTCTCCACTCAAAATCTACACTCCGCAGTTCTGCACTCCGCACATGTGCAGACCCTGTGTCCATTACCTGACCACTTCTACCTATTTTTGTCCTGTGATACGGCCCTACACTGTTACAATATATTAAAAAAATAAATCCCATAAAAGTCCCTCCTAAATCCATATTCAATCATATCATCCAGCAATGCAGATTCATGTAAATCACAATGCCCGTTGACCCACTGTAAGAAAAAAAATGCCACAGCAAAGATATCCAATGCATTTGCTTGTTGTAAACAATCACCAAGCAGTCAGGATCTCAACAGAAGCACATTTTTTAAAACTCACCTTTTCAAATCCTCCTTTGTTCACAATCCCAAATTTTTTTGATCAACTTTGATGCAAGGGGATAATACAATACAATATTTTAAAATAACTGTTTATTTTTGCATAAAATCCATCCAGTTTTACTTGCATTGTATGAGGTTGTCATACTTTCAAATAAGTTCTTTAATTTAAATTGGACATTATATCTAGAGTGTCATGCAAAATGTAAAAACAAAATCCAAGATATTGTAATTATATCACCAAAATATCAATATGTAGGAAAGGTCCACATAATAATTTGAATGCCACTGCATGTGCTAGACCAAATTATCTTTTTTATAAGTATTAGGGTCATTAATCAATCATGAAAGGTTGTAATCACTGGAAATATTACTCAGCCAGAAAGATTTTAATTACTATGTATTCAAGGAACTTGCTCCAAGGATAGAATCAAGTCACAGCATTTTCCTGTTTAAATTAGTTCTTACAGTACCATGTATATGCATATGTTGGCATAAATATTTCAAGCAAATTATATTTGTAGGGTTCTACATTGCTAACTAATTGACTTATTTAGGGGAAAATAAAAGCAACACAATGAGAGAATAGCCTAAAGAACATTCTATATTTTCTCTTTAGATATTAACACTACAAAGCATGTTTATTTATATATATATATATATATATATATATATATATATATATATAAATCAAATGCAGGTTGTGATGTGTATATTTGTATTTATTATTGGAATGTCTAAAAATTAGTGAAAGGTCTTTGCAAATGTGTTTCCATTTTGTTTTCCTCGTTTTGAACTGTATATTCAAGTTTTCAAAATTGTAGAAAGTTATACTTTATAATATAAAGTATTGTTGAAAAAACAAAGTGTAACTTATCCTTTAACACATGGCTTATAAAGTTAAGAGAGCACCTACACTGGCTAATGCAGAAATAAGATATACTTGTTTTAATAGCATTTTCAATTTTTAAAAATAAGAAAAAACTAAAACAAATATTATTAAGCAATGCATTCAATATTTTTTATGCTAATATGAGCTTTGTATTCCCCAGTTACCACTTTACAGCCAAGCATTAGAAATATATATTAGATCTGCCCAACTTCAGTCTTTTTCTCTAGTTTGTTTTAGATTGAGTGGGAAAGGGTTAAATCTGGTCAGGTTTTTATTACCATGGGGGTTCAGTTAGCAATCAAGAAAATGGGCATATATTTTGCTAATAGTTATATGACATTATATGTTTATATGCTAATGTTAAAATAAAACAAATGACTTGCTACAATGACTTTGCAGAAAATGTGTTGCTATATTGTCCCTGTCAGTTCTTGTGCAGGGATTTCAGGCCATGGGTCGCTGCTAAAGTGCTCCATAATAACAGAAAGTAATGTTTATTGTAATTGTTGATGTGTGATTTAAAATGAGTTAAAATTAGTTAAAATGTAGGATGTTTTAGGCGATCATGCATGGCAAATGTCTAAGATTGGGGTTTAAAATATTTTCCTTTGATGAAGACATTAGATCTTAGCATTATAATTGACCTGTCAGGGTCTCCATGGCCATGTAAATCTATTTTTATTTTATTTTCTGAAACTGTTAAGTTGTAAAAAATTTTCTGAATAAACCAAACATCATAAACATAGGTTTCTTGGTTTTCCTTATCGATTTCCCCTTGCTTTCTACCCTGGTGACAGGGGGCAGGGGGCAGAGAGGAGTTTAAATGTTTTCAGTAGGAACAGAGACAATAACAAAAACACTTTTTAGTAGCTTTGGGGAAAATGTGGAAGTTATATGTTATTTTTATTGCTTTTTATGCCTTTCTATTCCGGTGACCCCTTTATTTCATGTACTGGGGTGGCAATGATAAAAAGGGAGTTAAGATTCCTCCATTAGAGTCTCAGACAGCAATAGAAGCCCGAAAGAAGGTCTAACCTTTCTCCGCTTTATTTAAAACTAATAAAAAAAATTTTGGAAAAGCCTTTACCACTTCAGGACTGCAGGCTGTACAATAATGTTTCTCAGCACAATGCCCCATATTGAAAGAATGCTAATATTTGCTCTATTAAAAAAAACTAGGAGCTAGTCCCCAGACTGCAGCTTCCTTGAAAGAGCTGGTCTCATGCTAATGGATCAGGAACTATTCCGATCATGTGATCAGAATTGACAGCCAGTTATAATGATCACATGGGTTTATTTAAAAAAAATTAGACAGCTCAACTGACTGTACCACTCTTCAAAATTTTGTCTGGACATCTATGTTTCAATTACCTCAGGTCATGAAGTGTTAATGATAGAAGGAATTGTTTTACATCTGATGTGCTGAAAAAATATAGCTGACTTAATCAAAATTATACAGTATTTTAGTCACCGGAGGATCTGCTTTCTCTTTTTGCTTTTCCTTTGAGCAAATATTTTGTCAGTTGACATATTATTGAACATGTTGTCTGGTAATAACTTTTGGGTGAATGTAGCTGCTCATGAAGCTCCCATACATCAGAATTGATTTTTCATTACTGCCCTGAAAAGGTCAACATTTTTTTCAAATATTCTATTGAGGCAATCTCTAGTCAATCTATTTAACTAAATGGATGAAACTGTAAACAAGCATCCATATGACCTTTTATCACATATTAGTCACTTACCTGCAAATCAGTATTCCATATAATTTTCAATGTAATTGTAATAAACTTTTTTGGTCTATGCTATTTTCTTGGTGTGATTTCATGGGATACTGTCCTTTCTACCATCTCTTGGGGAAAAAAACATGTAATTTATTTTTATTTGTAAATGTTATAGACTATCTCTATAGACTGCTAAAAATGTTCTAAATCTCTCACATCAGTCAACGCTCATGCATTTACTCAGTAGAATTCAGACAAGTAATAATTCCAAAGAGCTTGTCCCAAGAATCACAAGGTGGCTATTCTTTTAAAAATATTCAGTAAATATGAAACACAGTTGCAAATGTTGGAAATATTCTGCAAATATATTTGGCCAATGAGGACACCAGATTCTGTCATTTAGCGGCAGTAATGTGTTGGGGAAACGTTGTGTGGCAGGACAAAATCATCGGGTGGTAGGTCATTGCAGTACAGCGGGAAACATCATCAGTTGGTGGGTCATAACAACTGACACTGGATTTGGTGGATGTAAACCCACATGATTAACAATGGAATTACATCAGAGATTTAAGGGGGAATACCACATTAGGGGTAGCACACATCATTTCACCCTTTTTCTAAATGTGTACTGAATCTAACAATGAGGGGAAAATAATGGAATTCCCCCTAGAATTCAAACCAGACCTATATCCAGGCTTCCTGCCAGGAAAAGAAGGGCAGCGAGCATGTACTACCTTCTGTAACCATACTAAACCACATGCTTTTCAACATTGGGAGGGTACCTCAGTGTAGATCCAGCATCAATTACAAAGGCCAGCCATCACGATTGGAAGAAATAAGAGGGGGGTGCAGCGCTAGTAAAAATTCATAAGGATGATAAATAAATAAATTCATATATAAATACATACAATAAAGTGACACTGTGCAAGTATATGTGCCACTAAATTATGTGGCTAATATCGTGAAAGAGATGCACTATATCAAATAAAGATAAGTCCAAAGTGACAAAGTGAGTGAGATCTCGGATGATCTTCAGACGTCCAATGACTAAAATCGTGGATGAGGTGAGAAAATAGGATATAGATTGCGCACTCACCAGATACGCAATCTTTATGCGCATTTATGTAGTATAACAGAAACATCGGGTGTCCTCACATAGGTCTGGTCAGATCTGGTCATGTGTCCTCCACTGCCTCATGGTTCACACTCAGGATTCACATTTAGGGATGACCACTCTGTGAATGTAGCCAGCTCGCGCAGGAGCTCAAAAAAACACAGAGGAGGCCAGTAGTGCCGAAACCAGCAGGATAAATACACAAGCAGGTCCCCCTGGTGAATGACATGGGCTCATCAAAGGCACGTGGTCTAAGCACTAGACAGGCTTCTCCAGATGACCCCATTGGGAGATGAGCAAGCCAGGATGTGGTAGCAGATATAGCAGGTAGGGATAAAATGGAAGTGTAATCTGTAAACAAGTCAAACGTCATTAACAAGTGGTTGCAGGTTAGGATCAATGGAAGCATAGTTGAGAAACAAGCCAAAGGTCGGTAATAAGTGGTAACGAAGATACAGATGGTAACAGGAGCAAAGGGACAAGATATTGGCTAGAGAACAGCACAATAATCTGGAAAACAGGAACAGCAAAGGCATGGCTTAAACAGGATGTTTGCGACAGGAGCAAGGAGTTTAGGGTTTTCAAGAAACAAAACAGAAAGTAAGGTTGTCCAAGAGATCAGACGGGGAGCTGTCAAGCATCTTAGGTGGTTCAGCAGATGCAGCATATGCATGTCTTTGGTTCAGATCTGTGTCCTGATAATTCCATATCATGTAGGATGGAACTGATAATATGCAATGTTGATGGCTGTCTTCATGCCCAGGTCTAAAACTGTATGGCATTAAGTAACTGGAGGAATCTAAGAAAAGATCTACCTATTTAATTGTGATAAATACATGGAGGGCTAGTTTATTTAGTTGATTAAGCTTAATTATTAGAATTAAATAGTATTTGTAAACACAACATAATTTTAAGAATGTTTCACGGAAGTACTCTTACACCATGAGAACAAAAATATAATTCCTTTTGTGTTATGCTAAAAAAGGTTAGTATGTTTTTAGGTGCTTCCAGGAAAAAGGCTTGCATTTCAGATACATTTGACACCTTTTTGAGATATGATTAACTTTCTGTCCTAGTGGAAATGTGCTCCTCTGTCTGGCTGCTTCTTCTGAGAGTGAAACCTAAGAGGTAGTTGGTGTTCTGCCAGGGACCTCCTCACGGAAGTATAGACTTGGCTGCTGGCTACCCCTAGGTCACTCAACCAATACTTACAGACATGGAGGAGGGTAGGTACCAGGTAACAGGGACATGGAGCATGGGAAAGGTATCCGAAAGTAGGTGGCTGTAAAAAGAGGAGGTGCAGCAGAAGCTTGAAGCTGCAGGTGCAGATGCAAAGCAACAGAGGCTAGAGGCTGTGGGTGTAGAGGAGGAGCAGTAGAGGCCTGAGGCTGGGTTGCAGAGGTGGTGCATCACAGGCTGAAGGCTGCTACATAGACTACAGAGACAGGTGGAGCAAATGCTAAGGCTGAGAGCACAGCAGAGGTTTGGCCATGGGCTTAGTAGAGACTTACTATGGGTGTAGCAAAGGCTTTGCTCTGGTTGTAACAGATGCATTGCAGTGTGCAGGGGCGGACTGACAACTCATGCCCCGGGCAATAGGGGATCATGGGGCCCCTGTGTCCTTGCCCAAACTCAAAAAAATCTATGAAAAAGGTACCGGGGCATCTCATGGGGCCCCCTACTGACCCTGAGCCCTCGGGCAGTGCCCAAGTTTCCAAGTGGTCAGTCCACCCCTGGCTGTGTGTACAGAGGAGGTTTCTTAGTGGCTGCAGTGAAAACTTGGTGACAGGTACAATGGAGGCTAGGCTCTGGGTGGAGCAGAGACTTGAGTGTAGGCTTGTTGTTGCAGTGGAGTCATGGCTGTGGGACTTGGCTGTGGATGCAGCCGTGGCAGGGCTGCAGGTGCAGCAAAGACAGAGGACATTGCTGCAGATGCATTGCATGTGCCAAGGTTGGAGGTAGACTTTGATTGCTTAGAATCACAGATATTCCGAACTTGAGCAGTTACAGAATGTGTATTTTGAGATTCAGCTTGTCAACATGTCACAATTTCAAAGCTCTGGATAAATCCCAGAAGTGCCCCCAGCCGTTCGACATTGAGGAACCACTGGCACTAAAACATGGGAGGAAAGTAACTGTTACATTTGTGTTAACCATGCATCTACATTGCATTCCCATTGAGAAGTGGCAAAGGCGAAAGTGCAGTGGCAGTATGGCTGTGACTGCATCAGAGGCTTGGCTGTAGGTACAGTGAGGATCTGGTTGCGGGTGCAGAGGAGGCATTGCCATGGGTGCAGCTAGGACTGGCTGTGGGTTGCAGGTGCTAAGGCTGTAGGCAGAATTCATTAGTTATTTAAGCATAGAGACTTATTTCTTAAGTAATGACTAAGGCGGAGATTTACTAAAACTAGTGCACTCAGAATCTGGTGCAGCTGTGCATGGTAGCCAACCAACTTCTAACTACAGCTTGTTCAATTAACACATATGAACATTGCTTTATATTATTTTTCATAAATTCAAACACTGTGTTTCGATCTAGAGATCAAAAAACAAAATGTTCCATTTGTTTTAATTTAGAGCTTAAGAGAAATCGCAGAAATGGTTAGTTTAAGCATGTGGTCTGCTAGTATTGTTGTGACCATTCCATGCCACTGCTGCTATAGCCAGCACTGTCTAAGCTCCAGACTAAGGGCTAGGTCTGCACCATAAATGTTGGATAGAGAATAAAGGGAAATTAACTTGATTTGAAACAAATGTATTCCTTCCAATCAGGTTAGGTTAGGCAAACACGTGGCTATTTCATAGCCACTATATGTCCAAGGCAAGATATTAACAAAGAAGAAATAAAGAGGACATCCTCATGTATTTATCTATTTTCCCCCTTTAGCATCAATGACAGCGTGCAGTCTAATAGTTGTCTATGAGGATCTGAATTCTTGTAGGTGGTATAGCTACCCATTCATCTTGGCAAAATTCCTCCAGGTCATGCAAAGTCTAGTGTTGTTTTACACGAACCGCATGTTTGAGAATTCCCCAAAGTAGCTCGATGATATTAAGGTCAGGAGACTGTGATGGCCACTCCAGAACCTTCACATTTTTTTTTGCTGGAATCACTGAAGGGTCAACTTGGCCTAGTGCTTATGGTCATTGTCATGCTGGAAAGTCCAACAGCAGTTTATGTGCAGTTTTCATGCAGAAAAATGCAACTTTCCAGTAACTTTTTTTTAAATAACATGCTGCATTAATCTTGCCATCCATTTTTACAATATTCCCCGTGTCTTTAGTGCTCACACACTCAACCAAAATATCAGTGAGCTACCAACATGCTTTACAGTTGGGATGGTATTCTTGTCACTATAGGCCTTGTTGACCCCTCTTCAAACATGGTTGCAACCATAAAGCTCCATTTTGGGCTCGTTACTCTTGATTACAGTGTGCCAAATCTGCGAGGCATGTCAAGGTGTTGTTGGACTCATTGTAACCGTGCTTTTTTGTGGCAATGGTGCAGTAAAGGCTTCTTTCTGGCAGCTCGGACATGCAGCTAACTTTTGTTGTATTGTGCACCTTAAAACAACCACAGCTTCTTTTTCCAGATCAGCCTGTATTTCTCCTGTGGCTCATGTGGATTTTTCTTTGTATACCAAACAATTCTTCTGGCAATTGTGGCTGCAATCTTTTTTGGTCTACTTGACCAAGAGATCCCCAAATACTCCACTTCTTCATAAGTGTTTGAACAGTACTGACTGGCATAGTCAAGGTCTTGTATATCTTTTTCCATATTTATAAAGTTCCATTACCTTGTTATACAGATCTTTTGACAGTTCTTTTCTGCTCCCCATGACTCAGTATCTAGCCCGCTCAGTGCATCCATGTAATAACTAACAAACTACTTGACTTTTTATACGCAGAACTTAATTGCAATTTAAAAAGCCACATATGTATAACCTTTAATTGCCATTTTAATCTGTGTGTGTGTCACCTTGTGTGTCTGTACCAAGGCCAAACATTCCAGGGTATGTAAACTTTTGATCAGGGCCATTTGGGTGGTTTCTGTTATCATTATGATAACAAATGGCTTCATATGATCAATATCCTTAAATAAAATACAGTTTTTGGCATGATCAGTCATATTCTCAAAATCAATTCCAAAATTTCACGATTTCTGCCAGGGTATGCAAACTTTTAACCACAACAGTGCAAACTAGGCTATATCCAATGTACAGTAACAATATGTGCGAAATCAATTGCCAGAAACGAAACAAGACAATATAGACAAGATACATGCAGTCTCTGATAGGGGGAGTTCAGGACAGCAACGTTAATGTGAATAATAAATAAGAAATAATAATAACAGTTTGTTAGGTGCACCGATTTAACATTTATCAATAAGACAAACACTGCATGTGTGGTGGAAAGATGAAAGTCAAAGTCAATATTGATCGGGCTACTTAAAAATAAAAAGAGAAGAAAAAAAAGAAGGACATTTGAGGGAACAAGACGGAACCCTGCACCACCAATCAATTCTCCTATATCGTTAGAGAGATAAAATGACCAGTTAATACATTAAAAATTTGTTCTTTTCCAAAAATATGAAGCAAAGTCTGAAGAGTATCTGAAATTAGTCCACATGGACCACGTGATCTTGTAGGTCTCTGATTTGTAATTTTCCCAGGAGACCATCTGCTCCAAGTGACACAAGGGGGTTTATTTACTAAAGCTGGAGAGTGCAAAATCAGACTCACTTCTGCATAGAAACCAATCAGCTTCCAGGTTTCATTGCCAAAGCTTCATTGAACAAGCTGAGGTTAGAAGCTGATTGGTTTCTATGCAGAAGGGAGTCTGATTTTGGACTCTCCAGCTTTAGTAAATAAACCCCAAGGAGTCCATTTTGCAAGCCCAGTCCAGCAATGAATTTCTAGATAAAGTGGTACCTGCTGAGGTTACAAAGTATCGAAGTAAGCTCTTTTTGCTTTGTTTGTAGGAGCCAGGAAGAATTTTAGGGATCTTATCACCAAAATGTTTATAAAAAGCTGTAAGATTTTGTCCCAGAAAGGAATAACCAGGGGATTTGTCCCCCATATATTAGCCATAGGACAGTGATACCACCTGGTTAGAATTTAATAATTATCCTCTTGTGCCCTAGTCGATATGGAGGTCTTGTATGCATGTAAATTTCAGTATTTTATCCTTATACTCCTTTTCATCTGAAATATTAAGTTCCTCTTCCATTTTGAGAAGAACTGTGGGTTTTATGGATAGGATTCTTTCAAGTAGAAGTTGGTATACTAAGATCAAGAAGTGTGCAGGTCTGTCAGTTTGTAAAAGTAGGGTTTCAAAGTCTGTAGTAGGTCTAAGAATCCAGTGAGGCCACTGTTTGGAGATAATGCTGTAATGGGGAATATTCATTCCAGGCTGTAGAGGGGTCATGGCAATAAGGCATAAACCTAGATAGAGGAGGTAGAATATCATGTGTCAATGTATGGTAGTGGAACATGCCTTTGTTTTTCGTCCAAGATAAAAAATGAGAGTGATGTAGGGTCGGAGGAAATACATTGTCACCAAATAACGGGGTCAAAGGGCTAGGCCTAGTAGATAGCAATCCCTTGTACAAGTATGTGTCCCATATGTGTAGGGTGGTCAGCACCAGGAGAGATATGAAGTCAATGGAAGGTATTTGTTCAGGAGGAATCCATGGTACAGAAGTGAGATCAGGGATAATAAGATTGTCTTCTAAGATGGTCCATAATTTGGTAATTTACTGTGAACCAGTCCAGAATACTAATCAAAGAGGCTGCATAGAGATATAGGGACAAATTAAGTAGTGTCACACCTCCTGTACATTTGGCTAGCAATAAAATGGTAATTTTAATCCTTATTTTTTGCGCTAAGTTACCATAGTACATAAAGCCTGGGGGTGCATGTACAGGTTGTACAGAATACAGTTTGGGTAATATATCCATTTTAGCAATATTTACGGTATGCTCCCAAACCAGGATAAGTGTGGTTTAATGTAAGATTGTAGGCAAGTATGGACTATATGTAGGAGAGATTTATAGTCCAAGTCTGCAATAGTAGATTGAGAGGTGGGTACTTGTATACCCAAATATTTGATGACAACTCTTTGCTGTTTGAAAAAGAAATTAGATTGGATGCTAGCATTCTTTATGCAAAATGCTACTGTTTATAAATTCCATTTATGTGAGAGTTTCAATCCACCATAGGTAGTACACAGCTTTATATGATAGAAATACATTTGTAAAACTAATCTCTATCTGCTATCTTATATTTATTAATTTCTATATTTCTATTGATATATTCACCTGCTGATGTTTGCTGTGCTGAAAAGTCTATACTTTGATACCGTGCTGCTAAAATGTAATGTCTAATAAAACTGGACAGATTGAAGCAGTATTGATAAATTAATTTGTCTGGTTTTAGCGTCTGGAGACAAAAAGCAAGCAACGTCTCACAGTTCAGATGAGACAGTCAGTGCAGGAAACATGAAATGTCCACCCATGTGATGGATTGTGTCTGTATTTTTCTTATTAATACTGATTTTTTATCACAGCAGTTATAAATAAAAGGAGACTAGGAAGAAAATCAGTTATTTCAATGTTTTAGCATTTATTTTCTTTCATGTTGTTTAACTTATAAATGTTTAGCAAATACGCTTATAGTAATTATTTAACATGTATTTTAATAAGTATTCAGTAAATATGCTTGATAAATAATAAGCTTCCTACCTTACCACTTCAAGGGTTAAACACTTGTTTAAGATTAGGGCACGAGAAAAGAACCTTCACTTACCCAATCTTCCGCTCCCCTTGCAGACAGCACTCCCTTATGCTCTAGTGGTGGACTGTTCCTCGGAATCTTTACTACCAATGCAGGTCTATGGGCACTGCTTCGGTGTTGTGACATCCAGAGCATCTGAACATAGGGGAAAAGTTACCAGGATTGGTCTTGTTGAATGGAGGATCCTGCAGGAGTGGTGAATTGGGTAGGTAAAACTGCTTTTCCTGATCACCTAGAGGTAATTGCATTTCAGAGAATGCTTAGAATTTTTCTCAATGAATTTGAATCCTTCTCTGTTTTGACAAAGTGGAGATCATGACCTCACTGCCCCTGCCTCCACCTTGTCCAATCACAGAACACCTGCATTCATTGAAAAAATGCAAGAAGTTCTGTGAATGGCAACCATGAGGATATTATATTAATAGAAACAAAAGCATGAAAGACTTTAAAGGTGCTTAAATATCTTCAGGGTGAAAACAACTTTGACACACTGTATATAATAAATTATACATTTTATTGCACATAATAAAATGAAATATACACACCCTCTCATAAAATCAGGTAAGAGAAAGAGCCCTTCAGTACAGTGAATCCCATAACACACTGTCCCTATATTAACCATACTAGACCATGACCTAAAGATCACCAATGTAACAATCAGTCAGGGATGGTGATGTGATGGTAATTCCCAACGCATTTCACCAAATTGGCTTCTTCAGGGGATCAAAGGAAGGGAATACTGTGGATACAGAAGGGATCACAATACAGTATATTCCAAAACTAGTTCATTTATTTTACATAAAAAAAACTAGATAATAATATACATTAACCCTATTATAATTGCCGAAAATCTATATAATTATATTTATGTGAATTACCAATACCGACGGTTGCTCAGACCAAAACACTCAATGCCAAAAGAGAGAGGCAAGCGTAGTGGGACAGGATATAGCCCGGGACCACCTGGGCCAGGACACACACAGGAACACATAAACCAGACTGCCCGAGGGAATAGAAATTCCTATTTCATAGCGATCATCCTAGGGATTAATCACAAAAAGTATTTCTATCTGCAATATATTCTAATGAATGCAACCACTATCTGGAATTTGTAGATTGTTAAAATGGAACATTCATAACAGAATTCATAGAGACAATGAGCCCACAAAGAATTGGCAGAATTGTATATAACTTGATGGATGTCAAATAGATGTTCCAAAATATGAATCCACCCTTCATGGGGGGACAAGAAGCCAAAACCAAGTAGGCAATATGGCTCTGTGAAGAAACACAAGGACACATATCCTCAAAACCTGTTCTGATTAGTGTCGCAAACATGCGCAACACACAGTGAAGGACGCAGACTCCATTTTGTTAAGAGTATCCATTTTCTCCCCTCACTCCCTCCCCCTCCCTTTCTGAGAGGAGACATTTGGCCAGCATGTGTGTGTGTGCTGGTTGTGGTTCACAGGCAGGCCAAGGCATCTCTGAGCTCGGTGCCTAGCTGTCTCAGAAAGCTGTACCATTTTACACCTCGGAAGAGATAAGGCAAGCTTTCTCAGGAGTTGAGAGAGATTCCAACCTCATAAAACCTAACTCAGCATAGGTGACAGAATCAGATAACCTCGGTTAAAACCATTTTCCCCTATGTCTCATATCTTGGAATATGAGAGACTTACATAAAAACCAAAAATATCGTCAGATGGACGATGAGCAGGCGAACAGTTTGATGGGTCACTCGCCTTGTCTCGGACACACAGGAAGGCAGAAAAATAGATCTTGTGAACCGTTTAGTGTACACTTTCATAATTCATATGTAATCAATCCTCAGACTTGTCTGCATAATAATCTACCTGCAGGTCGAATGTCACTTGTACAGATGAAACGTTATGAGCCCAAATATGAACTACACAAGGTTTTAGGCTCTAGTTGAGGTCGACACCCAGACTTCCACGCCCTAAATGGGTTATTGGTTCTTGACTTCAGAGACACCCCCTGCTGGGGACTACAAAATAGGCTGTCAGACCTAAGAGTGGAAGTGGAAGACGTCTCCCATTTTAACATCAATACCATCTGGGAAGACCCCTGCCTTTTGCTCTGAAACTTGATCTGCTTACGTCAAAGGCTTAATGGCAAGTACCTTAACCCTTTAACCTCTCTGTTATCTCTTTGCTGTGCTGTATATTTATATATATATCTTAGTTACATCTTTTTTTCTGTAAATATTTTTATTGCACCCGTTTGACCTTTTAGTAATACATCTTTCTTTCTGAAAGTGTTGAACTGTTTCTATAGCTCTGTATTGCAATTTACAAATCCCTGCCTCTAAAGAGATGATACTATTTGTTTAACCCTCTGTATAACAGGCCTGTGTTATGACCGTGTTAAGCAGTAGATTAGTTCAATCATTATAGTGTTATAGCTGATATTGCCGAGTTTCCTCTTGCTCTGTACAAAAAGGAGGTGGTGGCAGTGTGAAGGGTTAATTGCGTAATTAACCTGACCCACTAACAATTGCCCAGGCTGCCGGTACATCGATTGTGGTCCAATTAGCTGGAAAATTGTTGTGCAGAGTGCAGCTGGGTGTGGCATTGTTACGCACGTCACATCGCGGTTTTAGATCGGCTAGTCCTTCGGTCACAAATTTGGGTGAGAAGGTCTGGGGTCTGACGCCGCGATCGTGACAATTAGTACAGCACAACTGTTCACCACAACACCAAACTCATATACCACCTATCTCTATGTTTTCCTAGAAATGCCTGTCTCCCAAAAACCAGCATTGCTCTAAAATCATGCCCCATCCTGGATTATATAGGGGCAAACAAGGTACCTTCTACCCTCACGGCAGACCACAGCAATTCCAGTGTCTGTTGCCGGAGCCTAATCAGCACGTGGAGATCTGCCACTGCGCATGCGCCAAAGGAAGCGGCACTCGTAAATGACATGCCACATACCCGCATGCATGCGCAGTGGTGGTGTGGTGGGTCAAACTGTCCCGACACCTCCAACAGACCGCACACCCTCCGGGAGCCCCTCCCCACAGTGACACTGGGATAACCCAAATCATGTGAAGGTGGGTTAGCCCCAGGCAAGGAGCAGCAGATGGGGGGGTGGGACAACCTTCTCCCCACCAACAGTCATCTCCTAGGCACAGAAAATACCTATACAGATCCAGTGAAACGCCATCTAATGGACAGAAGACAGAATACACATCAATTATTAAAATCTGACACTGAACAGACCAGAAAACAATGGTAGACTAGATATAGATACAAAATACATAATGTCAATTAATATGTGTCTAAATGCCCAGAACTAGAGAAATATATGCAAGAATGACACTCCTTATTTAGCAAACTTAGGAGAGTGACTGACATATCTCCTTGTGTGCACAATGACCACCAACGTCACCACAACCCGGGTACCCCCGACAAACCCCGATCCCCCACAGCCTCCCCACCTCCAGGTCTCAGGTCAGTCAAGCAAAAGTCAGTATATGTATCCCACGTGATACCAAAAAGGCTTTTACATAAGATTAAGAAATTGTCCCAAAAGAAAGGGCCAAAACTATAAAACACAAAAATATATACAACAAAATTGGAGAAACATCAATACAACAAAAAAAAAGCAAATTCTGGCAAAAAAACTTCCTGCGGATATAGGATAGTAGCTCCCATAAGTCTCAGAAATTGGAAAGTCTTATAGGAAGAGCTTGAAACTGATATTTTCACTCACCCCTGTTGACCTAGTGGCTTCAAGCTGGGAAATCCATTTTGTTTCCAACTGGAGAAGGTAACTATCAATACTCCCTGCTCTCAAGGAATGTAGTACATGTTCCAGAGCAAAAAAATGTAATCGCATCCAAAATGAAGTTGTGGTAAAGGCAACCATGATGATATTATATTAATTAGAAGCTAGCCACTTTATTATGCAGTGAAGAAAAAGTATCTGTAAACCCAACTGCTACTAATATAAAAATTGTAATGTTCCAATGCAATTCAAAAGCCATTTTTAATCATTCTAAATATGCTGGTTTTATTAGTATAATACATAGCAATCCTGCAGTGAAAGTTATTGTTCAGAGATATACTTTCATAGGTTGACAACTGTCTCCAGTCTTGCTCCTGTATCGTCTCCCTTTTATGTGGCCCCCTGTCCTCCCATAAAGGAACCAACAAAGTTACATAATGCAAACCATGATCACAAAGGTTGGATGAAATGCTGCTAGCAGGGCCCTTTTCTGCATTATATACAGTATATAGTCAGAGTTTGAGAGAAAAGCATGCAACAGATCTTGTATTGTCATTTCTGGGGGGGGGGGTTACCTTTGTGAATGCCACTCTTAGAAGCCCTTGATGGTCATACACTAATGACTTAAAACCAACTTAAAACCAAACAAAAAAACTCATACTCTAGATGGATGTAGCATCCAATGCTGCGTTTGTCCCCCTCCGCCTCTAATCTGAGAACTGAGTGATCAAAGTCCACTGACCACTCAGTTCTTGGTTTTCAGTGAGCAAAGAGCCAGTGACTGTCAGTCACCGGCTCTTTGCATTGCCCCTACAGCGCTTCCTGGAGTGTCCGGCTGTGGTGGGGGCAGAACTGACTGGCTCAGGCTGTTAGTAGCTCACTGAGAGACTGAGCCGGCTGCCAGTCCAGCCATCTGGGTGGATCCTGAAATTAAAGTTGGGATCTCTCCAGAGTCTAGACCGTCTGAATGATATCAGCCGACAGCAAATTTTAGCCCTCTGCGGGCTAAATATTGGTCACAGGAGTGTAGAACAAAGAGCACTCCTGTGATCTCCAAGAGAAGTAGGGTTAAAAGAGCTTTGGCCCTACTTATCCTTTAGCTTCCAGATAAGTGGCAATGTCCAACCCAGAAGTACATAGTGCTTGGGTTTCTTGGGCCTTGTTTTCAGAAACAAGCCAGCAAACATCCTGGCCTTGCTTTTCCTTGTGCTCCTTGCTTTCGGGTTCCTCCCATTTAGTCTCTCACCAGCCATAATGGGACTTGAAGCATAGAGATCTAGATTCTGTTTATCTATGTAACTTAATGTAACCAGCGGTAATGACTTAGATCTGGTATCCAAGGATCGATGTTCACCCTGTTTGCATGCCTTTTGTTGCCTGTATTTGACCTTTGTGCCCCTCAAAACATGTGCTTGTAGCTTTTATATGTGACCTCTTAGGGGACAAAACCTGGTGTGAACAGGTCAATATTTTCAGCATACATTACAACATGTTTTAGTCCATTAGAAATGAAAAAATGAATATAGTAAAAACTAAAGCACACATTGTTGCTTGTTATACAAGGGTAAAATAGGTCTTACTATATTTGATGCATTTTTGAAGCACACATTAGTTTGTGTTATTTTTGTTGAAGGTTTGTCCTTCAGTCGGGCCTTTCTGCTGACCACAAACTATACAACCATTGGGTATTTTTTCACTTGCAGTCAATAAAGTCGGATAAATCAGTGGTCAGGAATTTATTGCTCTATTTTAAAGCAAACCTAAGCGTCTTCAAAATCCATAGCACTGACTTATCAACATTGTAAGTCATATAACATTTGAAAAACAACGTCAAAGCCTTCATGTTTATTTTCTTCAGTTCTTGAGGTCTATTGACACATTGTATGAAGATTATTTATCTTTGTGACAGGAAGATAAGAACATTTAATAAACTGAGTCAAATCTTCTATTTCTAATTCGAGTGCAGATTGTCTGTGTGATTTGCAAAGCCTAAAAACATCTGTGACTTTGTCAGAAAGTATGAGGTTTAGTATAACTGACCGATGATTTACTGCTGTGGATAGCACTCTCGTTCATACAATCTGCTAGCACAGTGAATCTTAGAATGACAGCTGCCAATAGAAAGTGACACAAGTGATCTAGAACACAGATCAGCAATGTACTGTGCTGACTGAAAAAAAACAGCATTTTTATCTACACAAATCGTTACGGCTTTCTGTAGACTTTCAGCTACAATCTAAGAGAAATACATTTGTAAAAAAATATAGATACATCTCCATTAAGAACATATTTTGAGTCATTTGTTGTTATGTGAAAGAATTTTATATGATTTTCTCACACTCAAGAGCTTGCTCTTCTGCACTTATTACCGTATTAACGTGTTATTAAACCAAGGAGCCTGCATTTACTATATCTGGTCTCCCACAGTACACACAACATGGAAATGCAATTATTTTAGTAAATATAAACTGCTAAATACCTTTTCTCATCAACAGTTAGAGCAGTCCAGGGGCGGACTGACCATTTGGAAACTCGGGCACTGCCAGAGGGCCCAGGGTCAGTAGGGGGCCCCATGAGATGCCCCTGGTACCTTTTTCATAGGCTTTTTTGAGTTTGGGCAAGGACACAGGGGCCCCATGATCCCCTATTGCCCAGGGGCCCCATTAATTGTCAGTCCGCCCCTGGAGCAGTCTTGTGACTTCTATCAGTGTCCAGCAGAGCACTGCTTAAAGCTTGTAGGAGGAGTTTTCATTTTGCTCTAGGAGGATGCATAACCTCTGACCTCTGTCTGGACAGAGCCAATTGGCCCTGTGCTGATCACATGCATTCTCCTAAGGAAAAAAAAACCCTCTCTAGCAATACACACTAAACTGAGCATGTGCAGAAGGACTCCACACAATATGTCTTATCAGGAGATAAGAGGGGGACACTGGAAGAAGGGGAAGATCAGAGAAGTCATGATCCAACAGCATTTTACATAATGCAGAGGATTAACCCCTTAGGTTCCACAGTGAGTATAACAAGCATGCTTTACTACATATACAGACTGACTTTACTCATATGATATGAGTAAATAGAAAGGCATGTGATCAAACACTTAGTGAAGGTATCTATTATAAACCAAAAACAAAACCACAAAAATATATATAAATAAACAAAAAACATAGGTGTGCATCAGCCAACAAATCAAAAATAATAAGCACATATGTCGTGTTTCCCAAAATAAAGTCTTTAATGATGTGAACATGTGATACACATAGTGACCAACACAGATAACAGTCTCATTTTCATATGGTGCCAAAACCATGAATTCTTATATCTTTACCACATGCCCATAGGATATAAGTAAATTGCTCACTCACCAGACCTATTTGACCCCAGTTACGGTGGTCAAAAAGCACTTTTTGGAAAGGTGTAATGAAGAATCAACCTTTGGTTTTACTATGGTTTTCTCCTACTCATCAACAAACCACAGGTTATAACATCAGGAGGGATGATAATAGTAGTTTCAGCCAACCAAACAGTGTGCAAATGCTTCAGGACCAGCTCTCCATACTCTTGGTAGAATGTTAGCCACTCAAATGAACTTAAGATTAAGCCATTCTAAGCATAGCATTTATTGATATTATTTGAATAAAAACATACAAGATGTACACACTCATGTGAAGGTGCTATGTTAGCCAGCACCAACATGTATAGCTTTGAGATCCAAAAAGATGGCCGACGTGTGTTCCAAGCCTCACTCTCGCTTGGGCCGGACATGACGTCACAGGAACCCAGAAGTGACGGAATCATACTTCGAAGTGTGATTCTGTCACTTCTGGGTTCCGTGACGTCACGTCTGGCTGAGCGAGAGTGAGGCTTGGAACACACATCAGACATCTTTTTGGAGCTCAGAGCTAAACATGCTGTTGCTGGCTAACATAGCACCTTCACATGTGAGTGTACATCTTGTATGTTTTTAAGGGACACCCCCCTCACACTACATGGAGAACAAGCACAGCTGTAGCTGTCAAACAAAGGCTGTGTGCTGTAGCTCTCTTGCCCTGCCACCTTTTTTCTCTTGGCATCAGTTAAAGCTGTTAGAAGTGACTCATGAAGATAAAAGAGGCAGCAGAGAGAAATCACTTAGTGCTTATATAGAGACAAGTATACAGTATCGAAGGATGTGCTTTTGTTCATATTTCATGTCTGAGGTTTACAACCACTTTAAAGTGTTACTAAACCCACAACAGTAAAATCAGTCTGTATATACAGTAAAGCATGCTTGTTATGCTCACTGTGGAATCTAAGGAATTAATCCTCTGCATTGTGTAAAAAGGCTGTTTGATCCTTTCTTCTCTGTTCCTCTTCTTTTTCAAGCGACCACCACTTATCTCTAGACTGAACTGTAGGCATGCACATGCGCAGTATATTGCTAGAGAAGTTTTTTTTTTCTTGGGAGAGTGCATGTGAATCAGCACTGTCCAAACAGAGGTCATGGGATTTCCATCCACCTAGAGCAGAAAGAAAACTTCTCCTACAAGCTTTAGCTAGTGCTGGGATGGACACAGATAGAAGACACAAGACTGCTCTAGCTGTTGATGAGAAAGGGTATTTAGCAGTTTATATTGACTAAAATAATTGCTTTTCTATGTTCCTTGTACTGTGGGAGATCAGATATAGTGAATGCAGGGTCCAGGGTTTAGTAACACTTTAAGTGCAGTTATTGTTTCTAAATCAGCACAAGGGAAGTGTGCCTTGTGCTGTTGGCTGGTCTCTTTGTTAATATTGAAAGTCCTCTGCCCCCCTATACCCCTACAGCCATAAGCTTCCACTGTGTTGGGGGTTTATATGAGTACTGGACCTGTCACAAGATCTCATCAACTATGCCCAGCCTTTCCACTTCCCTCCTCCATTCATAGAAGCTGTACCATAGCTTCCATCAACAAAAAGTACTCCATGTATGGAGGACAGGTGGATGAATGAAAGGTCTGCCTCCTTCATCCATGTATCACTTTTCATTAATGGAATTTATAGTACAGCTTCTATAATGGAGGAGGGGAAGGAAGGACCAGGCACACCTGGCACTTTGGAGGAATCCATGTGACAGGTCCAGTACTTCCCCTGCAGCACCAGAAGATTACATCTGGGGGGGAGGTTGGGGAGAACTTTGGATTTTAACTAAGAGACCAGACAGCAGCAGAAGGGACATTTCACTGTCCCTTGTGCTGAATAACCACTTTCTGTCCACCCACCCACAATGTACTGTGATCAGGCGGCAGCTACAGGACTAGCAACATAGCCGTACGTTGCTGTTTATTTCTGAGTTTCGAGTGTCCCCCCTCATTTGCTGCAGGACATTTTTATCAACAGGTCCTGGCCAGTGATTTTTGGCTGGGACTGTGCTGATCTCCTACAGTGAATGTTGTGCCTGTAATTGCAAATACAGGCACAGGATCTAGCTGGATCTTTTCTATTTTGTTCCAGAGAGATAAGAAAGAGACTACACGCGTGCTCTTTTTCCCATAAGTCGTACTAGGTACCTGTAAACATAGAGCCCAAAATATCCCAAAAGAGGTACACTAGTGAAGAGGCCTACAGGAATCTGAGCATGTCAGATGAGAGCGAAGGGAAAGCCTCTCTGACAGAATCCTCCTCTGAATACGAACTGTAGAAAGCAGCGGCACCTCAATAGGTACCTGGGACAATGGGGAAGTGGTCCCTGATAAGATCAGGTATACCCGACCCCATGAAGCATAAGTGCTAGGAATGCATGACTTGTCTCATATGCAGCAGAGTGCCACCACTAATGCAGCACTACCTTTTGGTGAACCGTCAAGCACCAGTAGCCTAATACATCCTGGTCCTTTACATACTAGCACTGCAGTATCACTTGGTGATGTGGTGAGTCCTATGAGTGCAGTACAAGCTGGTGAGGTGGCAAGCACAAATAGTGTCCCACAGCCACTAAGAATTCACACATAGAGCCCATAGTTTCCTTCCGGATGTGCTTGCAAATCTTGATTGGCAGCTCCAGTTTCTGCAGCGTCCATACTTCCTCTATTCACAGGCCAACCCAGATTTCAGGTGGAAACAGCAAATTTAATGATTTCCTTTCATGTTTTGGAGCTGTTTTTCACAGAAGATTTGTATAATTTGATTGTAGGCCAAAGCAATTTATACGCACTGCAATTTATTGCCGCCAACTCAAATTCAGCTTTTGCCAGACCATTCACATGGGAACCCATCTTGGTTTCTATGCATCACATTCCCATGTTTTCTGCTGCCATGGCCAAGCGTAGATATGAGACAATAATGCACTTTATGCATTTAAGTGATAACACACTCTATCATCTTCAGGATGACCCTGTACATGACCAGCTCCACAAAATTCAGCCCCTCATAAACCACCTCACTGAGAAATTTGCAGATGTGTATATGACTAAGCAAAACATCTGGGTGGATGAGTCCCTCATTCACTTTACTGGCCTCCTTGCATTAAAACAGTACCATCCCAGCAAGCGTGCCAGATCTAGGGTCAAATTGTATAAGCTCTGTGGGAGGGCCACAGGCTATACATATTATTTTAGGGTTTATGGGGGAAGAGATAGTGAAGTAGAGTCCCCAGTAGACTGTCCAGACTACATATGGAGCAGTGACAAGATAGTATGGGACTTTGTGTAGTCTTTGTTCTGCAAGGGGTACAACTTTTACTGTATGTGGTCAACTTCTATACAAGCGTTCTGCTATTTAGACATTTGTACAATCTTGGAATTGGCTCATGTGGCACCGTGCAACCTAATTGCTGGGGCTTCCCCCAACGGCTCGTAAAAACCCGACTTAGGAAGGGGGAGAAAGCCTGCTTGATAAATGATGAATTGCTTGCAGTGAAGTGGAAGGACAAACGGGATGTTTTTGTATTCCATTCACACAGAGAGGATGATCCAAATTAACACAGCATCTGGCATTGTTAAGAAACCCCTCTGTGTCTATTACTATAACCTTAACATGGGAGGGGTGGACAGCAACCAAATTATGAATCTATACTTGGTTCCCCCAAAGTTCAACACTGGTACAAAAAGGTGTCTATTTATTTATTTCATTTGGCTACATATAATGCTTTTGTAATTTACAAAGCATTGGGATGAAGAGGATCCTTCCTAAAAATTCAGGAAGAATTCATCATAGCCCTTTTGTCCAGAAGGTGCTATGGCCCAATTTCCGAATCCAGATGCAGCGAGCTGGTTGCATTTTCCAGATGTCCTCTCTGGTACCTGAACCCAAAGGTCATCCGAAAGAAGATTCTGTGTCTGTAGCAGACATGACACTCACTTCTTTTGGCCCTCCTGTCCTGGCCAACCTGGTCTCTGCCTCAAGGACTGCTTCCCTCGCTACCACACACTAGTGGAGTATTGGTATAGGGTACAGCACAGCACAGTGTAGGGCACATATACAAAATGTTCACACAGGATCTCAAAAGATGTTAGTCAGGAAGCTGTCAAAAAGTCTTCCATTGACTCAACATTCCTCTCAGCAAATAGTTTGGAGTGTCTACTTTACAAATAGGGGTCATTGTGGGGTGGGGGAGGTGCTATCCTGGAATTTTAGAGCCTCTGAAACTGAGATGGGTAGTGAGGAAGTGTAATGAGGAAATTACGCACCTTCAGGCTTTCAAAGGGGTCATTGGATTTCGGGCTCCTGTATGCACCTAGGCTGCCAAAAAGTTTCACACGTGGTACCCCCATAGTCAGGAGAAGCAGCAGAATATATTTTGGGGTGTAATTCCATATACACCCATGGCATGTGTGAGCAATATATCATTTAAGTGACAACTATGTGTAAAAAAAATAATTTTTTTGTCATTTTCCAAAAACATGTGGAAAAAAAATCTTCCATGGACTCAACATGCCTCTCAGCAAACAGCTTAAGGTGTCTACTTTTTGAAAATGGGTAATTTGGGGGGATTTTGTACTGCCCTGACATTTTAGTACCTCAAAAAATGTGATAGGCAGTCAGAAAGTAAAAGCTGCGTAAATTCAGTATCTATACCATAGTTTGTAAACACCATAACTTTCACACAAACCAGTGAATATACACTTATTGGTATTTTTTTTACCAAAGACATGTAGCGGATTACATTTTGCCTTAAAATTACGACTAATGCAGGCCATACATGGGTCAAATTCCGAACTAATTTTCTTTAGAAAATCAGAAATTTTGTAAATTTTTAAATCTGATGTTGCCACCATTGATTTCAAAATTCGACTAACCAATCCTTTAATTTCACCTCATGTTGCCACAGAAAAGAATATTCGTGGCCAAGAATTTTCTTTTCTTTCCAGGTCACAGCTCATGCACATTTCCTATTCAATTAGATTTCTCACACAATTTTTCCATCATTGATTAGAAATTAATTTGTTTTTCAAAAAATTTCCAATATGCTTGATCACTCAAAGTCAATGGTTGCTCAAAAATCGGCTATTGCTGTGGCCCACTAATGGTTTGAAATTCAAACAAAAATTCTTAGAAAAGATTTTCAGAAGAACATTCTTTCAGAATTTGACTGGCTTAAATTTCAGTTTATTGGAAATTTTTTAAAGTAGAAAGTGTGGCGGTGCTTTCAAAATTTTTAGTCTTTTTTCATTTATATCACAAACAATAAAAAACCCAGTGGTGATCAAATACCACCAAAAGAAAGCTCTATTTGTATGAAAAAAAGGACATACATTTTGTTTGGGTATAGCTTTGCGTGACCGTGCAATTACCAGTTGAAATAGCACAGTGATAAAATCTTCCAGAGAGCAAATGGTTAAAAAAAAAAAAAAGTAACAACACTTTACATATGGCTTTAAATATAGAGAGTTATAATTTAGCCAGAGAAAGTTATGAGTGATTTAGTGCCCTTAAAGTACAAATAAATACATTTTTAGGTGCTATGGTTTCTTTTTGATCTAGTTTACAGTGCCTGTGAGCATTGGGGCATGCTCAATGCTGTTTACACTCCCTACTCCTCCCTATTCTTTCCTGGCATCTATAACATGTAACAGCTTGCTAAGAAAAAAAAAAAACAAGACACCTTATTATCCATAGATGATCACATGCAATAGGAATTAACAATTGAATCATAATAAGAACTCCCTTGTAATAAAAGGAATGGCACGTTTCAAAAAATTTTCAAGTTAAAAAAACATGATTATGGTAAGAATCCTAAATCGGGATCTGAACTCATGGCATCAGCAGCTGCAAAATGAAGAGGCAAAGGTCAGTTCTTTCCTGTTATCACCAGCTTTCTGGAGGCTCTGATAATAGCTTGTTGTGAAACAGAATAGAATAGAATGGAGGTCAGATTACACACTGCAATAAGTCTCACTCAGGAGGGACACAACCCCCCCACCCCTTACTTTCTCATAGCATGGTGGAAATGCTGGGCTTTAATAAAAAGTCCAAAATGTTTTGGAAACTACAGAATGTGAATGCATCTTGTGGTAATGAAAATCCCCATGAAAGTCTTTGGAAAGGAGATCAAGAAGAAAGTGTGTAATAAATGAACTTACATCTGTAGTGTCCTTTCAAGATACTGCTCACCAAGAACTTTATCAGGAGCCAGGGGCGGACTGACAACTTATGGGGCCCCTGGGCAATAGGGTATCATGGGGCCCCTGTGTCCTTGCCCAAACTCAAAAAAGCCTATGAAAAAGGTACCAGGGGCATCTCATGGGGCCCCCTACTGACCCCGGGCCCTCGGGCAGTGCCCAAGTTTCCAAATGGTCAGTCTGCCCCTGTCAGGAGCATATACAGTTGCAAGAAAAAGTATGTGAACCCCTTGGGATTACGTGGAGTTTTGCATGAATTGGGCATAAAATGTGCTCTGAACGTCATCTAAGTCACAACAATAGAAGAACACAGTCTGCTGAACATAATACTACACAAACATTAGATGTTGCCATGGTTTAATTGCACATAACATGTAAACATTCACAGTGCAGGGAGGAAAAAGTATGTGAGGCCCTAGCTTAATGACTTCTCCCAGAGCTAATTGGAGCCAGGAGTGAGCCAACCTTGACTCCAATCAGTGTGATGATATTGGATGTGTTGCTGACAGCTGTCCTGCCCTTAAAAAACACACACCTGTTTTGGGTTTACTGGTTTCAAGAAGCACTGTCTGATGTGAACCATGCCTCGCAGAAAAGAGCTCTCAGAAGACCTACGATCAAGAATTGTTGACTTGCATGAAGCTGGAAGGGTTACAAAAGTATCTCCAAAAGCCTTGATGTTCATGTGTCCACGGTAAGACAGACTGTCTACAAATGGAGAAAGTTTAGCACTGTTGCTACTCTCCCTAGGCGTGGTCGTCCTGTAAAAATGACTGCAAGAGCACAGCGCAGAATGCTGCATGAGGTAAAGAAGAATCCCAGAGTGTCAGCTAAAGACCTACAGAAATCTCTGGCACATGCTAACATTTTTGTTGACACATCTACAATAAGGAAAACATTAAACAAGAATGGAGTACATGGGAGGACACCACGGAGGAAGCCATTGCTGTCCAAAAAGAATATTGCAGCACGTTTGAAGTTTGCAAAAGAGCACCTGGATGTTCCACAGCACTACTGGCAAAATATACTGTGGACAGATGAAACCAAGACTGAGTTGTTTGGGAAGAACACACAACACTATGTGTGGAGAAAAAAAGGCACAGCACACCAACATCAAAACCTCATCCCCACTGTAAAACATGGCGGAGGGAGCATCATGGTTTGGGGCTGCTTTGCTGCCTCAGGGCCTGGACGGATTGTTGTCATTGATGGGAAAATGAATTCCAGAGTTTATCAAGACATTTTGCAGGAAAACGTACGACTATCTGTCCGCCAACTGAAGCTCCGCAGAGGATGGGTGATGCAACAGGACAATGACCCAAAGCATACAAGTAATTCAACAAAACAATGGCTGCAACAGCACAGAATACGCCTTCTGGAGTGGCCCAGTTAGAGTCCTGACCTCAACCCGATTGAAATGCTGTGGCATGAACTTAAGAGAGCGACTCACACCAGATATCCCAAGAATATTGCTACACTGAAACAGTTTTGTGAAGAGGAGTGGTCCAAAATTACTCCAGATCGTTGTGCAGGTCTGATCTGCAACTACAGGAAACATTTGGTTGAGGTTATTGCTGCCAAAGGAAGGTCAACCAGTTATTAAGTCCAAAGGTTCACATACTTTTTCCTCCCTGCACTGTGAATGTTTAAATGTTATGTGCAATTAAACCATGGCAACATCTAATGTTTGTGTAGTATTATGTTTAGCTGACTGTGTTCTTCTATTGTTGTGACTTAGATGACGTTCAGAGCACATTTTATGCCCAATTCATGCAAAACTCCACGTAATCCCAAGGGGTTCACATACTTTTTCTTGCAACTGTAAGTAATGTTAACGCATTGCTTCTGGTCAACGCATTTACTTCCTATGCTTGCTATTTTATAAATGGAATTAAACACTGCTAATGGTAATCTCGTAGACTTCTTTCAGTGAATTTGAGGAATACACTAACAAAAAGGAATTAAGCTAACAATGCCACTGCACCCCAGACACAGTTTTCATCAAGCTGTATCTTGGAAAGAACAGCATGGAGGTAGGTGTCATTTGTACTACACTTACCTCCAGATGTCCTATATTTTCTTGAATAATTTTTAAAATGTAAAGGGCAGCACAGTGGCTAAATGGTTAGCACTTCCACCTGGCAGTACTAGGGTTGTTGGTTCAAATCCCAGCCACAGCACTATCTGCCTGGAGTTTGCATGTTCTCCCTGTGCCTGTTTCCTCTGAGAACTCCGGTTTCCTCCCACACTCCAAAGACATGCTGGTAGGTTAATTGGATCCTGTCTAAATTGGTCCTAGTATGTGTATGTATGAATGTGAGTTAGAGACCTTAGATTGTATGCCCCATGAGGGTTAGGGACTGATGTGAATGTACAATATATATGTTAAGTGCTGTGAAATTTGACAGTGCTATATAAGTATCTGTAATAAAGAAATAGCTTATAAATGTGCATATAATAATTCTGACTCCCAAAATATACTCCCTGTACAGGGTAAATTATGTTTAACTCCTTCCTTCCCACCCCGGCATCCGTTCTGAACACCAAGGGGGTGAGAAGAATCAGCAATCCTATGATCACTGTCACAGTGGTCACATGGTCAGAAGCCAGCCCCACCAGATACTGATCAGTAGCCTGGCCTGAGGTCTGTTGGCCACAGCTCATTCTTTGTGCTGGGAGCATGCAGTGAGCATTCTCTCAGCCAGGGCTGCTGTCAGAAACCATGGGGCCTCATACAGCCAACGTGACAGGGCCCACAAATAAGCACGGTTTACTATGCTTCAGTTATGAATGAACACAGTGAGTGATCAGTACTCATTGTGTTCATTCAGGAAAGGAAGGGGCTGGTAAATGTGACATATTTACAGACCCTTCCCCCATTCTTCATCATAAGGATCCTATAGTGTGTTTGCAGCATTACGGGGGTGGGGGGGCATACTGGGGGAAAGGTGGCTTGGGTAGCATGGGGAAATGTATGGTGCCGCAGAGAATGCCATACAGGGGATCAGTTCCAACAATTGCCCCCCCCCCACTGTGGCGATCACCCTCCATGCCCACATCCGATTCACCCAGCTGCCTGTGCGCCCATGCTGGTCTGGGCACTGTACAGGAGGACCAGTGGTACCCCCTTATCCAGCTCTCAGCACATAAACAAAGGCTGGCCAGCGACGCACATGTTAAGGTTAAGGTGCACTCTCATGGGCACAACATAGAATGTGCCCATCAGAGTTTCCCTTAACATAACATGTGCCCATCAGAGTGCCCCCTAACATAAAATGTGCCCATCAGCATGCCCCTTATTTCATGTTAAGGGGCACTCTGATGAGCACATTTATATTAAAGGGCACTCTGATGGATACATTTTTTTTACAGGGCACTCTGATGAGCACATTTATATTATGTTGTGCCCATGAGAGTGCACCTTAACATAAAATGTGCCCATCAGAGTGCCCCTTAACATTCAATGTGCCCATCAGAGTGCCCCTGTAAGACTACACCCTTCTTTGAGGGCAGACAGGAGCTGTGCCGGGATCCTTGCTGGATGCTTGTGTACAAGCAGGGAGTGGGAGCCAGAGAGAGAGAGTGAGCTGAAAGGAGCAGATCTGTCATTGTGGGCTGGTGGGCTGGCGGTCCGGGCGGCACCACAGTCTGCCATTTAGTGACCGCTGGCTAGGAATTTTTTCTTTCAACACAGGAATAATTACTAGGGAACTAAAAAAATGATAAGTGGGGGGGAATTTTGTCTTTAAGTATAATTATAATATTGACAACCTTAAGAACACACAGCAATTGTTTGGACCTCAAACATTCAACATGTTTTGGCTTAACAATTACATCACTTTTGACTTGAAAATTATGACTTCCAAATTTATGACAGATAAAATGTATTTACGAGAGCACTAGTTGTTTAGATATTGTGCACATTTTATTTATTAGTTTGTCAGTATTAAAATGCTCTAATAAAATATATAATATGTATGGGCAGCAGTATTGTATAAAGGAATGTTTGCCTACCACTGTGCCGATTCCATTTTTATTCAGCTGAAATGGGATCACATGTGTCAAATGCATTAATAAATTAAATGAAGATAAACATTCAAGCAAGACAATTGATGACCCAGCCGGCAACACAGACTAGCTGTAATACATCTAAGCTTTTGATATACTGTACACTATACAGACTATAGTATAGATAGTAACATGGGCATAAGAAGGAGAGTTCAGATTCCATGCATAAAAAGTCTGTAAAATCCAATATAATCTCCCCTGCACATACAGGTGTAGCCCATGCAGATAAAGACTTCAAGATCAGCTATAAACAATAATGCCCGGAACTGTGCAGCTCTCTCTTCGAATATCCAACAAAGGCTTGAAAACAATCTGAAACAAATGAAAAGTCTATAGTTCATGTAGAATCCAATAGTATCTGAGTAAAGCTCTGAATATGTGGTAGCTGTCTCAGAGGTGAGCCAACTCTGTTATGAGGAAACAAAAGAGTAAAGGAAGCACCATCTAAGTGCAGAGAGTTTAAATATTTAATTCAGCAACAGCAATAAAAATTTAAAAAAATTTAAACCATCCTGTAGGGTCCACCTGATGTGATGGAACAGCTGGGAGAGGTGTGCACAAAGCCAGGGACGCTGATCAGGATCCCAAAAGTGTCTCGCAAACCGCTTGAGGCGCACACACGTGCAGGGTGGAAGTGATATCAGGAGAAACAACAGGCAACAGGCTGGCCTAACAGAATTGTGTATTGCCTGTGATAAAAAAAATAAAATAAATCCTTGCTCGCTTCTATGAATCAAAATCAAACTTACTCCTAGTGAACGTGAAAAAAATACTGTTGCATAAACGGTTTTGTAGCCGCTACTACACACAACCCCTATCTCATATCTCCTAGATTGTAAGCTCTGAGGAGCAGGGCCCTCCTATCCCTCTTGTATTGAACTGTATTGTTGCTGTATTGTCTCCAGGGGTGGACTGACCATTTGGAAACTCGGGCACTGCCCGAGGGCCAGGGGACAGTAGGGGGCCCCATGAGATGCCCCTGGTACCTTTTTCATAGGCTTTTTTGAGTTTGGGCAAGGACACAGGGGCCCCATGATCCCCTTCTGCCCAGGGGCCCCATGAGTTGTCAGTCCACCCCTGATTGTCTCCCATTATATTGTAAAGCGCTGAGCAAACTGTTGGCACTATATAAATCCTGTATAATAATAATATAAAGCAAAATCAATCATATAGTGAAACCAGTATAGCGCTACAAACCATACACCAAACCTAAATCCAAATGTGTTATAGAGAAATTTTATACATTGAAATAAAAAGTGTATAAAATTTCTTTCTTAACACATTTGGATTTAGGTTTGGTTTATGGTTTGTAACGCTGCACTGGTTTCACTATATGAGTGTATTGCCTGTGTTATATATATATATATATATATATATATATACAGGCAAAGCAAACAGAGGGCTGGGACCCGGAGGACTATAGGGTCCAGCAGTACACAATTATTTAAATGAACACAATCAGCATAAATATGAATTATTAAAAGATATGCAATTATTTAAATTAACATAATCAGCATACATATGAATTATTATAATATACGAAGAATATAAGAAATATACATGAGAATAAAAATAGCAATAAAAATAAGAATAACAATAATATGACATAGAATTAAGTATATATTAGAGGAAATGTTATACTTACAAGAGGTGTCAAAGTCAACAAGACCTTAGGGGCCAGCAGTCAACAATGAGAAGACCATAAGCGTCCCCTAAAAAAAATATACAAAAAGAAGGATTTTTTTTTCCTTAAAAAAATCCTACGGGATAATATCAAGATATAAAGTCATTAAATGTATAAATAAGAGTAGAATGATCATCATTACAGAAATACTCACTAGAATATAATTCTGTCACAGTGTGTACCTCAATTTCTTCATTTAAGCCACCAGGTGCCAGTGTACCTAATGTATAAATCCAGAATATCTCTTGCTGACAAAGTCGCTTGAAATTTTCTGCAGTGGGCAATGATTTTGAGATGTTTTCAATGACCCACACAGTAAGTCCTGAGGTTGACTTTTGATGGTACTATAAAAAGTCTCTTGGAACGCTGTATTTGTCTTTTCCATCTTCAATAAAGCGCTTGTGTTTACCAAATCTTCTTTGTACTGTCCTAATGGTCCTCCCTGTATACAAAAGGCCACATGGGCATGAGAGGCAATATGTCACATATTCAGATGAACAATTGTAAAATGCATTCAGAATATATATTTTGCCTTTGGCGTTGAAGCTTTTTTTACCATGTCTCACATGTTTACATGCTCTTCATGACAAAAAAATTTATGGGGCTGCTTTATAGTGGAAGGGAGGGTTTTTATTTTGCTGGTAGATTCTTTGCTCTTGACATTATGAGCCTTGCGATAGGACAATTTAAGTTTAGAAGTTATGGAGGATTAAACGATAGGATCTTCTAAAAGAATGGACCAATGTTTGTTGTAATGTTTATGTGTCTAATCAAAATGTGTTAGACAAATTAAGTTTTCTTTTGGCTTTCAGTGTTTACATTTGTGATCACTGTGATCACAGCAATCACAAGGCATAGAGCCATTCTGATTGCCCCATTTGTTTAATGACAGCATGATCACAAGCATTATGCTCATGCCACACAAATAGTAAACAGAGAATATTTTTTAAATGATGTTCCAGAATAACCCTCCCACCTTTCAGACCTTTTTAACAATTCAGCAGCATTGAGGTGCTTAAAGTGGACATTGCAAAAAAATTCAAGGTTCCCATATACTGTCCATGCTCTCTCTCCAAATAAAAATCACCTATTGTTAATACATGTAAAAATTACCTGTAAAGAAAACTGTTAGATTTCTACATATTTTGCCATTTTCTGCGCCTAGCGAAGAGTGAAGTCACATTCCTTACGGCTAGGTCCTGGGGAATACAGAGACGTTCTTGCTCTTAGCTTGGGGTATCTTCTTGTGAGATATGGCCTTCTCTGCATTTTCCATGAAGCTTCCTGGAAGGATACTGATCTCCAGCAATGCTGAAGATGGGAGTAAGGTAAATATTACTAACTTTTGTTTATAGGTGACTTTTACATCTACTAATAGCATTTTTAGGATTTGGTTAGGAAGTAATATGGAGCATGTCATTAAGAATTCTCTGATTATGTGTCCCTGGGTAATTTGTAGGCTATGGACCCCTACTGTGTACATCACTTGCTAGAATATTCAGAAATTCTTAATTTACACATTAATATAGGGTATTCCCACTGCATGCTGTGATAGTTAAACGCTTCTATCCAAGCATTCATAGGAATATTCTCCCTCTTAGATTGTAAACTCTGACGAGCAAGGCCCTCTGAATCCTCCTGTACTAATTTGTATTGTAATTGTACTGTCTGTCCTTATGTTGTAAAGCGCTGCATAAACTGTTGGTGCTATAAACTCCTGTGTAATAATAATATTATTATTATTATTATTATTATTATTATTAATAAAAATATAATTAAATTACTAGATCATTGATGCTGGATTTTAAATATTTAAGTTCATTTAGAGGTTTGTAGATGCTCCCCTAAATTGACTTTAATGTAGTCTACCACCATTCTTAAAGATAAGAGTCCTTCATTATTTGAATAAAATTATAATGTGTTTTGGTAATTTCAATATTAAAAAAAATATATAGGCTGACCTATATATAAAGCCTTATCCTTGAAAGTAAACATTTAATACATGGTGGTTCTATGACATCATATTCCAAGAACATTTTCACTGAAATTCATAAAGAGTGTCATAGACACTCTCTAAATCTCTGTTGTACCTCCACATTCCAAATGTTGATGTCTGCAACAGATTCATATATCAGAAAACAGGTACATGAACTTATAGCAAGGAAGCATGGTGGGAGGCAGCATTAAGGCCAGAATTTCCATATTGAATATACCTGTATCATCCTCAGTGCAGGCCACACAACATCCTTGGTTGCAAGGACAACCAATGACGCATCCCCAGCCCTATGTAAGTGTCAACCAGGAAATCCTTTTCATTGACTAAATATGGCCTTTAAAAGGGTTAATCGTTAACTAACTTTTACTTTGTGCCTACTAACTGGTTTATTTCTCATTCCCATGTTCCCTTGGGATTGAAATGCTGTTATCTATGCACACATTTTTGCCCTGAGAAATTGCAGAAGTTACAACCCTGTTGCACTTTTGTTATGACTAGCCATATAATAGTTTACTGAAATCTTTTTACTGTATTCTGATTGGTACTTTATGGAAACCGCCTGAAATATGCAGTGTTATCATTTATTACTTAAGGCTTGATCAATACTAAAGAAGTTGAATTTTGCCTCGCACATCTAGGTATTTGTGTCACAGTGTTCCCAAAGTACTTTGAACTGTATGTCATTGTATGCAGGAAGAGGGCCCTAAATTGATGTTCCTGACAGCCTTTACCATATTTTTTTCTGGTACCAAAAAGTTTTATTGAACATGGTAAAAAAAAGCATACAAAATGAAATAACTTGTACGATACAGATGCCTTTACCATATTTTTTAAGTGATATCAGTCAGCATCCCCTGCTTCCTTGTTTATACTGGCATCCTAGCACTCCACTAGCATTGAGTAGGAAACCATCACATTCACAAGTTCTTACCAGTACAAACATGCCCCACTCTGAACAATAGCATCTCTGTACATCAATGTAGAGTTGATCTTAATTACCAATCTCTTATTTGCAAACTGATGGTAATTATTTTCAAATTGGTTGCAGCCATAGCTACACATTCTTAAATTGGCACAAATTAGAACCATCAGAATATGTCACACATGTCTGAATTCTTAAGGAAACTAGCAAGGCTTTCATAAATTATGCACAAGATGTTCCAAAGGGACCGTGCAACCAGAACAATTTTGCAAATGCTTAACTGAATGGCCCCCATGTGCTTTCAAACAAGACAACCCAGAACCCAGAAGCTGCTCCCTCCCTATTTGACATTTTATACTAAGTTATGTAAACTAGAGTTTGTTTCCCTCTCCTGTCTCAGTCCAGTGTGTATGTATGGGTTTCTGTGTCCCTCTCCCATCTCATTCAGGTATGTGTATTTTCCCTTCTATTGCACTCTGAAAACTTCAGCATCACAGGAGTTAAAATAGCTAATGTTTTGGAGACTTCCAAGGTCCCTTTTTTACGGCACCAAAGTAACAGTTTGCAAAGGTTACAGGCATACATATATACCATAATTAAACCCATAGCAACCTAATGACATCCCAACCAATTATGTCAAAAATTCACCAATAACAGTGTAATTGTTAACAAACTCTAGTGCAAATGTACCTGAACCGCCATACTCTAAATCTATGAATACCACCTGGTCTCAAGCTAAAGCAATCCCCAAAGGATCCCACTGATACACAGCAAGCCGACACAGGAATGATAAAATAATCAGCAGTAATTTTGCCACTGCTATTCACCAGCAACCCTTAGGATTGGCTTTCCCCCTGCCTATAGACAGGATCACTATAGGCTCACATATTGTTCCATCGACCTCCCTGCACATATGCTGTATAGGTTTGCAACTGGCCATTCAGCAAGAGGCATTAGGGCTTGTCATTTGTCACCTAGCATAGTGAATGTCATACAAATAACAAATGTGGCTAAAGACAAAGAGATCCAGGGCATAACAAGGGGATAAAAGACTAAAAAAACAAAGGGGAAGGAAGAATAGGAAAACGTGTAAAAGTAGGATCCGAAATTCAATATGAACAGTCATAATAATACATAATACCTAGGAAAACATGTTCTATCTTTAGCTCAGATGCATGCAATCCATAAATCATTAATATCCTGAATTGCTCTAATCCTCTTAAATGTCATATGCTACTCTTCTAAGCAGACAAGAAAATAACAGGGTAAACAAAGAGTCTAGCCACAAGCCACTCAAGGTATTGTCATTCGTCAAGAAAGCCTATATAAGTAAATTTTGGGTCTGTGTATTTGGGGAAACATGTTAAACAGTTATATAAACTTAACAGAAAAAAAATAGTCCCAGTTGCAATCCCTGTATGTTTTTTTACCTGTTCTATAACCATAGCTTGCAGTTCCTGAACCTGATATAAAATGTACCACAACTGGTTTGTGTTTTTCCTTTTCTTTTGCTTTGTATGGCCACTTTTATGTCCCTGAAGTGCTTCTGATAATTTTATGCTTGACAGTGCAGACCCTGAAAAGCAAAAGACAACTTACTCATCTCACAGTTCCTCAGGGTCATATGTTTTGACCCTGTTGATAGTGAACAGCAGTTGTTACAAGCCCCCTGATGAGAGGAACCATTTGAATGGCAGTCAGTTTTTTAGTTAACAAACACTTTTAATATCCTGTTCTTTTCTAAAAAGGAGATTTTAATCTAAGTACTTTCATACATTTCCTGTTGATACATTATTGTTTCACCTCTGAGACTGTTGTAAACCAATGTCTTCTCAGAGGGCATGTTGATATAAATAATTAGCATAGCTTGAGAGGTTCAGTCTGCTAAACTTCAGCAGGTGGCCACCTCTGAATCACCAGCTTGAAATCTCTCTCCATAAAATGTATTTGTTTGTCTCCGAGGTGCTATACAGCTGCAGATGGCCCTATAAAAGATCTGTCCATGAGATAAGTACCCTGACACTCATAGGTAGGAGTACAGGAAACAAGGGGACAGAATACTGTAGTTCTACATCAGTCCTTCCACACCTACTGGTAAATTAGACCAAAAGATTAAATACACATCACACTTAAAACACTAAGAAAATTGGAGTATGTTACAAATATAAATTGAATCATTTTGTGATGATTATACATTTTATGCACTTGCCCTCCAGAGGATTTACCCCACTTCCTGACCAGGCCATTTTCTTTGTGTTACGGCACTGTGTTACTTTAACTGACAATTGTGCGGTCATGCAACACTGCACCCAAATTAACTTTATGTTCTTTTTTCCCCATGAATAGAGCTTTCTTTTGGTGGTATTTGATCGCCAGTGCAGTTTTTATTTTTTGCACTATAAAAATAAAAGACTGACAATTTTGAGAAAAAAACAATATTTTTGACTTTTTACTATTAAACATGTCCTGTAAAAAAAAATAAAATGTCATCATAAATTTAGGCCAAAATGTATTTTGCTACATGTCTTTGCTAAAAAAAAAAAATCCCAATACTTGTAAATTAATTGGTTTACGTAAAAGTTATAGCATTTACAAATGCTGGTATATATACTGGGATTTTTTTTTTTTTTTTTTTACTAGTAATGGCGGCGATCAGCAACTTATAGCGGGACTGCAACGGGTATTCTGACACTGGGGGAACTGACTTGGTGTCAATGAAATCCCCAGTGACACCAATAGAGTGATCAGTGCTAATAAAAAGCACTGACACTGTACTGGTAAATTAGACCAAACTTGTAAATTAATTGGTTTACGTAAAAGTTATAGCATTTACAAATGCTGGTATATATACTGGGATTTTTTTTTTTTTTTTTTACTAGTAATGGCGGCGATCAGCAACTTATAGGGGGACTGCAACGGGTATTCTGACACTGGGGGAACTGACTTGGTGTCAATGAAATCCCCAGTGACACCAATAGAGTGATCAGTGCTAATAAAAAGCACTGACACTGTACTGGTAAATTAGACCAAAAGATTAAATAAACATCAAACTTAAAACACTAAGAAAACTGGAGTATGTTACAAATATAAATTGAATAATTTTGTGATGATTATAACTTTTAACCACTTGCCCTTCAGAGGATTTACCCCACTTCCTGACCCGGCCATTTTTTGTGTTACGGCACTGCGTTACTTTAACTGACAATTCCTCGATCATGCAACGCTGCACCCAAATTAACTTTATGTCATTTTGTCCCCATGAATAGAGCTTTCTTTTGGTGGTCTTTGATTGCCTGTGGATTTTAAATTTTTTCCACTATAAAAATAAAAGTCTGACAAAAGTCTGAGAAAAAAACAATATTTTTGACTTTTTGCTATTAAACATGTCCTGTAAAAAAAATTAAAAAATCAAATTTCGACATGAATTTAGGCCAAAATGTATTTTGCTACATGTCTTTGCTAAAAAAAAATCCCAATACGTGTAAATTAATTGGTTTACGTGAATTTATAGCATTACAAATGGTGGTATACAGTATATACTGGTATATTTTATTTTTACTAGTAATGGCTGTGATCAGCGACTTATAGAGGGACTGCGAGACTGCAGCGGGCATTCTGACACTGGGGGGATCTAATCTGGTGTCACTGGGGATGTCACTGACATCCATAGTGACACCAAGACAGTGATCAGAGCTAATAAAAAGCACTAACACTGTTACTAATGGCACTGGGCAGGAAAGGGTTAACATGTTGGGCGATCAAAGGGTTAACTGTGTGCTGTTTTACTGTGAGCTGTGTTAGTGCTTTCAACTGTAAGCACGCTGCTTTGCATGGCTCTGCTATGCAGAGCTATGCAAAGCATTGTGCAGGAACTGACAGGGGAGAGAACTGTATTGTTTACATACAGTTCTCTCCCTCCGTCGGTAATGCTTCTCAATCACTGGGTTCCGGCGAGTAATCACCAGCCAGGACCCGGTGATTGACAGCCGAGGCCACGAAATGCAAAATCACGTATGTATACGTGATTTTGCGCACCCCTGCCACCCTGTAGCAATATATCTCCTATAGGGTTGCAGGAAAGTGCTTAAATATAAAGTCATCAGAAAATGAAGAATACAATAAAATAATGGAATGTTTGAACAGAATCCTCAAAATATCCAAGTCCATTTGGAGAAAGCTAACTAGTAAAGTGGATTCTTTGGTGGGGGTTCTGAGCGCTTGTATAAAGTGCTCCCTAATTCACCACTAGCCTACAACCTCTGTAAAATAATATTTAAATAACTGATTATACGAATACCACTTGAAAATAGGGCATCAACAGAATAATTCCATATGATCTTTAAAATGCAAAATTTTGGTGTCTGCTCAAACAACATTCATACTAAGGATCCATGCACACTGACTTTAAAAACAAAACTCTGTTCCTAAAGGTGTTTAGTGTTTTGCCTGTAGAAGCAACTAATGCTAACCTATCTGTCCATGGACATTAGAGGAATATTTTAAGCTCAGCATATCGGGGCAGAGAAAAAGCCTTCTGTTTTGCGTTTTTGAGAATGGTTTTCTGGCAGAAAAAACGCTAAATGCTCCTAAACGCTGCTAAAGGTTAGTACAAAAAAAACACTCGCATTTTTTATTTTTTTTTCTGGCAAGAGCACTGATGATGATTTTTTAAGCCAGTGTACATGTACCCTAAAAGAATCCTAATTTTTTTCAATTAAATAAATCAGATGAATGCATTTTTATGTTTAAATAATAGACATTTACACATATAACTTTGAAGAATAGAGATAAGCAATTTTGTGCAATTTCATTAGGTGCTAGTGGTAATAAGCAAGCAGATGACAACTGCTCACCCATCCCCCACAAAAGACAAAAGCTTTTAATGTAGTCACGCTTTTCTGCTCCAACTGGGACACTTAAACCTATACAGCTTTACAGTCATCAGCTGGTGCTGAAAACCCCCAGTAGTATACAGAGTGTTTGTGAATGCACATAATGCAATAATTGTCTTTATTGATCCGTACATTAAGAAATTGAATTGGATGGTGTGGAGACATTGAAACAAGTGACATAAAGAGAAAAAAAAGGAAAGTTATTTTGCAAAAGAACAATAATGTTTTATAATTTCACTGTATTATTATACCTTCTATTTTGTAGATTCTTATCCAACACATGACACAAACATTAGAGGAATGCAAGTTAATGAGACATAATAAGGGCCACCACTGGAGAAACAAAGCATTGTCACCATTCATCCAGAAACCTGCAGATTCTACATTCGAGATGACCAAAATAAACAATCATCCTTTTCCTTAAATTTCAGCAAAAAATCACCTTTGGGGAAATTAATTTATTTCATTGGGTAAAACAATACATAGATGGTTTGGTGGGGTTTAACAGTGCAAAAGGGTAATACAAAGAATATTAAATGAGTATAAACAAAACTACCCTAAGTACAATAAAACCAAAATAAGAAAAGTACATTTTTTATAACATATTTTAATTACACAGCTAAGCAAAATTGAGAGTTTCTACTTCGGTGACATTACTCCAACAGCAAACCTGCCAATTTTGCCAAAATCCTTTTGCTCATCCCTATTCTACAACAATAGCATGATCAGTCCGGTCAGTATACCCATTGAAGTGAATAGGGAAAGTATTCATCACACTCAAAATGTGGACGTATTTCACAGTTAATAAATGATATATATATTTCTGTATAACATAAATGAAATATTTAGCATCTTTCCTGCATACACTAAAACATTTGGTTTTTTTTGTTTACAAATGATTTTATGTTGCAGAAGTAGACTGTAAAACAACAGTACAGTTTCAAGTGATATTTACAGTAAAAACAAGGCACTTTTGAAAAGTACAATACAGAAAGGCATATTAATATAGGAAAGAGAAGAAAGTAGATTTGCAAGTACATGAAATACGTAGACAATAAAATAGGCTGAATGATACATTTGTCAACAGTATATACCAGTCAACCTTCACTTGGAATGTTGTTAATCATGCAATAAATGTCTATAATCCTTCCATGACTCCCATTTTTTGTCAAATACTGTAAGTGCATCGTATCCAGTAAAGTATACTGAATACGTTCCATGAGCATTACAGCATCAACTCTGTGTAAAACAGAGGCCAAGGGAACAGTATCGGACTTCCAGTGTAAGGCAACAGCCCACAAAGTGGCAATGCAAATAGTATGTATCAATCTCATAGTGGCATCAGAGATCCCTGGGATATGAGCCCCCAATAAACAGGTCTGTATAGAAAATCGTACCAGGGTACCTGCCAGTGAGGTAGTGACCTCAGATATCTTACGCCAAATCAAAGATATGGTCGGGCAATCCCAGAATATATTAACCAAAGTACTTGTGTAAAACATTTGTTTTTAAAAATTAAAATCATGAGTTTAAAGACATTAGAAAAAAATTACAAATTTGGTTATCAAAAATCTGCAGCCTTAAATGATTAGAACTCTGCAGGGATACCTAGGATTGATTTATATTTCCTGCCTTATTTAGCTATGCCTAAAGTGTCTATAAAAGTTCCTGTTTTTTTTTTTCAAAATAACAAACATGTCCTACTTACCTGCTCTGTGCAATGTTTTTGCACAGAGCAGCCCAGATCATCCTCTCTTGGGTCCCCCGCAGGTGCTCCTAGCTCCTCCCTTCCACTGAGTGTCCCCATAGCAAGCTGTGTTCTCACTCCCGAGCCAGTTCTGTGTGTCCATAGTCCTTGCTCCTTCTGGACTAGCTGTGATTGACAGAATCAGGAGCCAATGGCTGCCTCAGTGAAGTGCTGTCTCTGAGCCAATGAGGAGGAAGAGAGCCAAGAAGGCCGCTGCTTTTGTGCACATCACTGGATCGGGAATGGGCTCAGGGATCTGGGGGGAAGCAGCACACAGACGATTTTTTTACCTTAATGCAGAGAATGCATTAAGGCAAAACATTTTTAGGGTTTATAACCACTTTAATTCACCTGGGGATTGTTGTAGATGAAAAAAACTCTGTGGTCTGACAGTGCTACCCTGTCAGTTGCCTAAACTTGTGTTGAAAATACATGATATCTTCCAGCTCCTCAGTAACCATAACAGTATCAAAGACAGCTCTGTGTAAGTTTTTTACATTCTTTTTAAAGTATATGTGAACACTCAACTTGTAAAACAACCTATTCAGTTTAAAACAACAGAAAAAAAGGCAAATCATTTGTGTTTATATATAATGAATACCTATTGTTTTCTTTTTTGTATAAGTGATTACTAATCTCAATTTTCAGATGCATAAGAGGTTTAGAGAGGTGTTGGTGGAGAGACAGCAGTACATTGATCTTCCCACTGAATGACTTTGCATGGTGGGCATGTCAGCACAAGTCTGACCACAGGAGGACAGGCAGGCTGTTCTCCCAGCACAGGCAAATAACTGACTATGCTGACATGCAGGAGCTTCTATGCCTAGAGTGGTCAGTTTAAAAGAGGAAAGCAGGGGGACTGGCAGGAACACCAGGGATTTCACACAAAGGAAGCAACACAAAGAGAACAGGATACTTTTTAACAGACGTACATGGTACAGCAGACATATATCAGGAATATGACATTTTGGAGTAACATATTCAGGGTCCTGTTAAGTTGTGCTACAGTGAACACACAGGAAATAGTATATGTTATTAACATGAGGTCATGCCTTAGGTGGAACACCAACTATGAGAGTTCAAGTCACCTCCAACCCCTTTGGCACACAGTCTTCAGACAGAGGAAAAAGAGGAAAATATACCGTATTTTTCGCTCCATAAGACGCACCTGACCATAAGACGCACCTAGGTTTTAGAGGAGAAAAACAAGAAAAAAATATTCTGAACCAATGGACTGCAGACACAGTACAGGGGATGACCAGAGACTGCAGACACAGTACAGGGGATGACCAGAGACTGCGGACATAGGACAGGAGATGACCAGAGACTGCGGACATAGTACAGGGGATGACCAGAGACTGCGGACACAGTACAGGAGATGACCAGAGACTGCGGACACAGTACAGGGGATGACCAGAAACTGCGGACACAGTACAGGAGACGACCAGAGACTGCGGACACAGTACAGGGGATGACCAGAGACTGCGGACACAGTACAGGAGACAACCGGAGACTGCGGACACAGTACAGGAGATGACCAGAGACTGCGGACACAGTACAGGGGATGACCAGAGACTGCGGACACAGTAAAGGAGACAACCGGAGACTGCGGACACAGTACAGGAGACGACCGGAGACTGCGGACACAGTACAGGAGACGACCAGAGACTGCGGACACAGTACAGGGGATGACCAGAGACTGCGGACACAGTACAGGAGACAACCAGAGACTGCGGACACAGTACAGGAGATGACCGGAGACTGCGGACACAGTACAGGAGATGACCAGAGACTGCGGACAGTACAGGAGATGACCAGAGACTGCGGACACAGTACAGGAGATGACCAGAGACTGCGGACACAGTACAGGAGATGACCAGAGACTGCAGACACAGTACAGGAGATGACCAGAGACTGCGGACACAGTACAGGAGATGACCAGAGACTGTGGACATAGTACAGAAGACCAGAGACTGTAGACAGTGCAGGAGATGACCAGAGACTGCAGAAAGTAAAGCAGATTACCAGAGACTGCGTACCTTTGGGGAGGGAGGGGGAGCGGGTACCTGAATTTGACAGGTACCCGCTCCCACTTCCTTCCTTCTTCTTTCCTCGGCGGCTTCTGTGACAGCCGGGTGCCCACTGCGCATGCGCGAGAAGCGCTGCGCTTTGTGAATGGCCCGGAGCCTTCTGGGACCTGTCACAAAGCGCGGCGCTTCTCGCGCATGCGCAGTGGGCACCCGGCTGTCACAGAAGCCGCCGCGGGAAGACTGTACAGTGCTGGAGCGAGGAACTGGTAAGGTCCTGCAGGAGAGAAGAGCTAAGCGACCGGCCCGATATTCTGACATGATGGCGGCAGAAATACCGGACCGGCCTCTTTACATTCGCTCCATAAGACGCACTGACATTTCCCCCCCTTTTTTGGGGGGAAAAAAGTACGTCTTATGGAGCGAAAAATATGGTAAATCTGTTATATTTAGAACTGAATATACAGTATATAGCTACTACAGCATTAAGCATAAATATCCTGTTCCTGTTGGTTGGACTGGATGGATTTGTGGGGGGTTTTTCAACTGTGAAACTATCCTATTACCATACAAAAAAATGCATAAATGCAACATCATTTACACCACATTTATCACTTTTTTGACACTGTATTTCCATACATACTGTATAATTCAGCACACTTAATAAAAATCATTAATATTGTTAGATCTATTTATATATTTTGCTTTACTCTTTTAAAGGTTAACCCATGCAAAGTAACTAATCCATATGATCACTGTTGAAGACTGAAATTATAACTAAAAGCAAAACTTTTTTTTAATTTTATATAAAGTGGAGGTGGATTGGAATGCTTGTCAGTTTTTATTGCTGTCATTGCCTAGGGAAATTCACTCTCTCTATTTGTCCTGTGTACAGGGGCGGACTGACAACTCATGGGGCCCCCGGGCAATAGGGGATCATGGGGCACCTGTGTCCTTGCCCAAACTCAAAAAAGCCTATGAAAAAGGTACCAGGGGCATCTCATGGGGCCCCCTACTGACTCTGGGCCCTCGGGCAGTGCCCGAGTTTCCAAATGGTCAGTCCGCCCCTGCCTGTGTACCATTATCATTGAAAGTGAAAGAAAATCCTAAATTTTGGGTTGTTCCCAGAAAAGTAATAGAGGGGAAATTTTTTAATGTGGATACTAGTTCTGGTGACCTGGGGGTCCCCAAGGAATTTTCTTAAATTGCAGGGTGGCCTGTTTGGCTATGGGACAGGAAGTGAAGGTAAATCTCCCAAATGGGGCAAGAAAATCTGACAGGGGTTATAACCTTCCCTTGCTCTTTTCAAAATGAAAAAAAAAGTTTTGCCTATAATTCTACTTTAAGCTCTGCAAATGTTTTTGTCAATGACTTGGTGAAACAGACAACCATTAATTTCGAAATAGAAGCACGGTTACACACTTTTTAGCATGTTCAGCCTAACTATGATATATACCCTAAATGAACTTTATCCAATCACTAAATCTTAGTGCAACAAAATAATCCCTTCCCTAATATTACTTTACAGTCCTTAAGAAGGCCTTAGAAGGTCACAACTTGCACAATTCAGGATGCAACTGTAGTAGCATTTTTGAAGGGTCAAAAAAAAAACACATCATAATACTTTTTCATGATAATATAAAAAAAATAATGCTATACAGTATTTGAACTATATTATTTGTTAATTCTAAGTTTAGTTGTCTCCAGTCTCTTGTCTCTAGTTTTGGCCTAAAGTTTAAATATTTAAAATATTTTTATACTTTTATGTGTATTGTTGGGATACATTTACTGTTTCTGGGTATAATTTTTGATCAAAAAGCTTTAGGGTTGCTCATTATTTGATATCTTGTCTCTGATTCAATATTGGTGATGCCTCTTTGATGAAGACTTTCGATTTGCTATGAAATGAGTATCAGAATAAATTATTAATACTCTTTTTTTTCTTGTCCCTTCAAAATTGTTTTGCCTCTCCAAAATGGCCACTGGTAATGTCTTTAGATAAAAACAGTGCTGATATCAGACATTTATTATGGTATTTTTGGGAATCCTCAAAATGGCTATTTCAGGTGAATAGATAAAAATACCTGAACTGCATGCCACGTCTGGCACTGGGCACCTTCTTGCTATCTCTTTGTTTGGACGTTCCCTGCTCTCAGTCTCCACTCTCCTACAACACAATTGACACATGAGGAAGTGGTCATACTACATACATGAGGAAGTAGTATCTCACCTACATACTATGTAAAAAATGATTAAGTACTGTAAAATGTGATTTGTTTTTTACACAATTAAAATAATCGTGTGTGATCTTTAATTGTGTACATTATTTTTTCCTTACATCTTTTTTCTACTTGTAGAGGCTTTTTATGGTTTCTGGCTGTGGGCTGTATTTAGTTTCTCTTCAATTCAGGCGCATTATTTGTTTTATGAATTTTAATGTGTTACTGTACTGGTCATATACAGTATTTGACTATGTTTACCACTGCTCAAGGTAGAGAAACTCCTAATCTCCAAGCACAACTCCTCCTGTAGGCGCTAGCCCAGCTCGTGTGCTGCATAGATGAGAAGAAAGGACGTCCGATCAACTGCACTCCAAACAATCCACTTTATTGAATCAAGATAAAACCAATACAGACAGTGGAAATACAGAGGGGGACTGGCAGGTAAACGCGTTTCACACTAAAGATATTACCCCAGTAATGTACAGTATTTGACTAGTTGCTATGTTGCAACACAGAGAGTTCTTATTTCAGACACTGTTACAAATAAGACCCACTACTATATTTTTAGCAGTTGTTACCAATAAAGGTCTCCCAGTAGAAAAGTAGAAAAAACAGAAGGATAAAACCACTGATGCTTTTATCCTTACCCGCAAAGGATAGAATTTTATTTTTCTAATATAGTCATACCCCCTTTACTACCAAACATATCAGAAGCCTTGCGTTGCAGTTTAATTCCTGTGTGCAGTTTGATCCCTATAATGTGCCTACTGGGCTGTGGCACTATTGTAAGCTCATTCAATCAGATGAGAAGCAGGGCTGAAAAAGTGGCCCTGGCAGTGCTACCCTGTTTGGGGGTCCTGGTTTGGGTAAACTCTGGGGGAGTAGCAGAGTGCCCATTCCAGTGCAATTTACACAGCTATCTAAGCAGCAGAGCACACATGACAGTCCAAGCAGATGGTAAGGGCTGTAAGACTCAGCTTTCCTCCCACGGCTTTTCTGGGCTGGCCCCAGGGGCAGTAGAGATCAAAACAGCAACACACATTTCAGTATGGGGTAGGAGGAAGCAGTGCTGGGACATAGTCCTCTGGCACCCAAGATGAATATTCCAAAGATCACCCCCCTTTCTTTCTCAAATTATGATGGGTTGCACTTGTCTTCCAGGCCTTAAACTTTTATTTTCCAGTGCACACCTTACAACCAAAAACCATATGTTCAGGAGTGCTACAGTGGGATGACGGATGGCACCCTCAATGTGCAAAGTCCATATGTACAGATATCAATGACACGCTATCAACAATAAGAAAACCACTTGCTGGTGTTGTAATCAAGCAACAGGGTCGCTAATACACATATGGTGTAGTACATTTTTGGCAACAGGTTCGGAAACACGTTAAGCAAATAACAAATACTCAGATTGAATTAACTCCACTTTGTTGCTTGCTTAATATTTCTAATTTTTCTATAAAGAAATACAAATGCTCACTTACCAGGTTCCTTCTGCTTGCAGCTAAGATTCTGATTCCTCGACATTGGAAATCCTCAAAAACTCCCTCCATCAAAGAATGGCTTAATTTAATAGATGACATATATGATATGGAGGAATTGGTTGCACTTGCACAGGAATCTACTGATAAATTCCATAGGACATAATATGCCTGGACCCTCTTTCGACATTACACAGAATAGGAGAATATGGTTACCTAGGTGCAGTCTATGTTCTTAACGTCGACTCAGCTACTAATAATGTCTTCTTTTTGAGAGTGAACACACCAATTTACTGAGTTTCCTGCTACTGTATATCTTTCTTCCTCCTTTTTTTTTCTTTCTTTCTTCCTTCTTTTCTTTTTCCTTTTTCTATGCTTTCTTTTTTCACCATTTGTTGGTTTCTCAAGGAATGGTTTTCTAATCTAATTAGATTGGTAAATCTGGTAAGTCATAGTGAATCTATATCAGCTATTCTATGGAATGGCTGATCATATGCAATTGGTCTTTATGCTACAAATAAAACATATATATTATTATTATTATTATTATACAGTATTATACAGTATTTATATAGCTCCAAAAGGTTTGCTCAGCGCTGTACAATATAGTGGGGGACAGTACATGAGACAATACAGTAACAAAACAACACACAAGGGGTTTGATATGTTTCAAACTGCAATCATGTTTTTGCTAATTGTTACTTTTGCACTGAAAGAAAGCTCAATTCATGGGAAAAAAGGGCGTAAATTTAATTTGGGTGCAGCATTGCATGACCGTGCAGTCGTCAGTTAAAGTAATGCAGCGCCATAATGCAATAAATGGCCTGGTCAGGAAGGGGGGTAAATCCTCAGGAGGGCAAGTGGTTAGGGATTACAGTTGTTTTGACACTGTACATCCCGTGACATTTCCAGGCAAGAAGAGCTGACATCAGATCTGCAGAAGGAGACATCACAATTGCTGTTGCTATTCACACATTTCAGTTTGCAGATGGTGCAATAAAGAGACTTTGAGGGAGAGCATGCAAAATCGGTTGCAGCTCTGCATAGGAACCAATCAGCTTCCAGGTTTTATTGTCAAAGCTTAATTGAACAAGCTGATGTTAGGAGCTGATTGGCTGCCATGGACAGCTCCACCAGAATCTGAGTGCTCCAGTTTTAGTAAATCTCCTCTTTGTTTAGCTGTGTTAGTAGTGTAGATTTACTGCCCTCAGGGTTTCTGGTCATCCTGGCCAGCAATAAAATTAACCCTGTGTCTACTACAGCCTTCCTTGAGCTGTAAAAAAGAGTGTCTCCTGACCTAAAACTGACAGCGACTTGTAATTCTGCAAAAAACGCTACATCTTGTATTAGGAATATAGAGCAATTATGTGGAAAATTAGTAACAATTTGCATATGTTATAATATAAAACATTGTGATGGCCATTATTATTGCTATGGCAATTACTGTTTTTTTTACTTTTGTTTCTTTTTACTGACTACAGCATTACCTTTTACAACACTTGTTTGCTGTGGCAGTGGAAGTAGTGGAAGGATTTAGAATTTGCACTGAAGCTCTGAAAGCTGAAATACTTAAAAGGAATGAATAGCTACTGAGAACAGAGTGGTTAGCTGAACAATGAATGTTAAAAGTTAATTCCCTGCAACAATGCACTCCTTTTCCTTGTCAACTTCTGTCCACAGTTCTGAAGCCTAGTAATATACTGACTATGACTTTCCAGCTACCTGTCCATGATTTCGACATACCGCATTTTTAGCTCCATAAGACGCACCTGACGGCCTAGGTTTTAGAGGAGAAAAACAAAAAAGAAATATTCTGAATCAATGGACTGCAGACATAGTAAAGGAAATGACCAGAGACTGCGGACACAGTACATGAGATGACCAGACACTGCGGACACAGTACAAGAGATGACCAGAGACTGCGGACATAGTACAGGAGATGACCAGAGACTGCGGACACAGTACAGGAGATGACCAGAGACTGCGGACACAGTACAGGAGATGACCAGAGACTGCAGACATAGTGCAGGAGATGACCAGAGACTGCGGACACAGTACAGGAGATGACCAGAGACTGCGGACACAGTACAGGAGATGACCAGAGACTGCGGACATAGTACAAGGGATGACCAGAGACTGCGGACACAGTACAGGAGATGACCAGAGACTGCAGACATAATACAGGAGATGACCAGAGACTGCGGACATAGTACAAGGGATGACCTGAGACTGCAGACACAGTGCAGGAGATGACCAGAGACTGCAGACACAGTACAGGAGATGACTAGAGACTGCAGACACAGTACAGGATATGACCAGAGACTGTGGACACAGTACAGGAGATGACCAGAGACTGCGGTCACAGTACAGGAGATGACCAGAAACTGTGAACATAGTACAGGAGATGTCCAGAGACTGCGGACACAGTACAGGAGATGACCAGAGACTGCGGATATAGTACAGGAGATGACCAGAGACTGCGGACACAGTACAGGAGATGACCAAAGACTGCGGACACAGTACAGGAGATGATCAGAGACTGCGGACACAGTACAGGAGATGACCAGAGACTGCTGACATAGTACAAGAGATTACTAGAGACTACGGACACAGTACAGGAGATTACCAGAGACTGCGGACACAGTACAGGAAATGACCAGAGACTGCAGACATAGTACATGAGATGACCAGAGACTGTGGACACAGTACAGGAGATGACCAGAGACTGCGCACACAGTACAGGCGATGACCAGAGACTACGGACATAGTACAGGAGATGACCAGAGACTGCGGACACAGTACAGGGGATGACCAGAGACTGCGGACATAGTACAGGAGATGACCAGAGACTGCGGACACAGTACGGGAGATGACCAGAGACTGCTGTCATAGTACAGGAGATGACCAGAGACTGCGGACACAGTACGGGAGATGACCAGAGACTGCGGACATAGTACAGGAGATGACCAGAGACTGCGGACACAGTACAGGAGATGACCAGAAACTGCGGACACAGTACAGGAGATGACCAGAAACTGCGGACACAGTACAAGAGATGACCAGAGACTGCTGGCATAGTACAGGAGATGACCAGAGACTGCGGACATAGTACAGGAGATGACCAGAGTCTGTGGACATAGTACAGGAGATGACCAGAGACTGCGGACACAGTACAGGAGATGACCAGAGACTGCGGACACAGTACAGGAGATGACCAGAAACTGCAGACACAGTACAGGAGATGACCAGAGACTGCTGGCATAGTACAGGAGATGACCAGAGACTGTGGACAAAGTACAGGAGATGACCAGAGACTGCGGACACAATACAGGAGATGACCAGAGACTGCAGACACAGTACAGGAGATGACCAGAGACTGCGGACAGTACAGGAGATGACCAGAGACTGCAGACCTTTGGGAAGGGAGGGGGAGAGGGTACCTGAATTTGACAGGTACCCGCTCCCACTTCCGCTGAGTTGTCCTCCCTTTAGTGTGGGCACCCGGCTCTGACAGAAGCGTTGCGCTTTGTGAATGGCTTAGTGTCTTCTGGGACCTGTCACGTATCCCAGAAGATGCAGGACCATTCACAAAGCGCAACGCTTCTTGCGCATGCAGCCGGGTGCCCACACTAAAGATTCCAGTGCAGGAAGGCTGTACAGCACTGGACCGTGGAACAGGTAAGGTCCTGCTGCAGAGAAGAGCTGAGCAGCCGGCCGGTATTCTGACACGGTGGCGGCAGCAGAAATACCGGACTGGCTGCTCCATATTTGCTCCACCAGACGCCCTGACATTTTCCCCCTTTTTGTGGGGGGAAAAAAAGTGCATCTTATGGAGCGAAAAATATGGTACTTTATGTTAAGATCAATGACAGGGAGTAGAGATGTGCACGACAGAAAAAAATAGATTTGTTTTGGATTCATTTTTTAAATTAATCATTTTATTTTGTCATATTTGTTGTTAGAATGATTTTTTTCTGGAATTTGTCTCATGTATTCGGATTCATTTCATATATTCAATATTTTCAAATCAATTCGAAATGTGAAAAGTGAAATGTGAAATTTCAGACGAGTGCTTTATTTGTTATATTCTATTCTAATCTATTCTATTTTATTCTATTCTTTTTTATTATTTTCTACTCTATTCTGCTTTATTTTATTCTATTTTGGAATCATACGAATCTCAGAATGACGTACATTTTGTTCAAATTTTCATTCGTAATGAATCAAATTGCACATCTCTAGTAGAGAAGAGGAATTCCATCAAAATGTTGCTATGGGGCATCATAGTTGTGTCCATATGACTGGGGGATATTTATAAATTTTGACCCACAGCAAGGCATTGCTAAACTGTCATAGGTATAATTAAATCTTCTGCAGTTGGCTGCCCAGGATTACAGGGTCACAGTTGCCACATAGACCAAGAGGCAACTTGATTTACATTTCGTAGTGTCATTAATTTGCTTGATGAATGTACCTCATTGTACACCCCCTATGTTTCTAGGGGTCAGCTTTTCATGGTTATGGTGTCATATTTTCTTTTTCAAAAGAAAAACCCTGTTGCTGTAACAGCTTAAGAAGTGTGAGCAGAGGGCTTTTTTTGTTTGTCTTTTTTTTTAAAGCCCATCTTAAAATAGATGTTCACCAAAGACTAGCTTGTCCACAGAGTAACAACATTGCCCTGTGAGTTCCCTGTTACAGGAAATGCAAAATAACGGATTTACTGGCAGGATCAGCAGGTAATAAAACAATGTTATGGGGGGACTTAAAAAAAAACTACTGTATTAATGCCATCAACAGAATGAATTATATAAGGCATTTTGATTTTTCACATGATTAGGCTTTAAATTTTGATCTGTAGAATTTCTTGAGGACTGTGTGTGAGAAGCACTCTGCTGCACATATAGAGTAATCTCAGTTATAGAATGTGACAGCTAGTTTTAAATGACATACGGTGACCGTGTACATTTGTGAAGCAAATACAGTAGTCTTCATTTTTCAATCTATTAGAATTATATGAATGGTTAAGTTCACTTAAAAAAAAAATATTAATAGATATTTTTAAAATAATAATTTTTTTCACTGCAGCCTGCAAAGCATTGCACTTATGAACAGTGGATCGCTGGATGCAATTTCAGGCTCCTGCGGACACTCAGTACAGTGATCTGCCCATACCTACATACGAGCAGTTATTGAAGTGGAGAAAGAGTCAATGATCTACAAGGGTGCTCTTGTAGTTCATTGAGAACTACAAGCCATCTGCCGTGGTGGCAGGCAGGATTAGTAATTCATTCATTTGCTGTCACAGGAGGGAACAGGGGAGTTTGTGGGTGCTTTAAGGTAACATGTAACAATATGGATGTTACAATATGGATGTACCATGTGTAGTGCTACCCCCCTTGGATCTGCTGGTAGTATGTCCAAGTTCCTTTACCCAGTAGTTGCCCGGCAGCCAGACGCGCATGCACTTTCTCTCTCTCAGCTCAAGAAGCACTCTAGGGTTGTTGGTTTTATGTTTTAATAAAAGTTTAACTTGGATGGGGATTGGGGAAAATGGGATACTCTAGTAACTTGCTAGAACAAACCTGAGGACACTAACTTGCTTCTTGAAACTGAACTCTTGGGACTCGGAACACTGTCCCTGGGTAGCAGAAAGTGGACAAGTTCTGCAGCACAGTATTGAGGAGGTTGAGCCTTCCTCAGCAAACAGTCCAAGCAACATTCCCTTCACAAGGAAAGGACTGACCATGCTCCACAGGACAAACTTCTTGGCAAACACACAGCTGACCTCCTAGCATGCAAGAGGAGTGATGCCACTCATTCAGTTCACTCAGGGTCTATGATCTCTCCCCACCTGTACTCACACAATACCTCTGGACAAATGGCGACCTCCTACCAGTATCTTGCAGGCAGCTTCTCCCAGTGGTACCAGACTAGATCCTCAGATAACAGCCCCTCAGCAAGCCCTCAGCAACAGTCAGTGGCTCTAGCTTGGGGTCTCCACTCGACAAGCACATGGCAGAATGCCCAGGAAGGACAAACAAGCCCTCTAGGCAAGGGGTGTCCAAACTCCCGGTGTTGAGGAACTGCAAGTCCCATGAGGCCTTGCAAGACTCTGACATCCACAGGCAAGACACTCAGAGGCAGATGCATGACCTGGAATACTTCAACAACTTGTAGTACTTCAACAGCTGGAGGGCCATAGTTTGGACACCCCTGCTCTAGGCGATGATCTCTCCCTCTGGAAGAAGATGAGGCTGCTCTCTGTCCCAGAATCCTTTGGGCCAGACCTCCCAGGGATTGTCTGGGGCTACATAAATATTAAGCTGTTGACTGATATGCACCCACCTCTGTTACCCAGAGTTCCTCCAGGTTAATAGGGAGAAGCAAACAATCATGCAGCCTCTGGAACACAGACCAGACCAAAATAATCAAACCTAGTTCCAGTGGTCAAAGTGAGCTGAAACTAAATTTACCTAAACTAACACCTAACTATAAACCCCAAACAGAATTTCAGCCTCATGGAGTACACTGAGCCAAGCTAAATTTGCCTAACAGAACAGAACCTCATTGACTACAATAGGCCCAAACTAAATGTACATATCCTAACACCTGACTAGGAGGGTACTACACAAAAGCTGAACTTATCTTTTAATTCTAGAAAAAATGTCTGCATTTTTTGTATTATTTGGAAGATTATTGTAGGACCCCAAACTGTGCAGAGCAAAGACATTAATGTTGAAACAGCTATTGGTAAATGTAAGTGTAAGTCCTTTTGTCACAGTTTGGAGCTTGAAAAACCTGCACATGAAGCCAAACCGAGAGTTCAGTCGGTGTGTAATCTAAATTCCTTCTTTTGGAATTAACTGAGCACCTGAGGCTCTTTTAAAGCCAGAATTGTATTTTTTCCCCAGATATTTAATGAGAAAGATAAGCATCTCCACTCAGCCAGATGGTGAACTCAATACAGAGTCTTCCTGCTTTCTACAGTGGTTCTTGCTACATTGTTTTGATTGCTGTTCTGTTATTCATGATCTGTTTCAAATAAGCTACTTATGGATGGGCTGTAGATTTACATAGAAGAGAATCCCTTCAATAAATAGTTGTATCTCAAATGGCCACATACCATGGCCCCATAATAATGCAATTTAAAATTGCAAATACTGCTGTGAAAACAAATATTTTATGGCATCTAAATGATGCTCAGGTTTGATCCAGGGGGTCATCGAATTCTGAAACGAAATCCTAAACTTAGTGGCAAATCCTATTGAAGTCTATCAGGGGTGAGCCCTGCTGTTTAATTCTAGCCATTTTGGGGGCTATTAGGCAACTACTGTCAAAAAAGGCATGTCGATCTAGGCGCTGCTAAAGGGATATTTAACAAAACAAAAACAAAAACATTATTTTAATACCGTACAGTGGGGAAAGGGTCCTTTCATCTCAGGGTTTAATAGCTCATTTTGTCAAGGGGAGAGGAAAAATAGTTTTATTTACTTGATTCTCTGTTCCCCGACAGATGGCACCCCCCCCCCCACACACACACACACACACACACAATCTGGTCCCTAAGCATCCTCATGTCCAGAGCAGGGCTATAGACCATACTCTGGTCTTGATGATGTTGGGACCCTAGACTGCTAGTGCATGGGGTTGCAGAAGCTACAAGGACCGGTCAAGCTGCAGGGAGCAGCAAAGCAGCAAAGGATTGCTGCAGGGAGCAGTAAAGGATTAGGTAAGCATATTTCCTTTTATTATTCCCCTAGACCAAAACTAGCAATTACCCAGGGGTGGACTGACCATTTGGAAATTCGGGCGCTGCCCAAGAGCCCTGGGTCAGTAGGGGGCCCCATGAGATGCCCCTGGTACCTTTTTCATAGGCTTTTTTGAGTTTGGGCAAGGAAACAGGGGCCCCATGATCCCCTATTGCCCGGGGGCCCCATGAGTTGTCAGTCCGCCCCTGCAATTACCTCTTGCAGCGTAAGCACAGTCCCACTGCAAGAGATAATTTTTTAATGGGCCCAGAGTTGGCCTATAAGTGTGGCTTTGAGGGCATCATAGAGAAAACACATGTAAGGCGTCTTTAAGCTGTATGTGGTTTTACAAGACAGTATGATTTTCACAGACAGCGTTAGTGACCTATACAAGGAGAGTTCCTCCAATCACTGTTTGTACCTAAAATGGCTACATACCATAACCCCATGATAATACAATTTTTAAACTTACAAATATTACAGTGAGAACAAATGGTTTATGGTGATCAAATGCTTATAAGTAGGAATGGCCAAATCTGCCCTGCTTTGATTTGTGGGGAGTTCATGAAATCCTGTTTGACATTTGTGAAGCCTGAACTTAGAGCCCTTTTCATTTATTAAAAGAGGATAAAAAATGTATGAAAAATTAATCTATGTAAATTCTGTGGAATTCTTCACACTGCTCAGTTGCGGTTTTGGCTGTTTTCACACTGCATAAATGCGGTGACAAACGCATAATGCATCCTTTTAAATCCTATGGAACTCTTAACACTGGTCAGTTGCTTTTCAGTCACATTTTTAAAAGTCCTGCTTTTTTCAAAAGTACCATGGTTTTGTCAAGGATTTCTCCAGAACCCTTCCTACTCCAATTCCTCTGGCTGTCTCCCATTCTGTCTGCCATCAAGCAATCCTTGCAAACTCATCCTTTAAGGGAAGCCTCTACCTAACAACTGGAAATTTACTGCATCCTTCAACTTACCGCCTGAATTGTATTATAACTGTGTGTTTTTTTTATTAAGCATTATAACTAGAGATGAACCTAGGTTCACATTGAACTTTAGTCCATCCACCCCCCTGTTCTTCAACACCCAAAAATCATATGTAGAAGCATCATTTTGATTACAGTTTCCTACTATCACTGGATCCTAAGGAACATGGGAACAAGGTGCTTTGCCTGGGTGGTTCCTATTGGCAAGGCACTCCTCCATGTTGAGGACATGTGGCCTGGTATGGGTCTCCCCACCCCACCTTTACAGTTTAATTGCCAGCAATGATACATTCATTGCCAGCTTCTTAAAAAAACAGCACATAGACCCCTGCAAATATCCCCCAAATACATTGCAGACCCTTGGAGGGGTCTGCGTGCTGTTTTTTTTAACTAAAAGGCTGTCAATGACATGTCATTTTGTAGGCAATTTGAAAAGTGTTTTCCTTTGTAAATGTCAGTGTTGCTGCAGCACTTTCTATACATCACAGAGAATCCCCCATTTTACAGATAGGATGACCCAAGGCATGTTATTTAAAGGAATTGGACTTTTTCAATATTTCAATTTAAGCATTTAAAAGAAATCATTGCTCTGGCCAAATGGATTTTTTTTAAAAAAAATTTTCATTGGTATATATTCCCCAGAGCAATGCTCACTCCCCGTGCTATTTTTGACACCCCATTTGCGTATTAGCCCAGAAAATGGACATTTTTAATTTGATAGATTCAGCTCCTGTTGATTTTAATGGGCTTGGCCTCCAAACTTCTTTTAAGTTAGCTGAACCCTGCTTGAACCGAACCCAGGGCAGTTTGACTCATAACTAATTATTGCACTGAACAGTTTATTTATAAAACATTTGTTGGACAAATGTCACAAGCATTCACCCCTCCACAAATTGTCTCCATATTTTGTCTATAAAGGTATTTGCAATGATTGTTAGCGCCATCTATTGAACATAACATGGTATTTTCCTAATTGATAGTTTTTAGGAAAATACCACATTATGGCCACTAGATGGACATAAACCTATACAAAATATTCAGAAAATACAGTATGCTACAGCTAAGTGAATGTTTGTGACATAAATAAACCCCATTTGTTTATTGATTCAGTAAAGGCCTTGTGACCAATGAGTAGTACATTTATCCAGAGGCCTAAACAATTTTACTGTGTTAGCAAAAAGATTTTTGAAGCTTTTTCATGCTGATCTTTTGACACGTGTCCATTTTGCACCCTGCTTATTCAGACAAGACAGAATTCCTGGTAGTTATACTGAGAAAAAAAATATGGCATGCCCTTGACCAGACACACTCTACGCAGCTTTCAGATATGACATTATATTGATTATTGAGTCTTTAAGATGTATATTGCTTTCCAATGTAACTGCAGTAAGTAAAACCAGTGTACAAGGTGAGCCTAGAAAATGTTTCTGCCATACTAAGTACTGTTTATAATTGTCCTCCAGAGAATCATCAGTGCACCTGCTAGTCTTGCATTTACAGCTTGATGTCTACTCCATGCATCTCTTACAAGTGTTTAAATTACATTTTGGATTGCGTCAGATTAATTGACAAAATATTGGTAGTCGAAACTACAAAGATATCTTTATTTGGTAATGTATAGATCACTAAAGCTGCTTGGCCCAGGGATGGCTTTATTATAGTGTAAATGTCCAGTAATGTACAGTAGTTGAGTTCCATCCAACTGTCTCATTTTCAGATTCATTAAAGCTGAAGTATAATCTACTTATATTTTGCCTTTTTTGGTCCCTCCTCCCCGACTCATTAAAATGTTTTTACGTGTTTGTTTTCATTTCATACCTTGTTTTAGAACTGGAGAACCGGGTCTTTTATCCATATTGGTGTTTTTCTAGAATGGGGTCACCGTTCACACCAGAAGCACCCACTATTCACATTATGGGGCCCACTCAGCATACAGGGCTCACTCACTGACCATGAGTAGCAACCAGAGCCCTCGCAGATTTACATGTCTGCCCACCATCTGCACACATGTTGTGCCGTGATATGGAGTCGAACTGCAGAGCCCACTCACCATGCTCCTGGTGTCTCTTGACAACCACATGTCTCTGTGCTAGGGATACCAGATACTTCAGTCCTGAAGATTTCTTGTGATTCCAGGCTGGCACATCTCTAGACTAGGTTTGTGTTATCATTGGTTACACTGGGATTCTTCTTCACCAAGTGGGACTTGCTAAGGGATACTTGTCTAGCATAGTCTAGCAGGGTGCTTTCCTAACACTCAGCAGCAAGGTTGCAGGAATCCACTTTTGACACATAAAGCAGCCTGAGGCTTAGTCTAATGCAATTTTATTTTATCAGTCACAGTTCTGAAAACGCGCCAAACATTCTCCCAAGTATCAATGAATTGCATCCTTAATTCCAATATATTTATTTATTTCAGGTACTTATATAGCGCCATCAATTTACGCAGCGCTTTACATATATATATTGCACATTCACATCAGTCCCTAACCCTCAAGGGGCGTACAATCTAAGGTCCCTAACTTACATTCATACATACACATATTATGGACAATTTAGACAGGAGCCAATTACCCCTACCAGCATGTCTTTGGAGTGTGGGAGGAAACCGCAGTACCCGGAGGAAACCCACGCAGGCACAGGGAGAACATGCAAACTGGTGCTTTGGTTGGGATATATATGTACTACTCCTCGACCTCTCCGCGGCCTTCGACACAGTTGACCACCCCCTCCTCCTTAATAAACTATACTCCCTTGGCATCAGAGACTCTGCTCTCTCCTGGCTCTCCTCCTATCTATCCCAACGCTCCTTCAGCGTTACCTATAACGCTGCCACCTCCCCCTCACTCCCCCTCTCTGTTGGGGTCCCCCAAGACTCTGTCCTCGGGCCCCTTCTCTTCTCCATCTACACCTCCTCCCTTGGCCAACTGATACACTCCCATGGCTTCAACTATCACCTCTACGCTGATGACACGCAAATCTACCTCTCTACCCCTCACCTCACCCCTTCAGTCTCCGCCCGAATCACCTGCCTACTGAACGACATATCAGACTGGATGTCACTCCACTTCCTCAAATTAAACCTTTCCAAAACCGAGCTCCTAATTTTTCCCCCAGCCCGCGCCCCCCCACCCTCTCCATCACGACCAACAACGCCACCATCAGTCCCACCCCGCAAGCCAAAGTCCTAAGTGTCACTCTAGACTCAAATCTGTCCTTCCAAACCCATGTCCAATCGCTGGCAAACTCATGCAGGCTCCACCTCCGCAACATCTCCAAAATACGTACGTTCCTAACCCCAGACTCATTCACTCCCTTATTATCTCACAACTCGACTACTGCAACTCCCTCCTCACCATCCTACCTCATCACAGACTATCCCCGCTTCAGTCTATCCTGAACTCAGCGGCCAGACTCATCCACCTTACTAACCGCTCCGCATCTGCCACCCCCCTCTGTTATTCCCTCCATTGGCTTCCGATTGCCCAACGCATTGAATTCAAACTACTAACATTGACGTACAAAGCTATTCATAAAACTGCCCCAAACTACCTCACCGACCTGATACCCAAATACCACCCAACCCATACTTTTCGCTCCTCACAAGACCTCCTACTTTCTAGCTCCCTGGTCTCCTCCTCCCATGCCCGACTGCAGGATTTCTCCAGGACTTCCCCCATCCTCTGGAACTCACTACCCCAATCCATCAGACTGTCACCTACCCTCCTCACCTTTAGGCGCACCCTGAAAACCCATCTCTTCAGAGAAGACTACCCCACCCTCACCTAACAGCTGATCTCCTCCACTCCTCCTTCCACTCTATGCCCCACAGCCACTTCCTCCTGTACCACTATCCCCTCCCTCCTAGATTGTAAGCTCGAAAGAGCAGGGCCCTCAAACCTCTCGTATTTTGTTTTGTTACTGTATTGTCTCATGTACTGTCCCCCAGCGCTGAGCAAACTTTTTGGCGCTATATAAATACTGTATAATAATAATAATATATGTATAGCAGGTCTCTGTGAGTAGAGTGCTGTACCTTTGTTCCCAGCTCTAAGGGAACCCCTCCAAAGGGAATCAGCAAGGATCAATCTCAGTCTCTAGATGCTCGGTGCTCTTCCCATCGTTCCTCTTCTTCCCATAGCCAGCAACAAACCTGAGCTAAGCTTCACTCAAGTTATTTAAGGGATCCTGCCAGAAAGAAATAAAATCATCACCCTACCTGGAAATATTTTAAAAGAGAAATATACTTAAGTGGACCACCAAATGGACCCTGCCTACAACTGATGCACATCTCTACCTGAAGCTCACTGTGTGTAGAGAATTTAGAGTAAGCAATCACAATACAGGAGAGGAGCCTGTACAACGGAAAGCCTAGAGTTCAGATTTAAGCACTGGTTTCATAATTTCATGTCATTGTCGAAACCTTATTTTGCTGTGTAGCCTCCCTAGCAGTCTGATTATGTCAGTATTTCTGTGATCAAAGCAGTACATTTTTTTGCATGGAAATATGTTTTTTTTTATTGTAGGCTGTAATTTTTAGGAATAACTCACTGAAATCTGTCTGAACAAGAGTCTAGTAAACATCCCGGGTATGATAAAATTTGAAACACGAAATCACAAATTATAATATAATAAATAATCATAAAAAATAATAATATATTAATAAATTTAATTTAATAATATAATCAAACCAAAAACACTAAAATTTGAAATATAGCGCCAAGTTCGCACATCGCTGAGCTTAGTCGCAGAATCATTTTCAGTGTCTGATGACGAATTTCCCGACAAATCATTATCACTCAATTCTGCAAGTGGTTCTAAATTACTATCGCTGTTCTCTAGCTGGTCTAAAACCACTTTTGACCTAAAGGGACGCTTTTTGGACGCCATGGACGTTTCTCAGTTTCCAGGCAGAAAGAACGGTAAAAATGCAGGCAGGGCACAGGACAAAGCACTAGGGACAAAATGTATGTGAAATGCTTTGATACAGTAATGTTTTACTATGTGATTTTAGTGTATTTAGTGAATGTCACTTTTTCACATTTTTAAATTTACTGCCGTTCTGTCCCCATACGTCCTGACGTTGCAGGGAACAGAACCCAGAAGACAGATGCGGCATCGTCTGGAGGACATTGCCGGGGACACTGCAGGAGGGACAACGCGGGAGCAAAGGACAACGCAAGTGAAGAAGAGATCCCAGAGCAGCGCTGCAAGGTATTGCCAAGTGTAGCTCGGGGTTACCGCTTGTGGTGCTGAAACTTTACCCCGAGCTACACTCGGGAATACCTCCAGGGAGGTTTACTGCTTCCTGTCCACCCTATAACAGAAGTACTGCTGCAAGGCGGCACGTGTGCGCAAAATCACGTATATATACATGATTCTTCATTTCCGGGTAGGGAGCACACGTAGTCCCCCCCCAGTGTCAGAATGTCCGCCGCAGTCCCGCTAAAAGTCGCTGATCACCGCCATTACTAGTAGAAAAAAAATCTCATTATCTATGCCGCCATTTGTAAATGCTATAATTTTAAACCAATTAATTTACACGTATAGGGATTTTTTTTTAGCAAAGACATGTAGCAGAATACATTTTGGCCTAAATTTATGATGAAATTAGATTTTTACAATTTTTTTACTGAACATGTTTAATAGCAAAAAGTCCAAAATATTGTTTTTTTTTCTCAAAATTGTTGTTTTTTTTTGCTTATAGCACACAAAATAAAAAACGTACAGGTGATCAAATATCACTGAAAGAAAGCTCAATTTATGGGGAAAAAAGGACATAAATTTAATTTGAGTGCAGCGTTGCATGACCACTCAATTGTCAGTTAAATTAACGCAGCACCGTAACACAGAAAATGGCCTGGTCATGAAGGGGGGTAAATCCTCAGGAGGGCAAGTGGTTAACTAATTATCAACTGTGTATTCAGGTGTTTTGTTATGAGAATATTGTGCTGTAAATTATACACTGACTGTGACTTGCTACATCAAATAAATATTCTAATAAAATTACGTTCCTGTTCAACTGCTAAATATATTCACAGGATAGTCAATTTTATAAGTCTATCCAGAGTTGAAATGTGTACATTAATGGATACGTGCATATATGTCACTAATTTTCATCATGAACTCTGAATCAAAAACCCAGATTTAAAATGACTGTACAGCTATTTTTTAACCCCTTCCTGCCGGCGCATCCCAATCCTCTTAGAGGTTTCAGACGCCGGAAGGTGCCCTGACTGGCTGTCACAGCAGTCACATAATTTCATTCAGTAAAAATAATTGTATAAAACAGTGATAATCGCTGTTAGAAATAGTCATAATGTGTAAAAGAAGAAAATAATCCTGATCACCTCCCCAGAGTAGTACACTGTTACTATGGTAACACTGTATTGCTGTGCTGAAAGCTCCCGATAGCTACTTGTGAGAGCTTTCCGTTACCCACGACCTCTCGGCACAACAATACAGTGTTACCATAGTAATACTGTACTACTCTGGGGAGGTGATCAGGATTTTTTTTTACATATTATGATCGTTTCTAACAGCGATTATCACTGTTATATACAATAAGTTTTACTTAATGAAATTGATTCATTCAGTGTGTATTGTTGTTAATAAACAATATATATATATCTAATACAGTGCCACACAGTACACATGTGCAATTATGACTTTGTGTGTTATAATTTCATAAAACCAACTCAACATTAATAAATCAAAGTAAATTATGTATCAATCAATAACAGTAAAAATGTTCCAGTCAATAATAATGAAAACGTCCCAAATGTCCATATATTCTTGCAGACATTTTTATTTGTGTTATGATATCTTTCACAATGTGCAGTTACCCCTTCACTATATGCTCTCACCTTATGTTTAAACCTCACAAGAAGGTCTCATGTGCTTGCCCCTTTAAATAGGGGTCTCCTATGCCACAGTTGTAATATCTTCCTCCAGTTTCCTGGTGCCTCTCAATCCATCTTCATCCACTGTGGTCTTATGGTGGATATTGCTAAAAATCTGAAAATAAAGAAGAATAGACAGTGCTTTCTGTATAACAAAACTATTTTTTTTTAATTTAAAAACTTTTTCTATTCAACTTTTTTCATATGTACATAATGCACTATGCACTGTTGCATATATTGAGATAAACAACCAACAAAATGGCCAACATTTCTGGTTTTGCAGTGTGATGTCACCAGTTCCTCCTAACGCGTTGCATCATGAAATCACGTGAATTCATCAGGGGATTGTGCTGAGGTTTTTTTTCTGGTATATTGTCAATTGTTCTGATTAGCTATGATCTGCTATGAGGGCTCCGAGGAAGAGGTACAACCTCGAAACGCATCAGCCATCAGCTATCCAGAGGTCTATAGTCCCCCACCAGACTACCTTCACGGGTATTGGACCAGACTGCATTTCTTGTGACATGCTCTCCATTTGATTTTATTTCTCTTGTGAGTATTTTACTTTTTATCAATAAATATCATTTTAAAGGTAATGCACTAGGCCCGTGTGCCCTCTTTTTGTCTCTTCATATACAGTTCTTTTTGGATTTCCCTGGTCCGTTGAGGGCAGCAAGGCTTGCATTCCTTTCATACACATGTGGGGATACTGACATTGTGGAGTCCATTGTCCAGCGCAGGAGCTCAGGCATTCGGTTTCTTTTTTCTTCCTACCTGCCATAGCTAATCTCATAGTACAGGTGGGCTGTGATTGGCCCTGTCTGTGCCATGTGATGACTGTGAACAATCACAGTGAGCAACACAATAGTACACAGTGAATAGTATGAACGGAAGCCATTCATTGTGTAATATTGTCATTTGACTTGATTTGCTGTGATTGGTCACAGCAATCACATGGTACCGGCAGCGGCACGATACGGTGATCTGTCATCAGCTTTGTCTGTTGGACACAGCAGGTGACAGATTGTGCAGCAGTATAGCCCATGGGGCCCACACAAGGTGTGTTCTGGGGAGGACGTCATATGACGAAGCGGTTAAAGTCAGGATCCCTCCAGAGTCAGGACTGGCTGAGTGACAGTTCACAGTGCAAACTTTTTTACAGAAGAAGTAGAGACAAAAGAGTTTTGGCTCTGTTTCTCCTTTAAAAAGTATTTTAATCCAAAAGCTCTTTTTTTTAGTATTGGATAGAGTGGTGAGGGGTTCGGTTTTTATTGCTGTCTGTTCCCCCACATGTGTTTTCTATATGTGCCCACTGTAACTGGGAAAATGAGGGAAAATCCAAAATTGTGAGCTGTCACGGGAACAAAAATAGAAGGGGAAGGTGATTTTATTACCTTCCCCTTCTCATATCCTAATGTGTCTATAGCCAAATAGAAAAAAGCTGACAGGGTTTTCACCTCTCCCTACTCTCTTCAGCACTATAATTTTAGGCATTGAAATCCTGAATAGACAGAAACACTCAGCTAAAAATATGTAGGCAAACTTCTCTCTTGAGAAACTGGCCATGGGTGAAAGTAAAAAGCTACATCACACTATAGTGCAAAAATGGGAAGAATTCCAATGTATTTACTAAGAATACATCAAATAAAAGCTCCTTTTAGCTTTCCATGTGGTTTAATTTTAATTTGACACTTGTTCTTTTATTTAGCAAATCACCTAAAAGGACCATCAAACTGTTCTTCATAGGCTTGGGCTTTTATCATGGCTATAATATTTCTGATTTTTGAGAAAAATGGTATAAATTAGATGCCATCTAATTATAATCAGGAATCACCCTGAGGATGTTCATAGAATCCTTTTCTATTTGTCAGAGAAGAATGTAATTCCTGCATTTTTTGCAACTATACACACATCAAAAGGCATTTAAAATGCACACATTTATCATTTACCATGACAAAACTGCTGCTTTCAGGAAACAATTTTCACTGGATGTATAGAAATAGATGAAACCAACATTAACATTCTCCTTGTCTAACCTTTGTTCTGGTCTATTTGTATGAAAGCTGTGTACAGTACAATACTTTACACAAAGATAAATATGACAACTGCCAAATATAACAGCAGGGGTGTGTTCAGGGTGACTGCTGACCTTGGACAGCAGATCCATGAGTCCTGTGCAGCTTTTTTGACCATGGATTCCTTTTTAGTGCAATATAACAATCTCTGTGATTCCATGTATTTACATATATAGGGATATGCTAAATTACACCAACCATGCAGTTTAGCACAGAAGGACCCAATGGAGTCTTGGGGGACATGCAAAGGATTATGGGAAGGCTCACAGATCACAAATACAAGCAGGATAAGCCAGTGAAATGATGTGCAACATTTTGACATAGAGCTCCAAAATCGATGAAATTCCACCTTTAGCAAATCATCCCAATATCAGACTACGAGGGGCATTTAGGTTGAACCGGGACTTTTAAGTTTATATAATAAAAGAACAAATTTCAAGGAGTGGAAGCTGCATTTATGTTTCTACATACTCCCCCGCTACATTTATATACTTATCCAAGCATTTAATTAATGCCTGGAAAGCTTTAGCCTAGAAAGATTTGTCAGGATGCCTGGACCATCCTAGGACAGCCGGCTTAACTTCGTCATCATTGTGTTCAATGTTCCCAAAGAAAGATTTGTCTCTTGTGCAATTTCACAACAGGTTATGCGTCGATTATCCAGGATCAGGCGTTCCATATGCTGCATGTTCACAGGAATGACTGTTGTGGGCTGGAAACCACCACAGTCGGGATTGTTCTTGACGGATGTACAGCCATCTTTGAAACGTTTACATCTGCAAATGTCTTACTGAGCGTCTTGTCACTGTACTGTGCATGAAGTCTGCTGTAGATATCCGTGAGTTGCACGCCTTTGTTCACAAGAAACTTCATCACCAGACGCTGTTCCATGCATGCAACACTGTTGTCTGCCATCTTGATTAACGGTCAATAGACTGTCCCGTGACATGTGCACCACCTACCAGTAATAGGACACACTTGCCATATACTACTGCATCTAGTACCACCACACTAGCATCCCTTTTTATACCTGTACAATTAAAAGTCCTGGTTTGACTTGAACGCCCCTTGTAATTCTTATTTTAGAGAATTGATGAACTACAATTATGGGATTCCTATTTTCAACCCTTTTGATATCTATGCTGTAAACTGAATGGCCTGCATAATAGCAAGAATGTTATTTGGAGACCGTTGCACACCAATGTCATCAGCACAGTCCAAGATTATGCCATAGAGCAACCACAATGTACACAATAGCAGTACCTGCCCTAGGACTGCCCCGTCTCAAACATTTCACCAAATAGGGTATAATCATAGAGATCTATTGTGTAAAACACATTAAAGGGGCAGTCCTAGGGCAGGGACTCATATTGTGAGGATTATGGTGGTGCACGTGGTCTCATATTGTTGCAGTGTGTTACGAGCATGGGTGACTCCCATAGTTTGGCTTTGGAGCAGAGGTGAATGGATTATGTCATCCAAATATTATTTGGAAGTTGAACTTGTTTTGGGGTTGTGGAATTTTTTTTTCATTCAATTTATTTTCATTTTTTTAAATCCACAACAATTGAAAAATGGTAAATATAATTCTTAATTTATGTTTTGATGATAATGTCACATTAAAACAAATTAGTTAGAACTATGATTACTTTAAAAGATTAATATTTACAATATACTCTGTAATATTAGCAAGGAAGGAAATGTGTATTTGCTGTGGATAATAGATTAAAAAAAAAATATACTGAACTATATTTTTACACATGTTAACACAGGTGCCACACTATCAGAAACTCTAGCAGAATACGATTTACTCCTGTAGACTTGATCATATGAAAAATTATATCTTTGGACTGCAGGCTACATAGAGAGGTGGGAAAGATTTAGACAATTGTATTCTTATTTCTTCATGCTACCATTGAAAGATGGGGGAGGTGCTACGTAACCTCTTTTTTTTTTTTTAATTTACCTGCAGTAACATTTTATATTAGCGTGCAAAAACATTTTTTTTCCAAGATCCATAATAGATCGTTTGCATTCTGGAATTTTATGGCTCTTTAAAATAAGTTATTACTTTTAGCGCTTAACTTAAATGAGAAAATTGTATTATTTAATTAGAATGACTGTATTTTTTTCAGAAAGGTTCTAGAAAAGATCTGTGAATTTCACTAGAATTATATCTTCTACATTACTGTAGTAAATGACTCTATTATAATTGAAAATTGCAGTTTTACAAAATATGACATACTGCAACGACTAGAAGTACAGCTTATTAACAGTTGCCAGCTGGGACCCAATGAAAGAGATTTAATGCTGCCATCTAGTGATTACTTTAAGTATGACATATATTAGTCCAGTTACTGCAAATTCCATGGGATGTATGACTCTGCAACAGATGTTAAGCCCCATTTTTCAAAATCTTTAAGTAAAAACTGTTCACATAGGTGCAGAATGGGTCAACCAAAATGTAACTATCCACAGTAATAGGCAACTCAAATTTGGCAGGTGCTTTAGACAGGTTCTAACTGCCTTTATTTTTTCAGAAAAATATATCATTAGTTGGAGAGTTGCATGTGCTAATGCATCCATCAAACGCATGCTCCATTCTAGTTGTTCAATATCTGTGAGTATTGATTTCAGACCTGAAAGTCACAGGCAAATCATATGACTGCATAAAAAAACAGAGAATGCCTATCTAGTCTATATGTAAATATGGAACCTAATTAATAATCAAAATTGCCTGTTAGATAGCAAACACATTCAAATCCCTCCTGAGTTGAATTGGAAAGTCTAAATATGGGCTATAAAGTCAGCTTCTGAGACACTTTAATAATAAAACTGGGCCAGAATCATTGGATCTAGTAGTTTTGTATGGAGTGAAAGGGTCATCATTGCTTGTAGCAATCTGGATTTTACAGGCCAAGTATACTCCATTTAATCTGTGTTATCAATGAAGGATAGCAGAGTAATTTTGTGAATCATTTAACTATCATCAGTTCATGATTATTTATATTTATGATTATATGTGTATAAAATAAAAGCAATAAAGCAACGCAATGTATATAACAAACTACTTTATGTAATAAGTGACAGTAACAAGGCCTGCCATGAAAAGTATAATAGGATGAATAATGAGTATAACAATAGTCAGGGGAAAAGTAGAAACTGTTTTTTTTTTAAATAATATCTAAATGTGTCGCGCTTCACAATATAAAAAATCAATGACAAACATATAACTAAAAAATTATATGATTGTGAAAAAAAAAACAAAACATGTGCTTCAAACAGTGCAATTCTGTGCAACAAAACATAAATATAAAAATAAGTGCACAATCATAAATTGTTATAAAGTCCACTTTGTGCTTCAAATCTTGCCAGTGCCAATAAATGTGCCGTGCAACACTCTCAGTGCTAAAGAATAGGTGTACGCTTATCTTACCAATTAGCCAAACTAAGTGGCTAATATCGCTTTTGTCCCAACAGGACTAAATGATGATTTCCATGCAGGGTGCTTTTTTCCACATTCAAATGGATGGGCTTGTATTACCACTTTTCTCCCACCAGGGGTCTCCCTCACTCCTTTCTATCCACACTGAGCCTTAGTGGATAGATGGGGCAAAGACTGTGTAATGCTTCCACCTCCCGGCAATGGGGGATAACATGGAAAAGGAATTGACAATTGTGCCTTATCCTTTTTAAAATTGATGCTTTTATTATAACGAAAGTTCGCACTCACATATTCCAGTGCTAATATGAACGGTTGAGTTGTGCCCAGATCCTCGATTCGTATTTGCCGCTTCTCCACATCAGCGTCGTGATGTCAGAGCCCCTCCCCAGAGCGTTAATTGTCTCTGCCGTTTGATAACACTACTGCCAGATTCTCCAAAGCCCAATACGTTTCAGAAGGTATATATAAAACACAAAAAAATAACATGCAAGAATGTATTCATAATAGAGTCCCTCTTTCGCAGCCTTGTTCAAGAGTAGCTGAAGGCCATTTTCCTACAATCCAGTAGGCCCTCACAATAGTTTAGGCTCCTGTAATGCAGGCCATAGACGGTCCGTTTATCGGCCGATTTTTCATCCAAAAAACTAAACATCGGTCGTTCTGTTGCCACCAATCATTGCGGAAACTGGCAGTTTTTCGCAAATTTTCCAGCATGACCAATAAAAGAAATGAGGAGGAGCCGCGAATATCGGCCGATGCCACTGCCCCACTAACAGTGCGAAAATCGGGCCAATTATTCTTTCCGACGGAAAATCGGCCGATAAACGAACCATCTATGGCCTGCATAATTCCCAAGACCCTAGGACATGCCAAGAGGATAATATCTCCACTGTTTCCCTCTTTCAGGTACTTAGGGAGAACATGCTTGATGGGATAGCAGTACCTGGGCATGTTAACTGTCACCAGAGAGAGGGTCCTTCTTCGTTGTTCTTAGCTTGCAGGACCCTAGATCACAGAACAAAAACACACAGGTTCATAATAAGCCCCAGTAACTGCTGTGGGTATTGTCCTGGATTGCCCTGAAATACTGCCTTTCCAATGGGGTAGCCTTGTATCTTCAGCTGCTAACTGAACTGTACTCCAATTCCTGGGACTTTGGCTGCTACCTGGACATTCAGACCAAATATGCCATTTTACTCCCCTCTGTGAAGACTTCCTTGTAATAGAGGTGTTACCCTCACACCTCCCTCATCCCATAGAATTGCAGGTAACTGTTATTGTACTAGACTGAACTGAATTTTTCTGTATATTGTTAATGATTTTTTTTCCCATACTGTTCTTTTAGATACTTTTATTCTATGTTGTGCTGCCACCTAATGGCCTCTATAGGAACTACTCCAAGCAGCCCAGTACAACATTAATTACATTGCCTGTTACACTTTTTCTTATGCCTGTTACATACTCCTTTACCATTTTAAAGGTGCCATTATTTTATCTTGTATTTATACATAATCACTTCAAGTTGCACATTTCTGTTCATCTGGTCCTTTGGCTAATACCTCTGCATAACATATCTACCCTCTAAAAACCAATTAGATCTATAATACACATATACTAAATGTATAAATATTAAAATCATAAAATTGAACCTTTATGCTCTTGTCTATTAGTGACCATTAATTACTGCATATTAATCTTTCATATAGCTTAACAAACTTATCTGAATACAGTACTTATAAAACACTCCAATATTAGGACTGTTTTAAAATTAACTGCATCCATATTGTACAGTATATATCTCCTCCTGAATGCAGCAGGCTATACATTTTAATGTACTGGGGTCTTTATGTTTTTCATTCTAACATGTGTTTCCACCTGTTTAGCCAGAGTGCACTTGTATTGCTGCCAGCACACACATTCAAGGAGATAAATGACACTGGTAGTATTACAGGTTAAAAAAAATTGTTAACTTCAAATTTCCATTCAGTGGTATTAGATCTAAGCTTGTGAACATTTTTCCTTTTATCTTTCATATGCCTAAAAGTGAAACACCTGCTGCAGCATCTGAAACTACTTTCCCCTATTTGAGAGGTCTGTAGAGCTTTCTTATTTTCATAAATGACTTTTCAACAGCATGTTTCACAAGGTGGGTGCCCTTTACATTGAAGGGCCTCATCCTCCTTTCTTTCTACTACTTTGTCTTCTAGCAAGTTGTTTCTGTCTTATACAAGAGCATAATCGAAGACTTCCTCCACTGCCTTAAGCTGGCCATAGATGGGTCAGTTTTGGCCACATGCCCTCATCCACCTATGGGATGGGGAAGTGGATGGGGAAATCCTTCCTACTGTGTCATTGTATTCTTACAGTAAGGAGACTTCCCTGCAGTCTGAATACACAGATCAGTCCTGCAGTCTATAGCCTGCAGCACTGATCGAGTGGAAATTCTCCAACAGGGTGGTTGAACAGAGCTTGTTTGGAAGATCGACTTTTGTTCAACCACATTAGTTATACATGGATCAAACTTTGATCTATGTATGCCCAGTTTTAGGACTATATTTCTTCCCTAGGAATCTGTTTTCAATCATTTGGATTGCTGTATATACATTTATCCATGACTTGTAAAGACAACTGTCTACAGACATGAAACCATTACAGCCGCTCTCTTTCTCGTAAGCTTGCATTTGAATCTTCCCATAAAAAACTTTCACAACTAAATCCATAAAATTCTCTCCACTCTTCAATAAGTGGTAGTAAATTTTAGATTCCAGCTGGGATTATTCATCTTGCCTACATATTCCTGTAGACGGCCCTCTGTAAACCCCCTCCCACCCCACACCAGACACACACACAGCGTGCGTAATTGTAAGTATACCTATTTCACATAATCAATTCTGAATGTATCCTATTATTAATAAAACTAACTGGAGAAAGTGGTTTCAGATGCTGCCACAGGTGTTGTGCCTGTAGGTATATGGAAAGTATTCCTTGAATAGTAAATTGGGGGCAAGTAAGTTCTTATGGCTTATATATGACTTCCTCATCTATTGAAATGGTTATTCAACCTATCCATGTAAACCAGTTACAGATGATGGACTTGAACATATTATATGCAACATATATGGATGAAAACTGTTGAATTGTGGAAGTAGTATCTAGTTTTAACATTCCAATAAGTATGAGCAACATTCTATTTGATATACTGTATACCTGTGTATTCCAAAATGGTATATATTTCAGGTCATATGTTAAATTAAATTGGAGAACTGGCAAGATAGCATCAAATTATTGATCAAATTGTATCAGAATTTCACATCAACCAAACTGTGCCAAACAGCCCAATGATTCTGTAGTAGATTATTTGTGAGAAACATCATTCCAGCCATTAGGCTAATGCACATGCACACAATCCACATGTTTACGGGCATAGAAGCATAATTAAATGTGCAATGTTGTGGACATACATGACACCAGTGTAGGCACATCACAGCATACATGTGGGCACATCCACTGATGCCAAGTGAAATATTTAAATCCAAGCTCTGCTCAGGATTATGAGTCTTTCAGTTTTTACTTCTGTATCCGAATTCTGAAACAATTCAGACCTTGTTATTGACCCAGTTTCCATTTGAACTGATTTGGATTAGTCTTTTCCATCTATGTTTTTTGCTCATCTGAGATACAGACCTAATGCATGACTAAGATTCTGCTCAGTGACTATGTACCTTGCAGCCTGCACATTGCTGACCTCTGCCTTCTCCTGACTCTAATCCTACCTCTGATTCAGTACCTTCATACTCAGCTGTTACTGGACCCCGCTTATGACTCAAACTTATAACTGAACTTGTTGTAACTATAGAGCTCCACTAGTTGTACTCCTGCTCATCTGATATCACCACTCCCAAGTTCCAGTCTTCAGTGTCTGCACTCTGGCACTTGTGACCCTCTATTGCCTCTGCAGACCCTCCCCCTCAACTTCCAGGGGTGCTCAGAAGGGAGCTGTGCAAGAGGCCACCCTCGTCTGCTTTGGCTCCTCATACAGGTATGAAGGGAGGAGCCTCATACCTACTTCATTTCCAGTTGTGTAACTTCCGGTGATGTAATTCTGGTGCTGTAGAACGCCATGTTGTTGTGGGCAAATCAAAAAAGTGTGTGTATATACCATTGAGAGCAGTGTTTGTTATTTTATTGCTCTGGACTAAAGTGCTTTCAATAAACAATGTAACACTATTGGGAGTCCCTTCTATTTATGGTAGTAAAGGATACACAACAAATTGTAAAATGACCTTCGTAGCATATAAGAGGTTGCATCAGATCTGATGAGAGGTGCCCAACAAGAGAAGGTGGACACAGACACAGTTGGTATTTAATGTAGAAGCATTGGAAGAATGGAAGAAGGTACTGTGGTTTTTTTTGGATCAGCACTTTTGGAAAAACCTATAGCACTTTATATTGGATGGACTTTTTATTTGCATATGAAAAAAACAGGATATGATTCTCCCTAAAACTACATACCATACCCTTATCCTTGATGAAGGTTAAGTATGAATTTTATGGGAAACCCTGCAGGAAAAAAGTTAGAGGCCCCCCCCCCTTTCCCGATATCTATACCAGACTCTTATCTATGTGTGCAACCTGGCATGCCAGGAAGGCTTATCATCTGTATACCTTTAAAATGTGGCTAATACAATGCATTCACCTTTCTTATGCACATCAAATGCTGAATGGTAAGATACCTTTCTATGCACATTTCTGTCTGAAAAATTAATTTTTCATCATAAAAGGAGGCATTCCTTACAGTTGTGAAGCCCCCTTTATCTGATAATTTAAATGAAATATCCCTGTGCTTAGACAGAGAATTCAAAGGTATATGTTCCTCCTTTGACAAATGATCTCCTGTGTACCCTTGTTGTGTCTAAGATTTTAAAAATGAGGATACAGTAAAGGTGGAGAAGTCAAACTCTAAACTTGCCTTTGCACATTATTTAATAACTGTCATGATGAAAAAACACGGTAAATACTGATCAGTGAATTAATGTATAATAACCTCCCTTAGCCTCTCCATCCCATTGTCTCTCTATGCCAGCACTGGACCCTCTAATTCCCATAGGCACAAACCCATATACAATAATAGTAACTAGTTCATGCTGAATAAACAAGGTCCACACCAAGCTCCTTTTTAAAAGAAATGATGGTTGATGTTACTGGAGAATGTTAAGTGAACAATCACCCATGCTGATTCTTAGATTGTAAGCTCCAAGGATCAGGCCCTCCTAACCCTCTTGTATTGAACTGTATTGTTGCTGTATTGTCTCCCGTTATATTGTAAAGCGCTGAGCAAACTGTTGGCGCTATATAAATCCTGTATAATAATAATAAGAAGAAGAATAATGCTGGGTAAATTGCAGCACCCCAAGCTACAACAGTTCTTACAATATGGTAAAAAGAAGGCCTTCTTACTAACTCGCAAAAACGTTTGCAGAACTGCGCCACAATGTGTATATCTCACAATAATTAAATAGTTTCTATCTAGGTTGCTGTCTGCTCAACCTATCCATATTAAATTCTCTATAAGACAGCACTGTTGCTAAATGATATGCACTTAATAGTCATAAACCCAGTGTAAAACATCAAACATAAATATCTATCATGTCGTGCTACACTATTTTCAAAAATATACATAAATGCAGTGTGTGTCCCTTAAATACAAAAACATATTATCTTATGCAACATCTAAAAATCTTATAGGTCTAAATATAAAATGAACACATTCAAATATATATAATTTGTGCTCCAAATAATTTAATATCAATGCTTAAACAATGTCCACTCTATAATGTGTTTATCCAATAGTCCCAGTTTTGTGAAACAGTGCTCTTTATATTCCTTCTTTCTTTCACCACACAACAAAGTGAATCCACAGCCTAATGTATTAAATTAACTCACCAAAGGTAAATGCTGGTAAAATATAAACCAGCTAGCAGCGCATTCCCCTCTGAGAGTAATAATCTGCAGCCTCCAAGATCATCTCCTTTACAGTCTTTTAAGCATCATTCCTTAAATCCATATGTCAAGGGAGAAGATAGAAGAGTTCCCATAGCTTAAAACCATTTAAAACATTTTATTTATAAACTTGGTAAAAGCACTCACATTCATGTGTGTCTCTACTGCAACAAGTATCAAACATATTTTCTCTAAAGCCAAGATGACTCCAGCTGCAATCCCTGACTGCGAACTCTGACCTGCTGTATGTGGTGATGTCACATCCAGAAGCCCTCCCTACGTGTTTCGTCATCTGATATCTTCCAGGAGAAACAGTCAATCTACTTTTACTGCCACCTTAAAGAGTTTTATTGAAGTTACTGTCCAAGCTGCAGACACTAATCACAGAATAGCAACATCTTTTGGTGACTTGGGTGAACTAAATCTCTATTTCGCTTCCCTATAGTAATTTATGAAGAAATCTCACGGATCTTTATTTACTTTCACATTTATTGAATAAAAATGACTTACCAAGTTAAAATGAGGTTCCAGTTCCCTGTGCTGTGAATGGTGTATTTCAGTTGGAACAGAAGCCTTACTCTCACCCTCCCTTCCCTCTCATGTCAGTAAAGGAGTGTCACTGTAAATGACACTCCTCCCTCTGCATAGGTAGTGATAGTTGTGATATAATGTGCTTGTCTCAGGCACCAGGAGCTTCCCCAAGAAAAGTGCTTTCAACCATAGCTAATTGATTATTCGTCTTATTACTACATGCATGGTCAGAAAGCAGTGGGAGGCCTGCTGTCAACCATGCTATCTCAGCAATGAAACAAGCTAGAAAGATGGAACAACATGCTAGATGCAGTTTGTCACCTGAGGACAGGAGCACAAAGAAAACACTTCTTTAAGATGATGATGAGTTACTCACAGAAGACATTGAGTTATTTACACAAAACATTGCCTTCATTCTAGTGTGTCTATATTGTCATTTATTGTAGCTTTTAGAGAAAAACTACATCCATGTTTAGAACATATACTGTATTTTGAAAGCATTTAGTGCAACTGAACAAATGTCCCAGCCTTAAGAGGTAATCTTCTGGGAGAGGTTTCAGAATGTGTTTAGATATATTGTATTGGTGTAATTTGCCTCTATCCATCCTTCTCCTGGTCTCGCTGTGCCTTGTAACTTGAAATGACCCTGTCGAAGTGTGGTTATACAATCAGCAACTACTTGGACATTGCCACGAGTTGTTCATTTGCCCTATTCAAGATGTTTCCACGCATAAATGTACACTGGGTGACTCACGTCATTCTAACTTAGTTTGCATCCCTTGCAAACTGCTGTCTGAGTATAGGATCACTAAAGATTCTACCAACCCATAGCAATGTTGGTGTTCTTTTACCAGTGCACCATTTAAAGGATACTGTCCGGCTCTCCCCAATTATAATGTCACTAACAGATTGTCTGAGTGTGTGTATGTCTGTGTGTGCTTTCGTGGGTGAGTGTGTGTATGTCTGTGTGTGCTTTCGTGGGTGAGTGTGTGTGTGTATCTGAGTGTGTTTGTGTGTGTGTATGTGTGTGTCTGAGTGTGTATGTGTATACGTATCTGAGTATGTGTATCTGTGTGTGTATGTGTGTCTGAGAGTGTGTATGTATGTATTTGTGTTTCTGAGTGTATGTGTGTATTTGTGTGCATGTGTGTTTCTGAGTGTATATACGTATGTATGTGTGTGCGTGTATGTGTGTGTATGTATGTGTGTGTGTGTCTGTGTGTGTCTGAGTGTGTGTGTGTGTGTGTGTGTGTGTGTGTGTGTATGTGTGTGTTTCTGAGTGTATGTGTGTGAGTGAGTGTGTGTGTGTGTGTCTGAGTGTGTGTATGTGTGTGTTTCTGAGTGTATGTGTGTGTATTTCTGAGTGTATGTGTGTGTCTGAGTGTGTGTATGTGTATATGTATGTGTGTTTACATGTGTGTGTGTGTGTGTATGTGTCTGAGTGTGTGTATGTCTGTGTCTAAGTGTGTGTATGTTTCTGTGTGTGTGTGTCTTTGGTGGGTGAGCTCTGAAGTGAAATCTGTTAGGAAGAGAGCTTTGTACTTGTAGGGGGGAACTTACATTAATCTGGCCATAGCGGCCCCAATCAACAGCCATCTAAACTAACATCATTAGTTTTTACGACCCCTTAATCTTGAGCCTTTGATTCTAACTGCCCTCTAAACTAAAGCCAAAGGCATTGTTAACACCCCCTCCCATTTACTCCATATACAACCTATAAACCATGACTATTTAAGCCCCTGAAGCTCTTGACGTTAATGTACCTGGCAAGCCTCTCATATTTTGATACCTGTCCATTAAGCCTTCTAATCTACAGGTTTTTTTTACTCTAGAAGCCACCAACCATAAAGCCCTGAACGTTAGGCTGGGGGGGCTAAACTTTTTATGGTTTTTATGGTTGGTGGCTTCTAGAGTAAAAAAAACTGTGGCTTCTAGAGTGGCATATAGTCTAGGGGGGCTAGATTGAATCCCACAACCTTTAAACCCCCAGACATTAACAACTCTTAAATTACAGCCTCTGACCCTAAACATCCTATATTAGAGCCCCCTAGCCTTAACATAAAACATTCTTTTCATTTTGGATAGGGGAGAATTAAAACCACTGTCTCATTAAAGAAATTAATTTTTACTTCCTGTACTGTAAACAAATCAGGAAGTGAGAGTATATCTTGCCAGTGTAAGCAAAATCCCCTCAAAAAGTGATAGTAAGCACACACTTTTTTAAATAACAAACATGTCATACTTACAGTTGTGTCCAAAATTATTCAACCCCCACTGAAATTGAGTGTTTTGGCCAGTTTGACATTGCTTTTGATCATTCAGTCATCTTGCTTACATTTACATTAAAGAGGCACTTGTAGGTCAGACAAATATAACATAACAGTTATAATGAAATAACCACAAATGTCTTTTCTGTGCTCACAGCATTATCAGTTTTATTCAACCCCCAAGTGACATTCAATCTTAGTACTTAGTACAGCATCCTTTTACAGTTATAACAGCTTTTAAACGTGAAGCATAGCTTGACACAAGTGTCTTGCAGCGATCTACGGGTATCTTCGCCCATTCTTCATGGGCAAAGGCCTCCAGTTCAGTCACATTCTTAGGCTTGCGCACTGCAACTGCTTTCTTTAAGTCCCACCAGAGGTTCTCAATCGGATTTAAGTCTGGTGACTGCGATGGCCACTCCAAAATGTTCCAGCCTTTCCTCTGCAACCATGCTCTAGTGGACTTGGAGGTATGCTTGGGATCATTGTCCTGTTGAAAGGTCCAACGTCTCCCAAGCCTCAGGTGTGTGACGGACTGCATCACGTTTCCATCCAATATCTCCTGGTACTGAAGAGAATTCATGGTACCTTGCACACGCTGAAGCTTCCCTGTACCTGCAGAAGCAAAACAGCCCCAAAGCATGATTGACCCTCCACCATGCTTCACAGTAGGCAAGGTGTTCTTTTCATCATAGGCCTTGTTCTTCCTCCTCCAAACATAGCGTTGATCCATGGGCCCAAACAGTTCTAATTTTGTTTCATCAGTCCACAGAACACTATCCCACAACTTTTGTGGTTTGTCCACATGGCTTTTGGCATACTGCAGTCGACTCTTCTTATTCTTTGGAGACAGCAAGGGGGTACGCCTGGGAGTTCTGGCACGGAGGCCTTCATTACGCAGTGTGCGTCTTATTGTCTGGGCTGAAACTTCTGTACCCACATCTGACAAATCTTTTCTCAGTTCCTCAGCAGTCACACGGGGACTTCTCTCCACTCTACGCTTCAGGTAGCGCACAGCAGTCGAAGTCAGCATCTTCTTTCTGCCACGACCAGGTAGCGTTTCAACAGTGCCCTTTGCCTTGAATTTGCGAATGATGCTTCCTAAGGTGTCTCTTGGTATGTTTAACATCTTTGCAATCTTCTTATAGCCATTGCCCTTCCTGTGAAGAGAAATCACCTCTTCTCTTGTCTTCCTGGACCATTCTCTTGCCTTCACCATGTTTGTAACCACACCAGTAAATGTCTAGAAGGAGCTGAGTATCACAGTCATTTTAAAGCTGCCTAATTGGTGCTTATTATGCTTGATTGCTGCTCGGTGACATCCACAGGTGTTTTCAATACCTGATGGAAAGCACCTGTATGAACCTCTGTTCTTCAGAGTGGTAGTCTTTAAGGGGTTGAATAATTGTGGCAATGAAGAAACCACATAAGAACCATTTACTACTGTATTACATAAACAATTGATGTCATTTTAGTTGCATTTGGGTAGTTACAACGTCCTTGTAGGATTTGATTCTGAATACAATTCCAAATGTACACTATAGTCCCTAAACCCCTTTACAGCATTGGGGGTTGAATAATTTTGGACACAACTGTACCTGTGCAATGGTTATGCATAAAGCAGTCCCGATCCTTCTCTTCTCAGTTCCCCTGCCAGCGCTCCTGGCTCCCCCCCCATGACAAGTGCCCATTATAGCCATTTGCTATTGGGACACTCATGCGGGCTCACTCCTGATCCGCGCTTTGTGTGTACATGATACATAGAGCACAGCTCAGCCCCACCCCCACTCCCTCCTCACTGGCTGTGATTGATAGAGAGAATGGCTCCTATTACTGTCACTGAGCCTATTAGGATTGAGAGAGTCGCTGCTCTCGTCCGCAGTGCTGGATCAAGATCAGGCTTGGGTAAGTAATGGAGGGGGGAGCTGCATTCAGGTAAAAAACCTTCAGCCTTTAGGGTCACTTTAAATAGTTGTTTAAGGATCAAGAACAAGATTTCCCCTTTATTCCTGTAATGGTGACAACTCATAGTTTTGGATTTATCCTCCTGACATTGGTGATCAGGACAATTAGAGAGATTAATTCTTCCTAACAGGAACATAGACAGCAATGAAAAACTGTCAGTGCTTCCTTTCCTCATCACCACTCTATCCAAAGCAAAAGAAAGTTGTACTGTAAGATTAGTTATATTTTAACACCCCCACCTACAGCTATACTTAGCTGTTTACCCTTCGTAGCCCTTAATCTTCAATCCTTTAAACTAAAGCACCCAACCCATAGGCCCCCCTGAATGCAATCCTTTGACCTCAAACCTCCATAACCTAAACCCCCTACCTTTTTGGGATTCAATATTCAGCTAGCATCTGGAATTCTGATCGATAGGACCTGTTAAGAATATAATTATTGGAATTGTTATATCTGCCTTTATATAAGATATCATGACAATGGCTGGCATGCTTGTTCTTAGTCAGGGTCTTGTTGGGTAGTAGAACCGGTATCATGACAACAAACATGAAGCTTTGGCAATTCCCATATCTCTTTCTTGACATATTTTGTACATTTTCTTTTTGTAACCAATCACTTCAGTGCAACATTAGATGGCGCTGTATCAAAACAAATAGCTAGCATTACTTAAACATACGACTGCAGATACATTTTCTGTTCTGTCTAACAAACTGTACGTGCACATCATCATGACCCATTCATTTACTGATTGAATATAACACAGACATATGTATGTATATGTAAAACAAAATGACTTCATTAAGTCCAGTCTTGCAGAGAATAGGCCATGTTTAACTTTATACATGCATACTAGAAAACTGAAACACATGAATGGAATCCCTTAATCCCATCAGTAAATGTTTCAGACATTCACTCTAGCTGAATCTTCCTCTTGCATATTTTTTAAACAACAGTGATTCACCACCAGTGAATGTTGAAAGTCATATTCACTGCTTTATAATTATGCTCCTTTGACAATCTCAACAAGTACTAACATAATATGACACATGATGCAGTGGTCAATTTTATATAATGTACTATAAGAGTGTAGCTAATAGTCATTAGTCACATTCAGGGCCGTGGATACGGGGGTACCGCCAGTCCTCCTGTACGGGGCCCAAGCCAGCAGGGGGGCCCAGGCAGCTTGGTGAATTGGATGTGGACAGGGAGGATGATCAGCACAGCGGAAGAGGAGCAATTACTGGAACTGTTCCCCTGTATGGCTCCCTCTGCAGCAGCTGAAAACTGGCTTCTTCTCTTCTCCCTCCCACTGGTTTTCAGCTGCTGCAGAGTGAGCCATACGGGTTATGTGTTCCAATAATTCCCCCCCCCCCCCCCCCCACAGCACCCATCACCCTCACTTTTTACAATACATTTCTCCCTGCTGCCCAGACCCCCCCGTGTGTCCCCACCCCTGCAGTGCTGCCAGCTTCCCTCCTCTCCTTACCAGCGGTAGCTGCAAGCACACAACAGGATCGTTCATGATGGAGAGTGGGTGAAGGGTCTGGTAAATATGTCACATTTACCAGCCCCTTGCTTTCTTAACCACTTATGTTCCACCCTATAGCAGGTTTATTGCTACAGGGTGGACTCCCTGCATAAAATCACGTATATAAACGTGATCTGCACTCCCGCCATGTTCGCGGGTAGGGGGGGGCACGCGAACACGGCAATGCTGTGATTCGATGCAGCACCAATCAGTCAGCATATTCAGGCCAGTGGTGTACAGCCTGGATCAGCTGAGTGATCACTGCCCTATCACAGAACTTCTGTCACTACATCAGTCATCATATTTAACCCTTTGATTGCCAGGAACATGCTCACATTCACAATATACCTCCATTGCTAGTATAGTGTCTGAACGGATCAGCTCTGGCACCTGCCAGCACCTGCATTTAGTCTATACGCTTAACCCCCCCTTATCCCCCAGCAAGTGCAGTGTCAGTAGATCACTGTCACTTGATACATTGCACACAAAACTGCAGGGTTAGAAAGATCAGGCCTGACCTCTGCTAGCACTAGCAGATACATTTTTTTGTAGTGGTTCAAGCATTCACTGACAGCCAGGTGCTCTTTTCCCAGTCGCACTAGGTACCTATAAATTTAGTGGCCAAAATGTCCAACGAAAGATACTCTAGTGAAGAGGCCAACAAGATTGTGACCATGTCAGATGAATGCGAAGGGGAAGCCTCACTGACAGAATCAGGCTCAGAATACGAACCTGTAGACAGTAGCAGCACCCTGAAAGATAGCTCAGACAATGGAGTAGAGGTCAGGTGTACCCAACCCCGTTCCTAGGTTGCTGAGGTGTTATTTGATTCTCATATGTAGCAGAGTGCCAGTACTAGTGCCGCTCTACCTTTTGGTGAATTAGTGAGCACCAGCGGCCTAGTACATCCTGGTCTTATTCATACCAGCACTACAGTATCACTTGGTGATGTGGCGAGTCCCATAAGTGCAGTACAAGCTGGTGCAGTGGCTAGCAAAAGTAGTGCCCTGCAGCCAGCAAGAATTCGAACACAGGCCCGTAGAGCCCATAGTGTCCTTCTAGATGTGCTTGCAAATCCTGATTGGTAGCCCACAAATTCTGCAGCACCCATACTTCCCCCATTCACTGCCCGACCCAGAATTCAGGTGGAAACAGCAAATGTAATTACTTCCCTTGATTTTTTTGGAGCTGTTTTTCACAAAAGATCTGTATGGATTGATTGTGGATCAAAGCAATTTATAAGCACAACTATTTATTGTCGCCAACCCAAATTCAAACCAAATTTAAAGTTTTTTGAGCCTAACCCTCAACATAGACATTACTAAAAAAAAATTAGTTGCGGTTGTATTGGTCCACAGACCCGATTCATCATATACTCGTGTTCTCTGCTGCCATGGCCAGACATAGATATAAGAATATAATGCGATTTATGCATTTCAAGGGAAATACACTCTGTCGTCTTCAGGGTGACCCTGAATTTGACCGGCTCCACAAAATTCGGCCCCTCGTAAATCACCTTAACCAGAAATTTGCAGATGTGTATACTCCACAGCAAAACATTTACGTTGATGAGTCCCTCATTAATTTTTATGGCTGCCTTGCATTCAAACAATTCCTCCCCAGCAAGTGTGCCAGATATGGGATCAAAAGGTATAGGACCTTTTCGAATTTACGAGGGAAAAGATAGTCATGTGGAGCCCCCCAGATGCCCAGACTACATGGGGAACAGTGGAAAAATAGTTTGGAACTTTTTCCATATGGGGTACCACTTATACGTGGGCAATTTTATACAAGCGTGCCACTATTTAGACATTTGTACAATCTTGGAATTGGCACATGTGGACCTAATCACCGGGGCTTCCCTCAACGTCTTGTATGTACCCATCTTAGAAAGAGGGGAAAAGCCTGCTTGAAAAATTAAGAAATGATGAATTGCACGCAGTCTAGTGGAAGGATAAATGGGATGTTTTCGTCCTGTCTTCCATTCACAGACACGACCATCCAAATTTCCACAGCAGCTGGTGTTGTTGAGAAGCCCCTCTGTGTCCACAACTATAACCTTAACATGGGAGGGGAGGACTTCAATGACCAAATTATGAAGCTGTACTTAGTTTCTCGTAAAGCCAGACGCTGGAACAAAAAAGTGTCTGTATAGTTATTTCAATTGACTCTATACAATGCATTTGTGCTTTACAAAGCAACTGGAAGAAGTGGATCCTTCCTAAAATTCCAGAGATCATCACGGCCCTTTTGTATCCAGAAGGTGCTGTAGCACAAACCCCCAACCCAGATACAGTGAGTCGGCCACATGAGAGGCATTTTCCTGATGCCATTCCTGGTAACCCAACCCAAAAGACACCCCAAAAAAGATGCTGTGACTGTAGTAGAGACAGAATTAGGCATGACACCTGCTTTTTTTGTCCCTCCTGTCCTGGCCAACCTGGTCTCTGCCACAAGGACTGCTTCTGTTGCTACCACACACTAGTGGAGTATTAGTATATGGTACAGCACGGCACAGTCCAGGGCACATATATACACAGGGTCTCGAAAGATGCTAGGTAGTCAGGAAACTGGTTATCGAACTTTGAGAGACCCTGCTTGTTACAGTTAAAAAAAGTTAGAAAAGAAATGTTAAATTTAAAAAACAAACAGTTGTTTTTTTATTGAGTTTCTGTTTTATTGTTAACCATTGACATTTTCTTTGCAGGAATGCCATTCAGCTGCAGCACTGATCTGTTTATTCTGACAGCAACAGTGCCTTGCTCTCAGAATATACATAAGTGTGTGCAGCGCTGTCGGATAAGATTTTTCATTAGCAGTTAAAAAAAGAACATATATGCCCAGGCATGGGGGCTTGGGGTAGCCAGTGGGTGGAATGCCCATATGCTTTGACATATATAGCTGGCAGGTGCCAGCTCCTTAACAACAAATTACTCAAACCAGCTGCTGACACCAGGGATATGTCACTGGTTGCTAGGACATTGGAAGGTTCTAACTTCTAACAACCAAAACCCAGGAAATGTTGACAAAAAGATAGAAAAAAACAAGCAAGGATAAAAATTCCCTGTAACGCGTTAAAAATGCATCAGTGTACGTAGAAACGCATCTGGATCGCAAAGGTGTGGTGTAAACTAGCCATTACAGCACGCTTGAAGGGGATACCTTGCCATTAAGTGGTCATGCAGTATATCATGCAAACATGTTTGGTTAACAACCTTGTTGGTGTCAGTTGTGATTGGCTATGAATGCAGGATACATGCTCCCTGCAAGATATTGGCCCCTTTCACATGAGCGGACTGATTTGGTCCACCTGTCAGTTTTTCAGGCTGCCCGGATCAAACCTTCCATTATCCTCTATGGAGCAGTGGGTGTAATTGGACATGTGTCTGTTTACACCCACCTACATCCCATCCGATAAAAACATACAGATGGGGATCAGTTCCCCTTCTGTTTAGCGATGTTGGATGGCAGTTGGATGTAAACAGACAGGCGGTTTGTTTACATCCGATCACCCAAAGAGGAGAGTGGACTGTGTCTGTGTCTGCTCTGAATAATTGGAATGGACACAGACCAGTCACCCTGCTCAGTGGGGATCAGTGGACAGATCCCCTGTAGAGCAAGCAGACTCCTGGCGGAGTCCACTATGTGTGGAAAAGGCCTAATAGACGCAATGCCCACATAATTTTTAGTCTCATGCTAAAACCATTCAGTAGATGCAGTAGATGTATGAAAGTCATCTATACCAGGAGGCTGAAAATTATAGCGTCTACAATCTATGGTGTATATGTATTTGAAAATTGATAAATCCTGATGTACTGATCTAATTTCTTGAGGCCCTAAAAAGCCAAGTCAGTACAACTATCCCCAGATGACCCCTTTTTGGAAAGTAGACAGTCTGAGGTATTTATTAACAGGTATGGCAAGTTTTTTGAAGTTGTAAATTTTCTGTCACAATGTTTTGGGAAATTATTATTATTATTATACAGGATTGTATTGTGTTTTCGCAGCACTTTAATGAAGGCAGACATTACCATTACAATACCATTTGGTAAAAGAGGAAACAGAGGGCCCTGCTTGTTAGAGCTTACAATCTAAGAGGAAATGAAGAAATTAAAGTGGAACTTTAGTCCTGCTAGATCATTACATGCTGACCCCTTTTGCAGGTATAGCTATGTAAAACATTAAAAATAAGTGCCTGTACTGTTTAAAATCCAGTAATACGTTGTCTCACCCTATTCTGCACATGCTCAGTTGCTTTCTTTTTTTTTAGACACTGTGCAAAATTTGTAGAGGCTAATCTGCTGACAGTCTAAAGATTTACTAGATTTCAGGGCTCTTTGCTTCAGCAAAACGGCACCCTCCAGCATGAAGAAACAGGAGCAATGCTGGAGACAATTTACAGCACACACTAATTTTGGTAGCATAATTATTCATGTAGAACATATGATTCTTGCTTAAGATTATTCATTTTTATTAAGTTGTTAAGGGTAATGTTCCACTTTAAGTAAAAAATTTTTCCCTCCCAGTATTTTTTTTTTTTACACACTGTCAGGAGTGCAGTACAGTGTCATCATATGACTGGTGTGTCAGGGATAAGGGATACTGACTGGTGACAATATGAAAAAAAACCAAAACATTTTATTCAATTTTTAAAACTTTTTTTTCTTTGTTTAACATTTTTTCTTTTTATTTTACATTCTGTCATTATAGCAGTGCAGTGTCATGATGGTGACACTATACTAATCTGGGGGGATGATCAGAGATTTTTTTTATAGTATTATTGCTTACAACAGTGTTGATCACTCTTGAAAGCAATAGTTGTAGCTGTTATGAATAGTTTTCAGTCATGACATTGTGATTACTATTGTGATCTGTGATTGGCTACAGCTAATCACATGGTACAGGTTGCTGTGATTGGTCCAAGTACCATGTGATAACTGTGGGCCAATCCCAGCATCACAATACTAAGGAAAACAGTCATGAATAGAAACCATTCATGACTGTTTTGTTGACATTCTATTCATGTGATCACTATGGCCAATCATAGCACACCAGTGGACACGCCAGTGCAGATGCTCACTGTGACATACCAATGGTAGAGGGCCGTGCAATAACAACGGATTAATTTTGCTAAAACAAGTGAATGAATACAAAAACAAAACTCAAATATTTTTTGGCTGAGCAAATAAGTCCATTACAAAGGGCCACTTACCAGTTTATTCTCAGTAGCGCTGTACCCTCTCCCTCAGAACGGAAAGCTCATACTCCCTGATGGTCCTTATGGGTAACATCAGTGACCTGATAAGGTAGGATGCTATATCCATATTGAGGCCATTATTTCACAAAGCAGACATTCCCTATAGGACCCTAAAAAGGTAAGTATTAGTGAACAATAGCCATGAGTAGTATACTAGTTTTTTGTTTGGATTTTGACAAAACTTCAAAAATTTCATAAGGTAATGTTCAATTATTTTCTTCTTTTTGCTAAATATTTGAGTGAAACTGAAAATGGAACTTTAAACCACCCACTCTTTGTAAATAGTGAATGAGTCTATGGAGCTGATTTACCAAAGGCAAATAGGTTGATCACTTTGCAAGGGAAGTTGCATTTTGCAAGAGAATTTGCTTGCTTGTTTATTGAGTATTCTTTGCACAGTGAAACTTAACCACATTCACTAAGCTCTGGAGAAATTTCCATTGCAAAGTGCAACTTCCCTTGCAAAGTGAGCAGTCTATTTGCCTTTAGTCAACCCCTATGTGTGCAGTTGAAGGTAGTACACAAGACTTCCCTTAGGACAAATGGTTACACTAATTCAGAGTGACTATTCTGTCCGAAAGTTATAAAGCACATTACTCCAGAATAAGGTTTAACCAAATTAAAAGTAGCATTGCCCACATGCTCTTTTCAGATTTATCAGTGGGTTCAGACACTGTTGCTGGGTGCTGGCCAGCACCCAGGGGTGGACTGACCATTCGAGAACTCGGGCACTGCCCGAGGGCCCGGGGTCAGTAGGGGGCCCCATGAGATGCCCCTGGTACCTTTCATAGGCTTTTTTGGGTGTGATTTGAGTGTGGGTGAGGAAACAGGGGCCCCATGATCCCCTACTGCCCGGGGGCCGCATGAGTTGTCAGTCCACCCCTGGTCAAGCCCATGTATATTTTCACAAATGTACTCCCAGGATCGCAAACCAATGTAGTGAATCATAAATCAAATGATCACCAAATAGCTTCAAGCTGGCTCTCCACCTATTTGGAAAGCTCCTCTAACAAACTATGTGTTAGAGGAGCTTTCCAGATGGGTGAAAGGCCAGCTGAAGCCATTTTGTGACTGTATGTTTTGTGATTAGCTACATTTGTGGCACCAGAATAAGGTTGCAACCTTTTATAGTTTCATTTTTCATTTTTAGGGGATAGGTGACAATCTTAATGCAGAATGATGGGACATGGTGGTTCAAGCAGATGCAAACAAATTGATAAAAACATGGATAATCCTCTTGAATGGGAACTTGTGTGCACTAATATGCCAAACCATGTTTTAAACTCTTCAACAAAAAACAGCTAGTAATGGAGAAATAGTATTGTGTTGTATTTTGTACAGGATTAGGGGATATTTTATTAGCTAAATTCTCAGGAAAGACTTGAAAATCTCTACCTCTGTATTATGTAGCTGTTTTACATAATCAGGATCACTGTACAAAGATCCTAAACCAAAGTTACCAGGGGCTGAAGGAGGAAGAGTGAAGACATGTGGCATTGCAAATTTCCAGAGCCACAACAGACTGGGGTTGTGTTTGAGACACCATTATAACTAAATAGTGTGAAGCACTTTATGTAGTAACACTCTGCACACTGAGTATCCTCTATGTGGGCTTGTTCATACTAGAGGCATTCTAATGCATTTTGATACTGTAATACCGCTTTACACCTGACTAGATGAGAAGGACCCTCAGATGGCTTGAAGAGCTAGCACTTAAAACCTTAGGTAGGAATCTTTGGCTCTTTGAGGGGTACAAGCCATTAGGCACCAGTTTGTATGTTTCAAAGGGATTATTTAAGCACAATAAACTCAGTAGAGGGGGTTAGGGAACAGGAAACTCAAAAACAGGCAAAACATGGCTCCAAATGTCTCTAGTAGAAACAGTCAATAAAGGCTAAGGACCTTTAAACCAAGACTACCAATCTGTATTGATAGACTGTTAAGCACATCCAAGTAGTACAAGTTCCTCCTAGAATGAGCAGCTAGAATTGTCTGTAATGTCCACCAATAGTAGCATTTACCCAGGTAGCCAGGACTCTACGCAGTAGTGAAACCTCTTCCCAGGATGCTTCACATAGACAGCCATCTTCCTGCACCACTCCTTATGGATGTACCCTTCAGCAAGCCAACATAAATTCTCTAGGCCCAGGCTCAGTCCACACTTTTAGTAAAACCCCCCCACAGGCTGCAGACCTAAGAGGCAGGACCTCCAGCACAACCTCCTCCTCAACTTGGAAAGACAAAGACCCTTTTCCAAGATAACCCCAAATATTTATATCTTACCCCAGCATCTTGCCACCGCTGGCAATAAACCCCCTGGTGATTTGCAGGAAGACTTACATATTAATACCTCTGTAATATTGTTTCTTATTGTTCTATCTGCTAAAATACTCGCTAGCAACAGGCAGAAGCAATCAATTAACTGAACTTAGGGGAAAGGGACACTCCTGCTTAAAGCATATCTAAACCCAAATGAAACAATTGAATGTAATCAGGTGCTGGACTACAGAAACATGGTGAAGGAGATATTGCCCTTTGCAGCCAGTTTTACTTTCACTTTCTAATGCTATGCTGGATTTTGTGTTGCACTATCCCCTCCAGTCAGCAGAGGGAGAACTATAGCCAAGAAAGCTTATGGACTGCTGAGAATCATGGGAATTGTAGTCTGAAACATCTGTCACAGAATGGGACTTATGGACCATTACAATACAGTTTCCATAGGACATTGAGGAGGAAGAGGGTGATGAAACAGCTTTTACCAGACTGCACCTCTTACTCTGTGCAGCACAGGAGCCCAGATGTGCACGTTGGTCTTGGTGCACATGGATCATCCACAGGGTGAGTGATCAGAGCAAGAGCCTGAGACCTGGGGATGGAGACACCCAGGGCAGCGCAGCACAGACCACAGCAATCATGTCTGCACCACAGCCACAGGGAGAATGAAGCATCCTCTCACCCTCTACTTCCCATCGCTGATCACCAAAGGCATTCTGCGGTAAGACTGAGGGTGCCTTTTTTTACAGCAAGAGTTCACAGCCACACCACAGGGACTGCTGATAGGGTTCACTGCCCATTGTTCACACTGCTAGTAGGGATTGAATTACTTGAGGCAGGATATTAAGAATACTATTCCTGTACCACATGTATAACGCACCTTTACTGCATCTTTATCACAACTTTATTGCATCTTTACTGCATTCATACTGCATGCTGGATTGATAAAACTGTTGTTAAGTGCACCAATGCTTCTTAAGGGGTCCCAAAGATAGCCAGCAGAAGGACAACATAAGGGACTGTCACTACCATAAAACCATCCTTCAAGTCCCCATTGTTCCCTTCTTCCATTTTTTAATTTCTATGTTAGAAATCCATTTATTGACTTTAGTACAACCAGCTTGTTGGATTTTTTTTATGTGTTCACTGCCAAATGCTAAAACTGCCAGCAGTGATCACTGTGTTCTGCCTGCAGGGAAGGCTCCTTGCCAGCAGAACACAATTGTGCTACAAGAGTGATTCTCCTGTCCACACTATGTTGAAGGGGAAATCGAGCAATTTTCTTTCCTTGTGGTGGAAGGATAGAAAATTGCATAATCTACGGGACGCTTAGCACTACCTTTCTCCCACAGGTTCACAATGCTGATGTCCAAGGGCGGTTTCTCCATACAGCGGAGAAACCCCAAGGGGGAAGCTTGTTGCTGGTTGAATCACTGGATCATCAAAAGGAAACAAAAATTTAAAAGAAAAAACTAAAGCAGCAGTAACATTTAAGGATAGCTCTGGAATTTGAGAAAGTACAGGAAGGGCAACCAAACTGATAAGAGGCATGGAGGAGCTCAGCTATGAGGAGACTGAATTTATTCTCTCTTGAGAAGAGGAGATTAAGGGGGATATGATCAACATGTATAACTACATCAGTGGTTCATATAGTGATATCGGTGTAGAGTTATTCACCCTGAGGTCATCACAGAGGACAAGGGGGCACTGTTTACATCTGGAGGAAAAGAAATTTAATCTCCAAACACAGAAAAGTTTCTTCACAGTAAGATCTGTGAAAATGTGGAATTGACTCCCTCAAGAGTTGGTTCTAGCCAGCTCAGTGGATTGCTTTTAAAAAGGCCTGGATTCTTTCTTGGATATACAGAATACAGTATAACTGGATACTAACATTTATAGGTAAATTTGATCCAGGGAATATCCGATTGCCTCTGGGGGGATCAGGAAGGAATTTTTTCCCCTGCAGGAGCAAATTAAAACATGCTTTGCGGTGGTTTTGCCTTCCTCTGGATCAACTGTGGGTATAGGATTATACCTTTTTTTTTCTTTTAATGGTTGAACTGGATGGGCTTTTGTCTTTTTTCAGACAGACTACTATGTAACTATGTAAGCTGCAACATATTAAATTCTTGTTCATGGTTTTAAATAGACGTTAAAACAGGGTCTCTATACTACATTTTCCAGTGCTAGTGAAATGCATCTAAAAAGCATGTCAACATGCAACACATGATAACACATACAGTATGTTATAGTGTGAATGAACTTTTAAGCATACATTGGTGAATATTTTTTATTAACACATGATATTCAAAATAAAAGTATATCTCCAATATTCAATAACACATTGTTATGCTTTACTGTGGTGTAAAAAGAATGTTCAAATCAAATATACATTTATAGGTGGATTGCCTGTTTTAACTTGTATAATTTTTTGTACAGAATAGTTACACTTCCTTGTTCTGTTGTGCACACAGGTGATCAAAGTATCCTCAACACACATGTGTGAATAGAAGTTAGCTCAGCATTATATTCTTGAAAAAGATGACAAGCTTTCAGAGACACATTTTGACTAGCGTGCTACAAGCAGAAGCAAAAATCTGAAATCAACAAAATGTGTCATTCACAAAATGAAAACGCAAATCTTTGATCTGAATGTAAGGGCAGATTCTAACATGTACAGTATAAAAAACATTTCAACTCTATACAAAGGGGTCACTAGGTGAATGCTGAAAGAGTTTAAGTGCCTTCAGGCAAGATTTCCCAAAAGTGTTGTCGTATTTGAGACTCAAGGATCCCTCACATCTGCGTGGTAACAGAACAGATCAAAAATAGCTCCAGTTTTCAAAGAGGATGTAAGGAACATTATTATTATTGGTTTTAAATACAACTGGAATAAATTATCAATAAATATATAAATAAATAAACATACTGAAGACAACCTAGTCACCAAGACCACTACAAGAACTTAAATATTTTCCCAACCGACAGGTGGGACTAAATCCACCTGTCACCAACACCCTGCACCATGGCCATTTCAACACAGGTATTCAAATCAATTGAAAATATCCAACCTAATATCTGATTAATGAATTCAATCTTCTCTATATAAACCTGCAAAGCCCCATTCCAATTCTATGTGCCGAAAAGACAAAATTACCAAGATCTTCAGTAGCTTTTCAGCCACCCTGTTCACCCTTCTAATTTTTTCCAAAGGACACAAAGAAGGGTTAAAAAACATGAAATGTTAAAAATCCAACATTTTCTGCTGACCAATATCATTGCCCCCCTAAATTAACAATTAAGATGTCAGGATGGGAAAGCATTGAAGAAGTCTGCCTATCTCAAAAAAGAGATCTGCCCAGACCTTGCCTCTTCTGCCACTCCAAAATATAATAAGCTTCAATGGATCCAAACCTACATTTTCAGTGTATTCTCTTTCTTTTGCTCTGCCCTGAGCCCAAAAGATGAATGAATATCCTATAATCCTATACTATTCTGGTATTACTTAACAAATTAAAACCGAAGAATTAGGGTGAATGTAAAATAAATAACTATCCGACATCCATCTACCCACTTTTTTAATAACGGTAGCATCCAATCCCAATCTTGATGCTTCTGTGGCTGCCCTGATATGAAAAGAGTGAGTTGTAAGACGAGCATTTTGTAAATCCAAAACTGTTAAGCAATGTTTAAAAACACTTGTGAATTGATATTTCGTAAGTGGAGGACCTTTTTTATGCACAAAAAAATGGCCAATCTGTGACCTTATATTTGCATAATCCTGAATGAGGTGGACCAAGCAAATAGTCGAGCCAGTGTAAGCATGAAGATGAACCCATTTCCCATTACCTAACTGGCCCATTTTGGAATGACTTATAAAAATTTGAACTAAATTATGAGAAATAAGACATCAGAAAATCGAACACCAGAATTACCTAACTTAGAAACAGGAACCAGGTCCAAAAGTCTAGGAACACAAAAAAATTAAATGGAAAAAAGTGCTTTAAATAAAATCGCCTCAAAAGCAGAATAGCACACCTGAGCAGTTGCAGAACAAAGCTGACAAAAAAATAATTATAATAGGTTTGCGTTTGTCCTTCTGAAACTTATATTTCCTATATCCTCTCAAGGCTTGTTTAACCGAGAAAAATTGTGAGCAGGGAGGTAAATTGTGCAGTCTAAGAAAAAAATAAACACTCCATAAAACTTTATTCATGTCTGACCAAGAATATCCTTTTACAAATAAAGAGTTTAAAAATAACAACACCAGTCCTTTTGAAAAGGAACCACTAGGAGCAGGCATGGTAAGTAAATATTCATGTAGAAGGACACTAGATGGTGCCCAAACGTCAGCAGCGGTATTACCAGATATACCTGAAGTAACCACAGAATTATTTACTTTTGAATGTAATACCTTAATTGTCTGCTAGTGTCAGACATATTAGTTAACAAAGGAAAGGGAAGAAACTTCCGCTCTGTGATTTTGGTGGTAAGGTTAGCTTTGCAGAAGTAGAGTAGAGCACCAAAATCACTGGATTTTTGGTTGGATTGCCAACTGCACTGGCATGGTTCTGTGGAAGGCCACAGGACTCTGCTGCCGCCTCCGATCCTGTACTTGCTGCTGGCATCATCCTCAGATTTTCTGTTGCTCCACTGTCAGGTTCTCTTCTGGGCAGACGAGATATGGCTCCACCCGTACCAATCCAGCTGAAGCCTGGCGCCTGCGTGGTCAGTACCACACAGCGCTTCCAGCAGAGGCTGAACGATGCGAGGAGCGGGAGTGTCTTTGGCGCAGAGTGTGCCTCCTCTTTGCCGGCCCACCCACCTGGCCGGAGATGAGGTTGCCTCCTTGCCGCCGCCGACCCGGATCTTCCTTCATGGGGTCCACTTCCCCTTCCTCCAGGAGGAGAACAGACTCCCAGGTGACCTCTTCTTCCCCCAGCGATATCTCTTCGGCTGCTGCCAATCCAGATGCAGCGGTAGCAGAAGCAGCTCCCACTAAATCAAATTGCCCCGGTGATCTAGGTAGGTCCAGGCATCTACGGATCCAATAGTCTCTGCCGTCTTAACCTGCCCTCTCTATGAGAAGGCGCTGTTTGCTCTGTGGCGAGACTTCTGAGCATCACAGTCTTCTGAGGCTTCTGAGCTCCGCTGGGATGGAACCCCCTTTATATAGCCCTGTGGAGGGATTCTCAAATTTCCTACAAGGTCAGAAGACCTCTGTCCAGGTCACATGACTATATAAAAGCATCCCCACAATCCATAGGCTTGAAACTGCCTCTCTTGCCGCAGTCCCATGAGGAAAAGGGGGGCTAGAAACCATTCTCCCGTTTTTCCTATCATTCCTGATGATGCCTGTTTAGTGAAAATGTGTCAGGCAAAGATGCTTTGTCTATTGTACAAAGCTCAAATCTCGTATGCATATGTGAGTGTATTTAGCCTTATCTTGTTTTTTATCGTCGCTAAATAGACAATATTTTTCTGTTATGGCAAGGTGATGAATTTTCTCTAACTAATTTTTTTAACACTTTGAATTTTAATGACCTAAATAGTAAATTAACATATCAATATGACTATGAAGAAATTAACTTTTTGGATCTCACTATATTAAACAATGGCACTGAAATTACCACCAAAACTTTTTTTTAAAAGTACAGATAGGAACAGTTACATACCTACTGACAGCTGTCACCATCCTACATGGCTGAAAAATATCCCTAAAGGGCAATTTCTCCATATCCGCAGAAATTGTGACAGTATGGAGGATTTCCATTCTCAAGCTGAAATTCTCAAAAATAGATTCCTAGAGAAAGGCTATGCCACAACACTGAACAATAGCATTAAGGAGGTATGAGCTTTGAATAGATTAGATCTACTCGCTTCTGGTAATAAAGTTAAACCTGAATGGTTTTGCCCATTCATTACCAATTTTTTAATTGCAATATAAGGAAGTTGCAAAAATTATTAAAAGGAATTGGGCAATTTTGAAAAATGACCCCGTCTTGAACAATAGTTTACCAGAACATCCAGAGAAAACTTTCCGGAAAGCTCCTTCTCTAAGGCATATGTTTGCACCTAACACTATTGATCCGCTTAAAAATGTATCTTTCTCCTTTGGTATGAAAGGATTTTATCCTTGCAATAGATGCATGATTTGTCAATATAATGGCATCCGTAAAAAAATGACCAGTGATTTTAAATCTAAAATATCAGGGAAAGTATATAATATTGAATCCCTAATTATGTGTAACAGCACACATGTGGTTTACTTATTAGAATACCCATGTAAAAATTAATATGTTGGAAGAACCACCAGGAGACTAAGAGACAGGTTCAGGGAGCACATTTATAATATAATATAAGGAAGGGCTTAAAGGAGCACTCTCTCTCCAAGCATTTCATAGATTGTCATCATAGAGACCCTACATACAGTTGCAAGAAAAAGTATGTGAACCCCTTGGGATTACGTGGCGGTTTGCATGAATTGGGCATAAAATGTGCTCTGAACATCATCTAAGTCACAACAATAGAAGAACACAGTCTGCTGAACATAATACTACACAAACATAATACTACATTAAACATGGTTTAATTGCACATAACATGTAAACATTCACAGTGCAGGGAGGAAAAAGTATGTGAACCTTTGGACTTAATAACTGGTTGACCCTCCTTTGGCAGCAATAACCTCAACCAAACGTTTCCTGTAGTTGCAGATCAGACCTACACAACGATCTGGAGTAATTTTGGACCACTCCTCTTCACAAAACTGTTTCAGTGTAGCAATATTCTTGGGATGTCTGGTGTGAATCGCTCTCTTAAGGTCATGCCACAGCATTTCAATCGGGTTGAGGTCAGGACTCTGACTGGACCACTCCAGAAGGTGTATTCTGTGCTGTTGCAGCCATTGTTGAATTACTTGTATGCTTGGGTCATTGTCCTGTTGCATCACCCATCCTCTGCGGAGCTTCAGTTGGCGGACAGATGGTCGTACGTTTTCCTGCAAAATGTCTTGATAAACTCTGGAATTAATTTTCACATCAATGACAACAATCCACCAAGGCCCTGAGGCAGCAAAGCAGCCCCAAACCATGATGCTCCCTCCACCATGTTTTACAGTGGGGATGAGGTTTTGATGTTGGTGTGCTGTGCCTTTTTTTTCTCCACACATAGTGTTGTGTGTTCTTCCCAAACAACTCAATCTTGGTTTCATCTGTCCACAGTATATTTTGCCAGTAGTGCTGTGGAACATCCAGGTGCTGTTTTGCAAACTTCAAACGTGCTGCAATATTCTTTTTGGACAGCAATGGCTTCCTCCGTGGTGTCCTCCCATGTACTCCATTCTTGTTTAATGTTTTCCTTGTTGTAGATATGTCAACAAAAATGTTAGCATGTGCCAGAGATTTCTGTAGGTCTTTAGCTGACACTCTGGGATTCTTCTTTACCTCATGCAGCATTCTGCGCTGTGCTCTTGCAGTCATTTTTACAGGACGACCATGCCTAGGGAGAGTAGCAACAGTGCTAAACTTTCTCCATTTGTAGACAGTCTGTCTTACCATGGACACATGAACATCAAGGCTTTTGGAGATACTTTTGTAACCCTTTCCAGCTTCATGCAAGTCAACAATTCTTGATCGTAGGTCTTTTGAGAGCTCTTTTCTGCGAGGCATGGTTCACATCAGACAGTGCTTCTTGAAACCAGTAAACTCAAAACAGGTGTGTGTTTTTTAAGGGCAGGACAGCTGTCAGCAACACATCCAATATCATCACACTGATTGGAGTCAAGCTTGGCTCACTCCTGGCTCCAATTAGCTCTGGGAGAAGTCATTAAGCTAGGGCCTCACATACTTTTTCCTCCCTGCACTGTGAATGTTTACATTTTATGTGCAATTAAACCATGGCAACATCTAATGTTTGTGTAGTATTATGTTCAGCAGACTGTGTTCTTCTATTGTTGTGACGTTCAGAGCACATTTTATGCCCAATTCATGCAAAACGCCACGTAATCCCAAGGGGTTCACATACTTTTTCTTGCAACTGTATTTAAAATTCACTGGCATTGATCTCATTAAACCTCATGCTGGAGATTAAGTGGATTGTAGAATTGCAATCCCTATCTCCAAACGGTTTGAATATTGACTTGGTTATCGATTGCTTTATAGGTAATAGCTGAACCAGATATGATTATGTTTTATTTTGAGGCCATATGTGACCGCAGGCCATCTCTCTCTGTTTTAGGTCTTTTCTATATACCTTTTTATGCGTTTATATGATGCTTAGACATTTACATGTGTTTTATGATATATGTTTTAGTACCCTTTCTTTTAGGTCTTATAGGTCTTTTGAATTTATTATATGCATATGCTCATATCCTCTTTTAGCTTGTCCTCACGTAGACTTTTACATATGTTTTATGGATTTTATATATATTCTCTCTTTTATGGTACTGGTTCTTAGTGTTTTTATATGGCCATGATGATTCTTGGCCATTTATATATTTTTTGTAGACTTACATTTCTGTATTTTATCTATTCGTGCATTTTTTAGTTTACATTCATGCATTTTTTTAGTTTATGTTCCTGCGTTCATATTTGTTTTTATTTATATTATTTATAGCTGAGCACTCATCATCGCAAATTGATTTTAATAATCATCTTTATTTATATATTTAATTTTTTTTTTACATGATTGCCAGCTGCTCTATTCAATAACTAGTTAATTAACATTTTATATTGTCATGGAGATTTTTTCTCTTTTCTCCATTTTGGGGAAAAAAATTGTTATATTAATTATAAGTTACACTGAATCATTTCATTGAGTGTTATATATACCCTTTTATATCGTTCAAATCAATCTTAGCCACAACTTGTAGTCCCTCAAGGTCACATGACTGATCGGTGGCTGTTTATTTACTATGACCTTTCAATGGACCACGAGAAAATGGTGGTCGTTTGCATCATGGTGAACTACAACAAAATGGCAGCATTTTTCTTTTTTAGTTGTTTTTCCTGAAATCCCTTTGAATAATGATTCAGTGTTTTTTCCATACATTTGTTTTTCAATTGGCTATTAGCATTATATAATTGAATAGTTTCCTCTTCGCAATGGTGAGATGTGTACGCGAGTCTCCCTCACTGTCTGTCCCGTTCGCGCATGCGCAGTGTACGAATATAGCGCCTATTAGCGCATGCGCACGAGACTAAATAAGTTGCAGACGTCAACGGCAGGCAGATCCCTTCAAAAATGTGCACGAGCATGAAATACGTCAGGGAGGAGCCTTGCCATAGTGACGTCATGCCACAGAGGCCGCATGGAAGGCTGGTGGCCATTTTGACTAATCCTAGAGTGAGTGCTGACATTGCTCTGCATTTTACTGTATTCCCATTTTTCAATAAAAATACTACACTATTAGCACCTCATTGTTTCTGGCTTGTTACTAACGAGCCTCCAAGGTGGAGAGATCCCTATTTTTCTGAGCTGTTTATCCGGTGGTTTGAGAGTTCCTTGGAGCTATCCCTGGCTGCTGAGAGGGTCCTGTAAGAGAGGTCTGGAGTTGCCTTGTATGCTGACCGTGTGCCAGATGATTCCACCATCCTTACCTGCACCCAGATGACCAAAATGGGATAATATATATACATGCACTTTAATTTTGCGCTTCTGGTGAGTGCAATCATATTACCAGTTCTTATCACGGATTTCACCAACACGGATCACCTGGATTTTGGACTTTATTTATCCTGCTGATTTGATGTCAATATTTACCAAACACTAAAGTCACTTTGTATTTATTTATTTCACTTGCTTATACATCATTATATGATGGTTCACTTTATACTCATTTATCACTCATAGCACAATCAAGCGCCCATGCCAGTCACTTTGATGTTTTTTTAAGCGCTGCATTTTGACATATATATTTATTTAGAGGGTAAGAGGTTGTACCTTAATGCAAGCAGCTAGACAACCAAGCGCTTACTATTTATGCCTTTATTTAGCAGTTTATATTTACTTAAATAATTGCATTTCCATGTTCTGTGTACTGTTGGAGACCATATATAATGAGTTCAGGGTCCGGGGTTTAGTAACACTTCAAGCATGAGTTTTTATTTTCCAAATTAAGAGGGCAGCCCAGCGTGACAAATCTGCATTGCCACAGTTCAGTTAGTGAGTTACTGACATGATTACCAGAAAATAAAACCTGAAGCGCTGGTAAACTGCAATATACTGTGTATATATATATATATATATATATAAAATGTATTTATTTTGCATATTCAAATGTGTTTTGTGTCATATATTATATGCAGATTCGTAGGTACACCAAGTATTCGCTATCTGTGATTTCTTCCTTCAGCATTCTTGTTGAACAGCTGCTACAATCAAGGGTAAGCCTCCTGAGATATTAAATATCATAAGAATGCCAGTAAGAGTATATTTTTATGTATTTACTGTTACGATTAACTGGGAAAGAACCACATGGTGACAGGGTCTCTTTAAAGTGGTTGTGAACCCTTAAATATAACCACTAAAGTTACGAGCCTCAGGTGATATATGGAGATGAAACTATTCCTCCTACATGCTACACAGGTTGTACCTGTTAATCTGCCCTCTCTCTTCTACAACCATTCAAAGTACAGCATTTAGACAGTATTTCTAAGCTCCAGAAGTCAGGGGGTGGGAATCTGATGTCACACACTGCACAGCATAGAGAAGGGAGCTGAGTGCAGGGAATGGACACCCCCACCCCCTCTGCACAGTCTCATAGGAAAGCATACACAGCTAAGGGCTGTCAATCACCTGCTGTGTGCTGGAGGGCAAGGAGCCATCTCCTGGGATTTGCTGGTGTTGGCATAGACATGTGAAATGATTCATGCAGACAGCAAATAAATGAGAGAGGAGATAAAAATCACACTTTGCTTTGGATAGAGGCAAGTACACACAATAGAAGGATATGCTTTATTTTTTGTTTCAGAGATTTACAACTGCTTTACCATAAACCAGAAATTAGGGATTTACAATCCCCAGGCCTGTGAATAATAAAATGACACAAACCTTTATTACCTCAGTATATTTATGACTATTGTGATGTTAAAGGATAAGTTCATCTTTCTCAAGATGTTACATATTACACGTGTATTTAGGGTTTAACATGTAATATGTTCCATCCACAACCTCACCCTTCGATCTGCCACCTCCTTGTGACATGGGGCGCAGAATCTTCTCCCCACACTGGCTGTCACAATTTGAAAACATTGTGGCTGTGCAGGGCTCCACCCACACAGCCGTGTCATTCATTTAAACTGTTCTGTGCATGAATGCCTACAAGTACTGTCATCCATTGCAGTTGATGGTTTGTAGTTCTCAATGAACTGCAAGGACACTGGTAAGCGCTCTTGTAGTTTATTGAGCTTCCTGAACTTCAGGAACTGCCTGCCCGTATCAGAGGTAAGGGCAGGCAGTGTACTGACAGTCTGAAAGAACCTGACATTGCACCCGCAATCTGCTACTCGAGGATGCAATGCTTTACAAACTTCCAAGTAAAAAATAATTAATGCACATTTTGTTTAACTGCAAAAAATGTGCATTTATTTTATTTTTTTTTTTTAAATGAGCTTATCCTTTAAGACTTGACTTGGGAAACTGAAATGTGTGCATGTATAGATGGATATGCTATGTATATACATTAAAATATAAAATATTTTACTTAAAGAGCAACTCCATGTTTATTGAAAAAAACAACCTCCTTTAGGCAATCAATATACATGGCAAAGATTTTAACAAACTGTTTCTAAAAAAAATAGATGTTTCATTATGTTAATGTGCAAAGTGAATCTTAATTAGAGTGAATTTTTCATTATTAATCAGCTGATGCAATTGCAGTGTTCTAATGAAGGAAAGTTGCCGATTTAGCTTCCCTTTATGAGGAATTAATCCCTTGGGAGTATCTCACCATTTTTCTTTTGAGCAGAGGATGCCTAAAACTTGACTTTATCTTAGTGCAGACTTCTGAGAAATTCAATGGACCAATCAAACGAGCATGAATTTCTGAGATGTCTGCAGAAGGCCTCTAGGTTGCCATATTGCATTGATTTTAGAGAAAATTACAGAGCTGCAGAATGAAAAGGAAAAGTGATCTTTAATAACATGCATGATGATATGGCTTGTGTAGCAATTGTATACTGTGTGTGCTATATTATTATTTTTTATGTTCTACACTTTTTTCGTAACCTACTTTGTAGAATATCATTTAAAAAGACGATAGTCCTTCTTAAACGTCTTCCAAGAAAACTGATGAGTTCTTTTGAAAACTTTCAAGATGATGACAAGGTTTATATTGGAGGAACATGGAGGTTTTACAGCGTTTTTAAAGTTTATAAAAGAGAGTGTACCTTTAAGTAGATTCTCAGGATGGTTTGAAAAGAGAATAGCAAAAAGCTATGATTCATAAGAAGTTACAGAAAAATGGCAACCAACTGCATACAGTATGCTGACTCAATGTGACCAAAACTAAACCAGTAATGGAAGATGGCTTGACCTCATATGTATTTTGCCCCCCAAGTGGGCGTAAAGTGTTACTAAACCCATGACCCTGCATTCAAAATATCCAGTCTTCCACAATACACAGAACAGAAATGCAATTATTTTAGTAAATATAAACTGCTAAATACCTTTTCTCATCAGCAGTATATAGCCATCTTGTGACTTCCAACAGTGTCCAGCCAAGCACTGGTTTATCTTGTATGAAGAGTTTTCATTCTCCTCTCACTGTCCTATAGGCTGCATAACCCCTGACCTTCTGCCTGGATAGCGCTTATTGGCCCTGTGCCAATCACATGCACCCTGCCCCCCCAAAAAAAACTCTAGCAATACGAACTAAACTGAGCATGTGCATAATTACCACTGCTGCTTTACCTATGGTAGATGGACTGGGGGCAACAAAAGTAGGGGAAGATTAAAGAAGAGATGATCTAAGAGCCTTTTTACACAATGCAGAGGATTAACCCCTTGGGTTCCTCAGTGACTATAACAAGCATGTTTTACTGCATATACATACTGATTTTACTGTTTAGTAACACTTGCACTGTTAGGCGGCACTGATAGGCAGCACTGACAGGCACTGATAGGTGGCACTGATGCACACTGATAGGCGGCACTGACTGGCACTGATAGGCGGCACTGACTGGCACTGATAGGTGGCACTGATTGGCAGCACTGATAGGTGGCACTGACTGGAATTGATAGGTGGCACTGACTGACACTGATGGGTGACACTGAAAGACAGCTCAGATGGGCACTGATATGTGGCATTGTTTTGTATTCCAATTGTTTTTATTAGTTTTAAACATTTGAAACAAAGAAGTACACAATCAAAAGGCCCGCCCACGCAGGGGCTATCAATGGCACATAAAATATAACCGGAACAATGCTACAACTCCAGCAAAGCAAAAAGCACTCCCACGTAGGAGCTATCAATGGCACAGACAATACAAAAAGTACAGTGGAGAAACAAAAAGGAAAGAAGAGTAAAGAAGGAGAAAGAAGACAAGACCAACAGCAGGGATCCGAAAACGCCAGAACCGATAAACAACCTAGACCCAGGTTAGCCAGGGGGAGCATGGGAAAAGCATATGTCAACCACGGCTCCCAGATTTTCATAAATTTGTATTGGGAGTCATTGCAGATACTCGACATCTGTTCATTAAGTATCAGAGTGGACATGCGGTCCCTCACCTCTTGAAGAGGGACAGGCCTGAGCAATCGTTCTAGTAGCAGACAAGAACAAATATGAAGCCAACATCTGCTGGTGAGCCAACAGGCCTGGTATGGGACAATGAAGCAGAGCATACCAGGATTCCCTGCATATGCAGAGATGAAATAATGTATAGAGAAGGCCAAATACACAAGACCAAAACTGAATCAATCTGGGGCATTACCACCATATATGTAACACATCCCCAAAAGCAGCAATCACTACACGTAGGGTTCACCTGAGCTATACGTCCTGGGACCCAATACCAACGGAACAGTACTTTGTATGCCGCCTCCAGTATATTTGTTTTACACAAACATTTAACTATAAACGACCAGGCCTTAGTCCAGTCCTCCGAATCCACAACCACCCCCAAATTGTGCTCCCATTGGGCAACATACGATAGGTTAGTACTCATCGAGCGCCTATTCAAAGATGCATAGGTAGGGAAACCAGACCTGGGGCACCAGGACGCTGTTGGCAAAGCTGTTCAAAGGGGGATTTGTAATATGGAAAGGCAGAGGTGCCCTACATTGCAGTCAGCCAATGCCGCAATTGAAGATATTGAAGATATCAGGAAAATTCCACCTGGGGAACATCCCGTGATTCCCGAAGAGACTTCCAGGTAGGGAAAGACCGAGATGTCAAGAAGTGTTGCACCTGCGAAAAACCATTGGCCACCCACCAAGAGAACACCCCAGATTGATCTAAACCCTGTGGGAAGAGAGGATTGTTAGTGATCGGGAGCAGAGGTAGAAAGGGTGACATCAAACCACTAGAGGAACGAACCAAGTCCCATACGTGCAGGCCATGGAGCAAAATAGGACTCAATGTCATCAGGCATAAGGCAGGGGGGAGCCATAGAAGCATCGACATTGCAATAGGAGCACAATTCGGTAGCTCCAAAAGAACCCATAGAGGAACATCAGAGGAAGAGTGCAACATAGACAGTGGGGCAATCTGGCTCGCCGGATAATACTTAGCTACATTAGGCACCCCCAAACCTCCATGCAGCCTATAAACAAGAAGTGTATTCCTGGAGACTCTGGGGCACCGGTCAGCCCAGATAAATCGCATAATCCTTGCCTGAATCAGCCGGAGGAAATAAGAAGGAGCGCGCACTGGGAGGGTACAAAAATAATATAACAATTTTGGTAGGATGGCCATTTTTACTGAATTAACTCGTCCTATCCAAGACAAAAGCGGGAACTGACAAGAGCGTATAAGTGAGGACACGGAGTGAAGCAATGGGAAATAGTTGGCAGCAATCAAAGAGCCATAGGTGGGGGTCAGATGAATTCCCAAGTATTCAAGCAAAGATGAGGCCCATTTGTAGGGGACATCCCTGTCTCATCTCTCACCAAATAGGAAAGGGATCCAAGAAGTATCCTGCATACTTAACTGAAGCCAAAGGGGAAGAATACAAGGCCTGAATCCAAGAAACGAAAGAATCCCCAAAGCCCCAGCGCGACAACACAAACCAGAGGTATTCCCAGGATAAGGAATCGAAGGCTTTATATATGTCCAAAGACAATAGGAATCCCGGCAGTTTCCGCTGCTGCAAAAGGTGTATGAGGTGAACCACCTTACGAACATTGTCGCCCACCTGTCTTCCAGGGACAAACCCCACTTGGTCACTATGGACCAGGCTACATAAATATTTGTTGATCTGAAGACTGAGAATCTAGCCCTTTTGGAGAGTTTTTTAACAAGCTTGATTGCTTGTGTTTCTTAGATAAGCGTAGCTGACTGTTTCTGTTACAGCATTATGCTTAAATGGAACCTTTCCATTCCCTAAGCATGTAAACATAGTGGTACCTCCATGATTCACACTAATCAGCTGTTTTAGACACACTTCTCCTTTTCCCAATACGTGTGAGAGAAAGCATGGCGGCACCCAGTTAGGGAAAGACCTAGTCTCTGTAGCAGTCTGTAGCAGAGTTTAAGCTTACTTACCATACACTGGTAAGTATATTTTATTTTATTATATTATATTATATTATACTATACTATACGCATATTTGGCAACAGGGTCTGAAAACATTGGTAATGAAAAGGGTTGCTTTAAACAAAATACCATAAAGATCAGCAAGGTATTTTTACATCAGTGACTTGAATAAGAAATAGAGAAAACTGGTGATTTTTAAGAGATTGAAGTACCGCTGAATATTAGAGTTTCACCTAATTTCATTTTAGCACACAAAAATGTTTGATCAAAAGCTAGCACCATTCTCCCTAAAGTGTATGTCAGGGCAAACTTAAAAAAAAGACGTATTCAGTACATTTCTCCAAACACGCAAAGTGTATTTATTGTACTGCTTCTAATTTCCTGTTTTGGGCTGACAACATTGCACTTTAATTCTGTTTCACTTAAAAAGAGTGTCCTCCCCTACTCTTTAGGCCTGGTTCACACCAAAGTGTTTTTTTAGTGCATTTTGCAGAAACACACTGCAGTCCATTTAACATGGTTTCCTATGGGGCATGTTCACATCTATTTTTCAGGCACTTCGTTTTTGTAAAGGGTCAGGGACTTTTTTAAATGTAAAACTGTGTAGACTTCAATGGACATGCGACAGAAACACGTGTAGTGCATTTTTTATGTATTTTTAATGTGTTTAGTTTTTTGGGGGGTTTTGCCAATAGGCAAGTATTGCCTTTAAATCCACTTTGCTGCGACTTTGATGTGTTTTGAATGGGTGAGCCTTTGATGCAATTTTGGATGGGTGCAACTTTGATGTGACTTTTTTTTGCGAATAGGAAAGTGTGACGGTTCTCTTCATATATTGCGACTTTGATGGAACTTTGGTGGGACTTTACACTCTCTGGCACTCAAGTAACATCAAAGTAGCATTCAAGTTACATCCAAGTTGCACTCATTCAAAATAGCATACAGGTCGCACCCATCCGAATTCTCATGAAAGTCGCACCCACTCAAAGTTGCACCAAAGTCACATCAAAGTCACACCCATCCAAAGCCACATCAAAGTGGCATCAAAGTCAATACTTTCTTATTGGCAAAAAGAAAATGCAAAACACAGCAAAAACTCCTGTTCAAAAACACAACACCAAAAGCACAGCAAAATGCGCAGCAAAAATGCATCAAACAAGAGATCCTTGTGCTCAAATCCCAACAGCTAGGGCATGCATTTATCCTATTTTTATTGCACAGGGATCTCTTCTTTGTTGTATTGTTGGATCAGTAGCCAGACCTGAACCTTGTAGCTCTCCCCATTGTGTCTTTTCCCCTATACTAGCATTGTGTCCACAGCAGCATTTGCGTAGGCAGGGCAGAGTAGGACTGGCCATAGAGGGATTACTTTGACGCAGTTGGCCAGCTTAAGCATGTATTGCAATATGTGTGAACTAAATATCCCTATTTATTGCATAGTCTGCTTGAAAGGGTATATACCAGTGTGCAGAGGGTCCTTCAGAATGTCTAGTGCAAAAATGCATCAATCGCAAAACATAGAGGTGGGAACCCAGCCTAAGTGATAGTTACTTCCATGCTAGCCAGGCCCTTCCCATTTCTTCCATGTTCCCTCAATCAGTGTTAGCACTTTGCAAAGACATGGTCTTCATACATGTACAGCCTGCACAAAATACTGGAAAAAAATTCTCTGTACTGCAATTAACTGAAGTAAAATTGTGTTGGATTCAACGTATTGAAAAACTAAGTGGCCTGTGGATGGTTCCAAGTCAGAAGACCATACTGTCTGCACAAATGGGTTGGCTAAGGGAAACCTGCAGTGAAGCACTGCAACTTCACAGACGGTTTCCTACTGCCCAAGGCTGCAGTCTTCTGGGACCTGTGAGCTGTCCCAGAGGGCTGCGGGGGTAAGCAGGGGACCAAACTGGGGTCAAAACCAGGTAACCGCTCCCCCCCAAAAGCTGCCAAATGTGGCAGTGGAAGGGGGGGAGAGTCAGATAAGTGAAGCGTCCACTTTTGGGTGAAACTTCGCTTTAAGGAGGTTTGTCAATGCATAAAGCAGCTTTTGAAACAAAACAGTTTTTTGTAGTAATATCGCAACCAATGTTGTCAATCTTCTCTGCTGGACTGCAGAACTCATTCTATAGCTACAGTACCCCTCTCTATTCCTCTTCACATGCATTCTTTGATTTCTTTCCAAGAAAAACAATGTTGTTTGGAGGAAACAAAAGCTATGCCATGCACCTCTGCAAAACATGCGTGATTTATCCCTTTAAAGACCTTGCAAGTACAAACCAATACCTGTTAATTTGACAGAAATGCACTCAGCTGCCAGATCATGGAGGTATTTGTCCATCCCATTTGCAATGAAAAAGACAAAACTATCAAGGATAATGGTAAATTAAAAACTATCTGACACTTTGAATAACAAATTGCCTTTATTTGAAACTATGTAGGACCCATGGATACATTACATTTCAGGGCAATGGTGAACAACGCTGTAAGCTGGACCTGCAAGATGAACAAAGAAGTAGAGTACACCTCTTCACACCTTTATTCTTATCTTTTGTTCCTTCTTTTCTTTCTTGTTTTCTCGAATTTTTCTTCTTCCCATTTCATGAGTGTCATTTATATGCACCACAGTCAAATTTTGTTGAAAATGTACACAGATTTCCTCGTAACAATGATCCCCTTTCTGCATGGATGAAGGAATGTTCCCATAATACTGGATTGTACCCAGGAATGGGTGTAAGTTCCTATTCTGGAAACCTTTGTGACACAACTATGTCACATTTTGTATATGAACCTTTGTTTTTAAAACAATAAACATTACTAGTGTAGCACTACCCCCTTAAGGATTTAAATTAATCCCTCTATGCACTGCACAGCCAGGCAGCTCGCATTTCCCACACTTTGCACACTGGAATCAGTAAACAGTCCTTGAGCTTGGTTTTATGATTTCATTAAGGGGTTAAGAACTTGGATGGGGTCTAGGGGAATACCGGATGCCAGAGGGACTGCAAAACTTGAGGAGAAACTCCTTAGCAACTATGTACAAAAATGTGGATAGCAACAGTCTTTCCTTGAAGAGCACCAAAGGCTCTTTGGTGTACCTCCTCAGACCCAGGATGATTCCTCCTCTTTAAATAAATGAATACTTTGGTTTCCACAAATAAATATGGCAAAAAAATATATAATAAACTGTGTAAAATCCAACAAAGTCCCAAAATAATCCAAAAATTCACACTTTCACCCTTGAAAGTGAATTATATTAAGAAACCTTTTTTGTGTCAGTCAATGTTTGAAAATTAAAATTAAAGTCCATATAAATTAATTCTCCTCTTTACCCTTGGCAAGGGGCCCTAACAGTTGCTAGTTTATAAAAGTCCCAGATACGAAACTATGGTAAATTGGTTGTTTTTTCAGGCTGGCTGGAAAGTGCTGCTGGGAAATCTCTTGTTTGTCTTGCGATGTGCATTGCCCTTCCTTGTGCACCTTACTGCTAAGGCTGGTTATAGGTTGGGACGTTTGCCATTTTTTGTGTAGTTGGTTAACTTGGATACAGGGACGCACTGGATGCCTTTGCTGTCATTTTGGTATAGCTGGGCGTCACATGTGTCCCTGTACCTTTAAGGAGGAATGGACTCCTCCAGGCACCCCTGCCTGGAGGAGCTCCTACATGTGCTCCTACTATAGAGGCTTTGGAAATTTTAGTTGGGTCCACAGTATACAGAGGACCCTTGACATGGGACTGTCGCTTACGCATGTATTTGCAAATGTGTGCAAACAAAACCCTCTGTGTTTAACGCAAACTGTTAAACAGGGCCAAATTGGCTGTTTCAAACGCTGGCTGGTAAGTGCTGCTGGGAAATCTCTTGTTTGTCTTGCGATGTGCATTGCCCCTCCATGTGCACCTTATTGCTAAGGCTGGTTATAGGTTGGGACATTTTCCGTTTTTTGTGTTTTTATCCAGTTACGAAGCTAGCTGGGTCTTTTTACCTGACTGCCCTCTCCCCTTATCTGGCCTAGGGGGTGTAAGAGTACTCACACTGTCCTCTCCTGATAGCTTGTTGGGTTGGTGGCTGCCTTCAGGCCTTACATAGGGCTGGCTCCTTCCCGCTACACAGACTGTCCTCCCTGGGAGATGTTTATGCAGTGGAGAGCCTCTTTTCCAGCAACCAGCCTGTAGGTAGGCTCCCCTGCCTATGGCCCCCTCCCAGGCTTCACCCACCAGCCTTCTCTCAATCCATCTTCCACCCGGCTCTGCACACCGTTCCTCCAGGCTTTTGAGGGTTGCCCTGGTCACCATGCCCAGCTTCCTGCCAGGGGATTGGCTAAGGTCCCTCAAACATGCAGATCTGAGCCTCCTCCCCTGTTCCAGAAAGTTCTGTATTTTCTGGAAAGGTGGGAGCACTCTGGAAGCCCTGACCTGTAAAACCCCCCAGTCTGTCCTGAAGTGAATTTCTGCCTCACTCCAAGGCTGACTCATCCCAGGCTTCTACTCACCCTCTATCTAACAAAAAATCTTAACTAACCTGGAGGGCATTACATTAGAAAAGAAATGCTCTGAGCTATTAATTTGTGTTGTGGGCTGACACACAGCATTTTCGCTGACGAAGTGTTGAAAGCTGTCTTGTGATAAACTATTCAAACTCCACCCTAGCCTCTTGTCCACAGCATAAAAGCTAATTGATCTGGTGTCCAAAGGTATGAGCTCAAAGGATTATTTACTCTCCTTAGAGCGAGCAAGATGCAGGTATGTTATTGAAACTAAAAATTTCATTTTTAGGGTTTACATACACTTTCAGCATCATACCTTCTTGTTTTATTGGAAAATCTGCAACTACCTTTTTTTGCATCATTGACTTTGAAATTGACACTTTGGTATAATGGCACTATCCAATCAGGCCATCCCATTGTACACACATACAATTAAAAAAGGTTTGCGAACCCTTCTTCTTTACCAGACCGTTATCCTAGAGGAGGGTCTGGTACAGATGTAAGTGGGGGACCTCACAGAAAAAAAGTCATTGTGTTCTCCCCTAAAAATACCCTTTGGGTCTGATATTACTTTAAGGGAGAATGCATAAAAAATAAAACAAGAAAGAAAAGCATAAGTTGGGACCTTGATGAGGAAAGGGATCTCTTCCCCACAATCCTGGTTCAGTTTTTGTGGGGGGTCTACAAATGGACGGCCTATTGGAATCTAGAAGCCCCCTTTAAGATAAGGGGGGCTCAAGATACTGTTCCCCAATTTGTGAATGAATAAGGGTACATAGTATCACAAAACAATGCAAATAGTAATTAATGACACCAAACATTCTTACAAGTAATTTATTAAAAAAATAAAGAACACAAATATAAATCCATTGTGAATCAAGCATGAGATGCAGTTCCACATCAATCACAAGGAATGAAACTTGCTGAAAGGAAAAAATCCTGCTGAACGCTAACCTGATCAGCTTCCATCATTCACTTATCTCCCAATGCTAAAATTAAACAAAGGGGCTCCCAGTTGAGAGAATGGGCCAAACATGGCCATTACTATATTTGGTCGATATCATTGCCCAAATATGGTCATGTGATTATATTTGGTCAGTAATGTAAGCACCAGTGTTAATTTTGACATAAAATTTCTATTTAGTTTTAGTCATAGTCTTTGTACTAAACTGCTATTTTAGTTTTAGTCGTATTTTAGTCATCTGAATTTTTTTAGTTTTAATGGTATTTTAGTCTACTAAAATCTCCAGTACATTTTAGTCGACTAAAATTTCCAGTACATTTTAGTCTACTAAAATCATTTTAGTTAACTACAATCTAATGGGTTTGATTACATTTTAATGCATTATTTTAGCATTTCTCTATAATTTCCAAGCTCATTATATAATCCTGGAGTAAAAAATCTAATAACATGTTATTATTCATGGTATTAAGGTTTGAACATGCACTACAGACACAGATTTAGCCATTGTGATATATAGCCAGTTCTAATTTTGATGTCAAATTTCAATTTAGTTTTAGTAATAGTCTTTTGAGTATTTTGCCATTTTAGTTTTAGTTGTAGATTAGTCATCTGTATTGTTTTAGTTTTAGTTGTATTTTAATCATCTGAATTGTTTTAGTTTTAGTTGTATTTTAGTGGATTAAATTGTGTTAATTTCATCAACAAAAATGTTTGTAGGTGAAATTATCACCACTATCCTCAATCCTTTGTTTGCATGGCTGGGGATTTCCAGTCAGTAAATGAATAGGGCTGGGTGACGTCTCTAGTTGCTAAAGACAGGGTGAGTGTTGGCAGCTTCCTTGACAACCATTAACAGGAAGCTGTCATATAATACCAGAAGTGATCAGTATTTTTTTTTTTACACATTATGATTGTTTATAGCAAATAATTTTTTTGCTATAAGTAAACATTTAACTGAATGAAATCAATTCATTCAGGTTTTTTTTTGTGATTAGCAGTGATTGGCCCCAGCTAATCACATGACACAGAAGCACTGTGATTGGCCCAGTCTGCACATGTGATCACTGTGACCAATCACAACTAGTGACACAACTGTAGCCATCCATTGTTTACAATTGTCATGTGACCTGCTGTGATTGGTTACGTGTTACTGCTGGTACACAGGATGGTGTTACTGGCTGGTACACAGAAGTGTCATTGGCTGTGTTCAAGGTGCACAACCAGTGACAGATCTTACCACAGCGCGGCCTCGTGGGCAAGGACGTCATATGATCCACCTGGATTGATGAGAGTCCCACTCAGCCATCCTTGTTACTATTGGCCAGGCTGGAACAGGTTAAAAGCTAAGTTCACCTTTGGGAACATGTTACATGTTCCACCCTTTTTTTAGGGTGGATCATGTAATATGTTCCTGCTCCTGCAGCCTCTTTCCTCCCTCATTTTGACAGCGGGCTGGGGATCTTCTGCCCGCACCCACTGTCACTCTTGGAAAAGAGCGTGGTTGTGCGGGGCTCCATCCACACGGCCGTGTCATTCATTCGCACAGTTCTAGGAATGAATTAACTACAAGTACCTAAATCCTTTGCATCTGACAGCTTGTAGTTTTCAATGGACTGTGAGGGTGCTGGTGAGCTCTCTGGTAGTCCATTGATTCTTCCTGTCATTGTGTAACTGCCTGCCCATACTAGGTTCGGGCAGACAGCTAAACTGGCAATCTGCAGGAGCCTGAGTTTGCACTTACTATCTGCTGATCATGGGTGCAATACTTTACAGGCTCCTAAGAAAAAATAATAAATGGACATTTTTTAACTGCAAAAAGATGTACATTTATTATTATTTTTTTTTAGGAAGCTCAACTTAGCCTTTAAGCGAATGCATATTTTTCAGAGAAAAACCTTTTTCCAGAAGTCAGTCTGGCAGTGGCGTCACTACAGGGGGGCAATTGCTGGGCAGTGTCAAAACTACCAGTTTCACAGCGAAAGGGCCTTGATGTTCTGCCACCTGGGGAGCGGGGGGTGACAAGCCATCCCCATTGGGTTGTGTTCCAATGTGCTCACCTCTGCTTCTTTCCTGTAGGATGTTATCATTCATGGTGAGTCTTGTCCAGGGGTGGACTGACCATTTGGGCACTATTCCAGGGCCAGGGGATAGTAGGGGGCCCCATGAGAGGCTTAATCTGCCCCCTGGAGGTGCCCACAGCTTATGTGCAGAAAAGAGGACATTTAGGTCCAAGAAGGCAATGAACTATGGCAGGGCTTTATGCTGGCCAGGATCAGAGAGTTATGGTGGAGCCATGGGGATGATGGCAGCTGTAGACGCTCCGGTCACCTCTCCCCCTAGGGAATTCAACAGAGGGGCGGATTCACATCCCTGCCACGGGTGATGACCTTAGAGAGCTGGAGGAGGCAGATTGTCATCTCAGAGCTAGCAGCCTGCTTTGTGGGCAGCAGGTTAATGTGCTATCCCCAGTTCAGCACTGCAGTTTAGTGCACCTATACCAGTCAGGCTGAGTGTTCCATCCTATCCAATACCCATACCAGGTGCTATTCCCTATCCCTACCATATATAGCTTGATTTCTATATACACTGAGTACACACACAATGTACACATATCAGTGTTATATATAGGTACTAGCACTCGGTGTATAGATATCAGTGTGATATATAACACTGATATCTGTATACCGAGTGCTATTCCCTATATATAACATGAACATTCGTAAACAGAGTACTATTCCCTATATATCACACTGATATCTGTACACTGAATGCTACTCAGTGTACAGATATCAGTATTATATATAGGGGATAGAACTCAGTGTACAGATATATAACACTGATATCTGTATACTGAGTGCTATTCAATATATATAACACTGATATCTGCACACTGAGTGCTATTCAATATATATAACACTGATATCTGTACACTGAGTGCTATTCAATATATATAACACTGATATCTGTACTCTGAGTGCTATTCAATATAAATAACACTGATATCTGTACACTGAGTGCTATTCAATATATATACCACTGATATCTGTACACTGAGTGCTATTCAATATATGACACTGATATCTGTACTCTGAGTGCTATTCTCTATATATAACACTGACATGCGTGAGCTGCTAGTAATACAGAGTCATGTCAGAGCTTACTGAGCTTCAAAGAGGGCAAATTGTTGGTGCTGCTTAGCTGGTGCCTTTGTGACTGAAATTGCCAATTTATTTGCTGTGTCACGAGGTACAGTATCAAAAGTTATGGCGGCATATACAGTTTTTAGGAAAACATTGTCTGATAAGCATAAGTGCAATTGATCAACTGACTGAAAGAGACAAGAGGACATTGCGCAGGACTGTGACCCAAAATAGGAAAACAACTGCTGCAAAAGTGACTGCAGAGCTCAATCTCAGTCCCATGAAGACTGAGATTCAGCTCTGCAGTCACTATTAGCTATTATTAAAGCTTTGTGGCTGTACTTCTCCTGTGGATCACAGGAGTGTAGTTCGTTCTGCACCCCTGTGACCCATTTTTAGCTGACAGCAGACTGAAGTTCGCTGGTGGCTGACGTCATTCAGCTGGTCCAGGCTGGGGAAAGAACCCTACTTCAAAGTCGGGATCCACCTAAGAGTCTGGAGCAGCAACTGGCTCAGCCTCTCAGCGAAGCCCTGATAGCTTGAGCCAGCCACTCCCATCCTCTCCACAGGTCAGCCCTCCAGTGAGTGCTGGGAAGGCAGAGCAGACAGCGATGACTGTTAGTCCCATTCACTGCTCAGAGCGGAGAGGAGAACTGAGTGATCAGTGTTCATGTTATTGCTGAGTCCTCTCCCTTAGAGCCGGCAGGCTCAGGACTAAGGACAGGTTCCGATCAGGTTCAGGTCAGGATTTTATACTGTTCACAACTCATGACATGTGCGGTTTAAAAATGGTTCCCATAGAAGTCAATAGCCTGTAATCCGAACCTGGATCAGACTGCACTGCTCAGAAATCGGACATGATTCTTTTTCAATCCACACTTAATCTGCACTGGACTTGCACCGGACATATGTGAACAGGCACCATAGGAAGCAATGTTATTTCACTTGTCATGTGGATTGGATGCGGTTCAAACCGGCACGAATATGTTGCAAGCAAACCAACAATCTTGTTTAAAGTGCAAAGATCTTTTTGATCTTGTATGATCACATAGAAAAGCATATTTAGGGACCACACAGTGATCACCTACCTGAGGAAGAGTCCTTGTGCAGTGCTTTGAAACAAATGTGTTTGTGTGCTGGCATTATATTTTATGAAGGAAGTATGAGGCTGACTTTGCTGGCTTCCTTCTAAAAATTGAATTTGTTATGCATGGCTTCAATAGCTTTTAAGTCACAGATCCAAAACATAAATGCTGTACATGTGTGTCAGAAAAGAATCAGAATTCCTTCTCTCTGTAGATCTTGCAAGTCAGTAACTCAGAAAGTAATAAAGCTAATACACCAATATGAAAGTGAGGCAAATAGCATTTTCAGTAGGAATAGTCAGCAATGACAGCCCTTGTGAGTCTATCAGTACAGGCTTCATTTTCAGGGTCAATGTACTCCAAAATTCTAAAAAATAATTTGCAAATACAGATTTTTAGGCAACCCTTTTATTTAATATAAAAGACTTTACAAATGATTGTTTAAACATAAGTAATGTTTTTAACAAGAAAACAACGTAAAGATTTATTTAAAATGGCATTAAACAATATTGATTAAATATATTAGTCTTCTACATTTTAAACATTTACAAAATTTGTATAAAACCATAAAAAAAAGAGGTTAGTGTCACTAAATATACAAAGCAACTATCTACACATTCACATAACATCCCAAAAAAACTTTCCCATCTCCAAAATGGGTATGTTAAACAAAATTTACAGATTATTATAAGAGATTACTGTAAAATACATTCACATGCAATCCATTTGGTAATCTCTCTTTTCTTGAAATATATGGACCATTAGTCAACCTAAAAATACTCTGTCTAAGCATTTCTGTTTGGACTGTTCAAAGTTCAATTGTATTTCACGTTATGCGTCAATCCCGTGACCATATGATGAAGCAGGAAATACATTACAACATGTTAAGCTACTGTCTCTAAATAACACTCCTTTTAAAAGCAGGGATTCCAGAAGGCTGAGTCATATTCACCTGGCAGCAATCTTAGGCATGCAAGGAAGGTGTGATGAAACCACTTAAAGAAATGCCTCCCTAGTTAAAGGAGACTTGGAAATGTTGCAAGATACAAAAGTCACAGGTGTTATCATTCCGTACACATTTCAGTATGACATCATTTTCATCTTTCACTATAATCTTGTACTATTACAGTCTTCATCTCTAATGTGATCTTACATTAAAGTGTTACTAAACCCACAACAATAAAAATCAGTCTGTATATGCAGTAAAGCATGCTTGTTATACTCACTGTGAAACCTAAGGGGTTAATCCTCTGTATTGTGTAAAAAGGCTGTTTGATCCTGACTTTTCTGATTCTCCCCTTCTTCCAGTGTCCCCCTGTTATCTCCTGTGTATTGCTAGAGAGGTTGTTTTTTTTTCTTGGGAGAGTACATGTGATCAGCACAGGGCCAATCAGCACTGTCCAAACAGAGGTCAGGGGTTTTGCACCCTCCTATAGCAGAATGAAAACTCCTCCTACAAGCTTTAACCAGTGGACACTGATAGAAGTCATCCGACTGCTCTAACTGCTTATGAGAAAAGGTATTTAGCAGTTTATATTTACTACACTAATTGCATTTCCATGTTCTGTGTACTGTGGTAGACCAGATAAAGTGAATGCAGGGTCCTGGGTTTAGTAACACTTATAATCTGCACATGTTTTTTGCAATAAAGAAATGTCAGATTACTATAACATACCCTACTCTATGACATAGTGTATCCTACAGTGGCGATATCCATAGTACTGTTGTCAATTTTGAGACATCACCAATCATCAAATTGTTTTATGGCTAGACATCCTATTAGGCAGGTGTAGGCCCCACCAATGCTTCATAACATTTTTAGGACCCACAAAAGAGGTAGAAATTTAAAGTAGACAAGGGTTCTGAGATTACTGTATTGATTTCAATTGTTTCTACATACGAGTTTGTTTTGTGTGTGGAAATTTAACAAATTCTCAAAAGTTTATTTTCTACATTTTTAAAGCTTTTTACACATATTTATATTGGAGTGATGTTATGTTTACAGCTTTCTTTTGGTATCATGCAAGCTCAGCTGATTTACTGCCCGCTCTGTGCTCAGAAAAGCACTGGACCTCACAAAGATACAGACTTTCCAAAATGGCCTCTAAAACCCATGCTGTAGCTCTTTAAAGATTTTCACATGATCGGACTTCCTTGACCAGCCCTTATCCTCATCATGGAGGCAAGGTGCTTTGCCAGGAGGGTAACCCCCCCCCCCTCCCAAAGCAGCTTGGTATGAATTTTGGGGGAGGGACTCCACACTTTTTTTCTTTTGTTTTTTTTTTTGTTGGGTCTTTACAAACAAAATGAATACAAAATTGTAAACAATCATCTGAAAATTGGAATCTGAATTTTGCTCCATTAGTTCATTTGGATGCACATGACACCTGTCAATATTACGCTGAACCAATTCATTTTCAGAATTTGTTTCATATTTTTGGCATTTGATTTTGATCATATTTGATTTCATATTTTCGGCATTTGATCAGGTCTGGTATGGATTTCAAGGGGAACCCCCCATGGTCACATTTTTTTAAAAAATGATATGCCCCAACACCTCCCCAGAATCCATACCAGACCCTTATCCAAGCAAGCAGCTCAGCAGGCCAGGAAAGAGCGAGCTCCCACTTCTGAACCATACCAGGCCACATGCCCTCAACATGGGGGGGTCCCTTGGGGGTGGGGAGCTCTTCCACGCAACTTCCCCACAACTCTTGGTGGTGGTAGTGGGGGGTCTGCGGGGGGGTTATTTACCAAGGGGACCCCCAGATCCTGCCACCCCATTTGAATGGTGTAAATATTATCCCTACACATCCACCACAAAATTGTCAAAAGTAAAAGAAAACGCAAGCACATTTTTTTGACCAGTCCTTCATTAAATAAAAAATATTTGTCAAAACTAAACATCAATCATGATGAACACTGACCCGCAGGGAAAAAAAAAAAAAAAAACGCCACACACCGAACACGGTTGACTCTGCCCCCGTGCATACCTGTCATTGGGTGAGTGTCTCTCCCCAAATCCCCTCCGCCAATGCTCTCCCATGTTGAGGGCATCTGGCCTGGAATGACACATGTATAGAGAATGTCACCTTTTAATTCAGATTCAGAGACTGGTCCTTCTGAATGCTGCAGAAGGCACCTGGTTCTGCCTTATGTCAATCAGTGGATGTTGCTAACCCCTCAGTTGGACTGTTTTGGGATGTCCCAAATCTCTAAGAATTTCTATGATCCTGTGTCTCTCAATGGGCTATAAAGAAAATAAGATTTTTGCACTTACCAGAAAAATTTTTTTCTTGAAGTCCATTGAGGGATACTGCTTCCCCCCCCATGCTTGCTCATAAAACAGAAGCATGGTATTTTTTGAGGAGGCTGATGGCTTTTTACAATGGGCACAAACATGTTATTATGAAGCTTACTTCTGCCCTTACTATCTGTAATTATTTTCATTACTCTATTGAAGTATGAACACCACAATATCAAAAATACTCCAAAATGCCTGTTAAGAATTTCTGGTATCAATAGAAACATTTTTGGTTAATTAGTCTACTCTGTTTGCAACAGCCTTACGTACACTAATGCAACATAGTACATTGAAAAAAAAAAGCTTCAGCTGCAGATTAAAGGTGTTTTTGGTGTAAAACAAAAAAATAATATATTTCAGTGTAGTAATACTTGTGGTATTGTGTTAATGTGGTGGACGGAGTCCAGCTAACACAGTTTTATTTCCTTTTGATCTAAAGGGTTTATTATAAATGAATAAAATCTAACCATTGTAAGCACCGCTGTCAGTGGTAAATGGTGTGTCTCAATCCTCTAACTGCTGCTTTGTCTAGACAGCTTGGTCTGTTAAAGGAAGTTGAAAAATAAAATACTTACTGCCTGGATCACCAAGTGAAAATAATGGAAAAAAGCCTAAAAATGAAACTAATGCAACCACCACATCTAAGAATTGGTAAGCTGTAATGTAATAAATTGTTGTTTTTTGGGGTTTAATAGCGCTTTAATGAAAACTATACTCATAGGTCATTACTAACACACTGAGATTACCCCTTCATATTTGTTTTTTTACGCTTAGGTAAGTCAGTTTTAGTGAAGTTGGCTTTATTTTGTTTCCTTTGTTTTGTAAAATTATTCCTAGATGTACTATAATATATTGGGGGAAATTCAATAAAGCTGCCGTGACACTTTTCCAGCTTTAATCCCTCTTGTTAATGTATTGCACCATATTTAAAATAAAATACTGACAGTTTGTATCCTAAAAAAGTGGAGCTAATTAAGACCAACTCTGTTTAGGAATACAGAGACGGAATATGATGCAAATTCTGCTAAAGTGTCTCACATGCATTCTAAACGTGGTGCAGAATGCACCAAAATCAATACAAGTTCTAGACAGATGCATGAATTCAGTGCACTTTTAGAACAGAGAAAAGACACTTTGGCAAAATCTATCAGTGCAGGTCTTTATGAATTTCAGGGATTATATTTTACATTTATTAAATGTACTGATATAATTGTGCTGCCACTTTAAGAAGTCAATTCTCTGTCTGTAAACTTGCTTGCAGACTGATATCTCTTTGTGTGCCACTTATCTGTCACCTTCTGCTTTACTTGACAAAAGAGTTATTTGTTCCAATGAAGAAGCTAGTAATGGAAGATAAGAAAGGAAAAAAAGGCAGTAAATATATATATTACATGTACAGTATATATGATTTCAGGATGTATTTTGTTAAACACATTTAACCAGTTGCCCTCCAGAGGATTTACCCCCCTTCCTGACCAGGCCATTTTTTGCAATACGGAACTGCGTTATTTTAACTGACAATTGCACGGTCATGCAACACTGTACATAAATTAAATTCATGTCCTTTTTTTCCCACAAATAGCGCTTTCTTTCAGTGGTGTTTGATCACCTGTGTGTTTATTTTTTGTTTTAGAAACAAAAATAGACCGACAATTTTGAAAAGAAAAAAACTAAATTTTTGACTTTGCTATAAAACATGTCCAGTAAAAAAATTTTAAAGATCAAATTCTTCATACATTTTGGCCAAAATGTATTGTGCTACATGTCTTTGCTAAAAACAAATCCCAATACATATAAATTAATTGGTTTATGTGAAAGTTATAGTGCCTACAAATGGCGGGATATATACTGGAATTTTTATTTTTAGGGTATTTTTTAAATAGTAATGGTAATTCTGACACTGGGTGAGAACTGACTAACTGCCACTGACAACCCCAGTAACACTAATACAGTGATCAGTGATAATAAAAAGCACTGACTGTACTAATGACACTGGGTAGGAAGGGGTTAACATTTGGGGGGCGATCAAAGGGTTAACTGTGTGCTGTGTGTATTTTACAGTATGTGCTGTGTGTGTTTTACTAGGGAAACATGCTGCTTTGTATTTCTCTGCTATGCAGAAAACTCCCCTGTCAGTGTCACTCGGTGATTGCCGGGTGCCGGTGGGGAATCTCTGGCCGGGGCCCGGTGATTGACATCTATATATATATATATACACGTGAATTTGTGCAGCCCTGCCGCCCTGTAGCAGTAGTTCTACTATTGGGTGGCAGGCAAGTGGTTAAATAAAAAATTATACTGACCAATACTGTATGTGATGGGTTCAGCACTGTTCCTATCTTGAGGTAAAAACGAGTTCAAACCGTGATAGAAATTTATCCAACTGAGGATAGCAGAGCTTCTAAGATTGCTTTTTTTTTATTAACTATCCTCCAAAACTGCACCCCACAAGCTATGCACTGGAATGACTTTAGAAAGTAAAAGATTTTATCCCTCCTTTAAGCTGGCCATAGATGGTTCCAATCTCAGTCGGTTCAGCAGGGAATGGCCGATATTCAAACCATCTATGGGCTGGCTGATTGTGCCTGTCACATAATTGCAAAACCAAGGTGAACAATGACATCCAATGGTGCCTGCAGTAACTACAACAGACATCCTCATAGATGTATAAAGTACAATCCAATCACCCTGTTACTCATAAGATCTTATCCAGTAAGAGTGCCCTTTTTGACCAACATTTATAGTAAAAGGAGCAATTGAAAATTCAATGTTTTTACTATTTTTGGTTGTAACTATACTACTTATAGTACTTGTATAATGTTGCAATACAACTATCTCTATTAATTATAAAATAAATCTCCCTAAGGTTTAAATAGAGCCCAACTTACATTCCTTATTCCAGCAGTGCCTATTCATGGCTAATACAGTAGTAAAAACATAAAGTAAATATTAGCAACTAATCTTAAATCTTATATAGCAAACAGATATTTATATTGCTGGAAACCCATAAGCCAGTTTTATATTAATTGTAAATAAATTCATCCAACTTCAGATTGAAAATGTTGTCAAATGGATCCTGTATCATACCAACAATTGTGAGTTTTTAATAATCTCAACACAGAGACTGTAGGTGACAAGTTTACCTTGATCTATCTGCCCATTTTTTGATGAATCAAAAGCTGGTTAAAAAGATGAGCAGGGCACTCTTGTTGGGCAAAGGGGCTAGCAGGGGACAGAGTCTTGAGAAACCAAGTAGCTCTTAGGTTCTTAAATTGGGGATTGTGTTTTCAAAGTAAATATTAAAGCAGTCTGAGGGACACTAAAGTGGATTTTCTGGACAAAGATGCTCTAGGGCAGAACTTTTAATTTTGTGAAGCCACAGTAAAGGACACTTTCAGCGCACATTGGTCCTTAAAGTGTTACTAAACAGACAACAGTAAAATCAGTCTGTATATGCAGTAAAGCATGCTTGTTATAATCACTATGGAACCTAAGGGGTTAATCCTCTCCATTGTGTAAAAAGGCCTTTTGATATTGTCTTCTCTGCTCCTCCTCTTGTTCAAATGTCCACGTCCTATCCCCTGATAAGGCAGACTGAACCCGTAGCCATTCTGCACATGCCCAGTTTAGTATGTATTGCTAGAGAGGTTTTTTTTTCTTGAGAGAGTGCATGTGATCAGCACAGGGGCAATCAGCACTGTCCAGACAGAGGTCAGGGGTTTTGCATCCTCCTAGAGCAGAAAAAAAACTTCTCCTACAAGCTTTACCAGTGCATTGCTGAAGTCACAAGACTGCTCTAACTGCTGATGAGAAAACCAGTTTATATTTACAAAAATAATTGCATTTCCATGTTCTGTGTGCTGTGGGAGACCAGATATAGTGAATGCAAGGTCCTGGGTTTAGTAACACTTTAAAATATCTATGCAGAAGTGCAAAAAATTAAAGCTTGTTATTTTTTCATAACTGTCATGTGATCCCTTAAAGAGTATTTCCACTTTTGAAGTCCAATTTGAGAAAAACCTATTATATGTTCATACATTGCGTTTCCATTTACACAATATACCTAATGCAGGCCATAGACTGTTCGTTTATCGGACGATTTTTGTCCGAAAAATGAAACAACGTTTGTTCTGTAATCCGATGTTGCCACCAATGATTTCGAAAATCAGGTGTTTTTCACAAATTTTTCAGCATGACCAATAAACTAAAGGAGGAGGAACCGTGACATTGCCCCACTAACTGTGCGAAAATCGACAGATTATTCTTTTGGATGAAAAATCAGCTGAAAAATGAACCGTCTATGGTCTGCATAAGGAAAAATTTATTTCTTACCTTTTTGATGTTTCTAAGGAGAAAGGTGTCTAAGGCGATTAAAAGAATTTCTGGAGAGTCTCACAGTGTCTCTTTCCCCACAAAGAGGAAGCTATACCTCATTAACATACAATGAAGGAAAGTGGTTTCTAAATTGTTAACCCTTTGTTAGGACAGACCATGTTCAAATCTAGTTTACAGCGGATAATGAAGAACTTCAAACAAAGTGTAGATAGGGTTAATTATGTTAAACATCACTCCACAGCTCCCTCCTAAACATCCCAAAGCAAGGAGAGCATGTATGGATATTTTAAGTAAAATGCACTTCAAAAGGTAACCAGAAATTTTTTTTTTAAGTTATGTTATGCTATGAACAGGTAACAACTATAAAGAGTAGGTGTTATCCCACTTTGGCTGCAAAAGTGGAAATACATGTTAAGGATCTACTGAAGTATATATATATATATATATATATATATATATATATATATTTAAACTGTATATTATGCTCACCTATTTCTGACTTACGTTTGACTTTAGACTTCAATAAACGTTTTTGTTCTCTCTTTTGATGGCAAACTACAAAGAACATGTTAAACAGTAAGAGTAAGGAAGACATTAAATTAAAAAGAGTATCACATTTACAAAATATGATACATACATGTACTTGTATTTTCTGAAGATTGTAAAAAACATTAATCTTTTGGTAAATCTGAGTCACGCTGGTTCACTACATATATTTTGTAACATTGTATTCCTGCAATGTATTTCATGTAATACAAAGCACATGTTTGCATGACTAAACCAGAACAACACTGGACAGAAAATAATTGTGTAACAGCTAAAGACATTCTGCAGCATTAGATCAGATAGATAAGACATTGGAGTGAACTGATGTTTGCTACATACACTATATTTATATATAAAATATATAAAAAGTGAGTGCGTTGCACACTAAACAATCAGTCGCAATGATCAAACACAATACATCCGCAAAATAATATAACAAAAAGTATACTGCTAAAGTGCTATAAAAAGTCCAAATTTAGACTTTTTATAGCACTTTAGCAATATACTTTTTGTCATATTATTTTGTGGATATATTGTGTTTGATCATTGCATCTGATTGTTTATTGTACAGCGCACTCACTTTTTATATGTTTTGCATTTTTCTGGTGTTCAAGAAAAGAGTAGCAGCAGTTCACTATATTTATGCACACATTTATTTACTCATTGTCAGTAATTTTTATTGGGTGTAGTGCAGGTTTTCCTTTTTAACAAATACACTATATTGCCAAAAATATTAGGACGCCTGCCTTTACACGCACATGAATTTTAATGGTATCCCAGCCTTAGTCCGTAGGGTTCATAATTGATTTGACCCACCCTTTGCAGCTATAACAGCTTCAACTCTTCTGGGAAGGCTGGCCACAAGGTTTAGGAGTGTGTCTATGGGAATGTTTGACCATTCTTCCAGAAGAGCATTTGCGAGGTCAGGCACTGATGTTGGATGAGAAGGCCTGGCTCGCAGTCTCTGCTCTAATTCATCCTAAAGGTGTTCTATCGGGTTGAGGTCAGGACTCTGTGCAGGCCAGTCAAGTTCCTGCACCCCAAACTTGCTCATCCATGTCTTAATTGACCTTGCTTTGTGCACTGATGCGCAGTCATATTGGAACAGGAAGGGGTCATCCCCAAACCGTTCCTACAAAGTTGTTCAAAATGTCTTGGTATGCTGACACATTAAGAGTTCCCTTCACTGGAACTAAGGGGCCAAGCCCAACCCGTGAAAAACAACCTCACACCATAAACTCCACTCAACTTTACATTTGGCACAATGCAGTCAGGCAAGTACCGTTATCCTGGCAACCGCCAAACCCAAACACGTTCATTGGATTGCCAGACAGAGAAGTGTGATTCATCACTCCAGAGAACACGTCTCCACTGCTCTAGAGTTCAGTGGTGGCATGCTTTACACCACTGCATCCGACACTTTGTATTGCACTAGACGATGTAAGGCTTGGATGCAGCTGCTCGGCCATGGAAACCCATTCCATGAAGCTCTCTACACACTGCTGTTGTGCTAATCTGAATGCCACATGAAGTTTGGAGGTCTTTGACTATTGACTCTGCAGACAGTTTGCGACTTCTGCGCACTGTGCGCTTCAGCATGCGCTGACTCCGCTCTGTCATTTTATGTGGCCTACCACTTCGTGGCTGAGTTGCTGTTGTTCCCAGTTGCTTCTGTTTGTTAAAATACCACTAACAGTTGACCGTGGAATATTTAGTCGCAAGGAAATTTCACAGATGGATTTATTGCACAAGTGGCAACCTATCACGGTACCACGCTTGAATTCACTGAGCTCCTGAGAGCAACCCATTATTTTACAACTGTGTGGAACTAAGAGAGCAGTCTGCATGCCTAGGTGTTTGATGTTATACACCTGTGGCCACGGAGGTGATTGGAACACCTGAATCCAATGATTTGGAGGGGTGCCCCAATACTTTTGGCAATATAGTGTATCTGTACTGTACAGTTGTTTGTACCCTGTTAGATTTGGAAAAAAGATTACAAAATCACTTTAAACATATGTAATATAATTACAACAACCCACTAGTATAACAGGCTTATATGCAAGGGTTTCCTTCCTCCATATCCCTAGAAGATATGTTATTACATGTGCACAGGACAATTTTTTTTACCAGTGCCTCCAATCTGTGTCATTGTAGAGGCAGTAAGCTGCATTCCATATCATTTCCTACACTGTCTCCCAGAGACTGCCATCAACAGACCACTTTGTGGTAAACTGCATTTTGAGAAAGAGTACCTCCTTGAAAAGAGAATTTGCCATTTAGAGAGTGTTATCTTGTTTCAAAGAGAGCTCCAGTGTCCACATCACTGGTGGTGCAGTGAGTAGCAATACTGTGGGGTTTATTTGTTGCCACTTAGGGTTTATGTGGAGAACAGACTATTATTAAATCCTTTTGGGGAAGAGTTACTAAAACTGGAACATGCAAAATCTGGTGCAGCTCTGCATAGAAACAAATCAGCTTCCAAATTTTATTTCCAAAGAGTAATTGAACAAGCTGCGGTTAGAAGCCGATTGGCTACCACGCACAGGTGTACCAGTTTCTGAGTGAACCAGCTATAGTAAATCTCCCCCTGTGTTCTTTGCAACAGTAATGTCATTATCATATTTACAGAACTGTGAATGCATTCTTTCTCCCAATTCTTTCACTCTTCCCTTGCCTGGCATTTCCTGGCTATGCCATAAAAATCACATCAAAAGCCATATGCTAAGGTGGAGAATTCCTGAGTGGAAGCCATATCCTATAGAGCTAGAGTGGAGACATGCTTTCTCCCTTTTTTTCTCAGTGACAGTAGCTAGCAGGGTAACTAGAGGGGTGAATCTCCCCAACGAGAAATAGCAATCAAGCTTTACAGACGGCAATAAAAGTTTACAGAGGGTCTAACCCTTTGGTACTCTACCAAAAGTGGGAGTGGGTATCTGTCAAAAACAGGTACCCACTTCCTCCCAAAAACAAAAAAGGGGCCAAAAGTGTTAGAGGAGAGGGGAGGAGGTAGAAAAGTGTAATTTCCCCTTTTGGGTAAAGTTCTGCTTTAAATTAATGAAAACATATAAAAATATATATCACTGATGAAGCACTTATGAAGTATCTAAACTAGTTGGAAGTTCAGTCAAAATCTAACTAAGGTTAAACCTACTCCACCCTCATTCTAAGCCTATTCTACTGTATCTACCCTGTAAAAGAAAAGATCTATATAATTACCTATTCTGAAGCTGCTCCAGTCTGGTCGCACAATCAAGTCCCAATGCGAGCTTCAGTGTAGAGGAGGGACAGTGGACAACGGATGCCCCAAAATAAGCCGACAGGTGACGTCACCATACAAGCATTTGCGGAGATGGTCAGCAATCTCTCCTCTTCATTGAAGCTGTACTGGAGAGCTCATGTGATCAGACCAAAGAGGTTTCAGTAGATAGAATAGGCTTAGAAAAGGGGTGCGTGTAAGTTTAGCTTTAGTTAGATTTTGTCTGAACTTACACTGTAACAAAAAATAATACATTATAACAGATATAAACCAAAGTCCAAATTGCAACATAAGCATCAGTCTTCTTCAGCACACTGAAAAGCTTCAATAGTGTCTATTATTCCTCTCTATGATTAAGTTCTTTCTTTTCACCAGACACAGAAGAATACCTCCACAAGCAATTGGAATCCTATTCACCCTCTTAATTGCCTCTCTTTTTTTGAAGACAGGGATCAGTGCTTTTGTATACTAGGAATTTCCTAGTCTGGCAGGTTTTCGTTCAGCAAATTGTTTTATAGGGGCTACAGAGACATACATGGTCTGCCATTAATACATCAAATTCAAAACAGTTACATTACAAAAAAAAGCAATTATGGCCAACGTCACATGTAAAATAGCAGGAATATATTTTATGTTCCGGAAGGCCACCTATCATTCATAGCATGGCACATAAAAACTAAATGAAAAAGGAGAAAAAAAAAAAAAAAAAAAAAAAAAAAAGGGGGAAGGGAAAAGGGAAAGGAGGCTAGAAAAAAAAGGGAAGGGGAAGAGGGATGAGGGATGAGCACCACAGGTCTCATGTTGGATTCCCAAGTCGAGCTTCACAGGGCAGCAGCCTATGGTCAAAATCTGAAGGTATAAAATGGGCAACCCATTGTTCCCAGACCCTGAGAAATTTAGGCATTGTATCTGTTAATCTTGCTGTCATTTTTTCATTAATTAAAGTGAATACTATTTTTCGCTGTTGTTAAACATAATTTAAAACAACATATACACAGCAGACATTCAGAATCCTCTTTTCATGATTGTCCTGCAGCTTGTCACTGTTCTGGTTTAATTCCGTGCTTTACTCTGAGGGTTAGCTCAGCACTCTGTGTTCACATTAACACCCAGTCCTAAACATGGTACTAGATTCCACTGGCAATTTTTATGTGAAATGTAGCAGTTTATGTGTAAGTTATTATTTTTATACTCTTATAATTTAATAGTTTTTGTTATTTCTAAGTGTGAAATGGAGATATATACTGTACTTATTTCTGTGGTTGCTTAGCTGGTAGCTTAGCCCCCTTTTTTCCAGAATCAAAGGGGAGCAGAATGTTGGGACATTATAAAAAGATATACTGTATTCTGTATACGGTTGTAATTGATCTTATGAATAATTTTTGAAATATATGATTTAATCAATATGTCATGTATGATTGGAGGTATAGATGTGTATATACATGAATAAAAAAAAACAAACAAACATATATAGATATACAGTATATATATATATATATATATATATATATATATATATATATATATATATGTATATATTAAGCCATGCAGATACAAGGTGTGCTGTTTTTTATATTGCAAAAATTAATGCTCCTTTAATTACTTGAAGTTTTACCACCCAACCTGACAGGCAATTTTTTGCGATGCAATGCTGTACATAAATGAAATTTATGTCATTTTCCCCCACAAATAGAACTTTCTTTTGATCACCACTGGGTTTTTTATTCTTTGCGCTATAAACAAAAAAAAGACCAAAAATGTTGAAAACCCCCCCCCCAATATTTTTTACTTTCAGCTATAAAACATATCCAGCAAAAAATGAAAAATAAAATTGATTCAACAATCTAGGCCAATATGTATTCTGCTACATATTTTTGTTAAAAAATATCCCAATAACCATATATTGATTGGTTTGCACAAAAGCTATAAAACTATGGTATATATACTGGAATTGTTCTTTTTTTTTATACTAGTAATGGCAGCGATCAGCGACTTATAGTGGGACTGCAATATTGAGGTGGACAACCGGACACTAACTGACACTTTGTGGTAACCAGTGACACTAATACAGTGATCAGTGATAAAAAATATGCACTGACACTGTACTAATGACACTGACTGGGAAAGGGTTAAACATCTAAAGTGATCAAGGGGTTAACTGTGTGCCTAGCTACTGTATGTTACTGTGAGATGTTTTCACAAGGTAATGTGCTGGATTCTCTTTCCCTGCCTTGCAGGGAAAGAGAATCCAGCACATTGCTGCTGACAGGACACAGCACTGCCTTGTTTGCATAGGCAGAGCTGTGTTCTGTCATTTTCCTAGACCAGGGATCTCCAAACTGTGGCCCGCAGACCAGATGTGACCCTTTGCTTGCCTATATCCGGCCCTTGGGGAACTAGTCCTTCCACTGACATTAGGCACTATTTCTTTCACTGACACCAAAGAGAGGGCACTATTCCTCCCACTAACACCATCAATGGAGTACTGTCCTCCCACTGACACCAGAGACAGTTCCACTGTTACCAAGGACAACTGGCACTATTCCTCCCACTAACACCATCAATGGGGCATTAATCCTCCTATTGACACTAGAGAAGGTGAACTTATTCTTCCACTGACACCAATAATTTCATTTTTTTTACTACCACTGACCACCAAGCCAATGGCATTGTTTACTCCCACTGATGCCAGGGCATTTTCTACTTCCTCTAGCCACAGTCCGGCCACCCTAATATTTAAAGGGCAGTACACTGGGCCTTTGTTTGCAAAGTTTGGAGACCCCTGTCCTAGATGATTGTCGGGGGCCGACGCTCATCCTATTCAGCTTCTGCTATAACCAATCAAAGCAGAAGCAGCGCAACGTCGGTTTGCATGCACACCCACAACCAGAAAGTGCAGAATCACAGTCATATGCGTGATTCTATACAGCGCAGCTGCCCTGTAGCAGTATATCTGCTATGGGGTGGTCAGCAAATGGTTAAAGAGTAAAAAAAAGTAGCAAATAGAAAAAAATTATATAGCATGTATATAAGTGATTGTATAAGCCATACAGTGATTTAATACCATTTAAATTGCCTTTCCTTCTCGCTCAGCAGCACAGTAATTTTCTGTAAAACTCAATGCAATAGGGTAACCTGTACAGAACTTCCCCAGAAATGTAATTTCCTGCTTGTGTAAATTGTTTACTGATTTTCCCTGAAATCTGCACCTAGATAGAAATCAGATTTTAGGCATCCCATGCAACAAAAATTTCCTTTGGTGAGATTAGGGGTAAATCACTTGTAAAAGGGATGCAGACACGCCAACATTTCTCGTTAGAACACTGAAAGTGCATCAGCTGATTAATAATGAAAAAGTTATTCCCATTGTTCTACCATGTGCACATTGATATAATCAAATAGCTATTCCTTCAGTACAGAAACTGGCAGAATTGTGCAACAATTTGTGGTAAAATCTGTGCGCTGTACATTCATCATCCAGAGGGTATTTTTTTCTCCACAAAAGCGGAGTTACTCTTTAAGCCCTTACCTGACTTGTGCCAATAATTGTCTCCCGCTCAGCCTGTCCTAAGACTTCCTACTCCTGCAGATATATCAGTATGTAAATCGTTATTTAAACATAAACTATGACTTTCATTTCTGCACTGTTTAAGGAAGTAGGGGAAGGAAGGGTTCATATTTAATACTCTCATGACCAAAGCTGTTCAGCGATCTCTGTGTCAGGAGAAATCTCATACAGTAACTGCAGTGGGAAACTTCACAAGAATGAAATTAGGCACTGCCATGAGTAATAAAGGTCAAAAAAACAATGAACACTTTGCTAGTTGTGCTTTCCTATAATGAGCTAGGTTTCCCAACCATTTCTATTTCTTGCAGTAATTGGCTTATGCAATATATCTTTAAATAGTCAGCATGTTTTCTGTGTTACATCAGGATTCAATGTCTACTGGTAGAGTCAGTATTGCAGGTTTAGTTTTGACAGCTGAATTGTTTTCTCGTGAGAAAAAGGAGAATGTTAAAAGCGTTCATTAAAGAGGAAGGTGGAGCATGGGAGTCCCCTATCAGTGCTGGTATTTTGGGAAGAATGGGGGTTCCCAGGCTCTAGGTAAAAGTGGAAAGCCCCTTTACAGGAGAACACACGATCTTGTTGTGTGATGCAAAACTGTAAAATTCAGATTGTAACCTGTAATTACCTATACCATCTAGCACCTGAATTCTCTTCATAAAATTACAATACGATTCCAATGATGTTTTACAGTTCTGAAAGTTTCCATTTGCAGCTCACACATTTATAGTGTGCAAGTACCTAGGAACTAGGACAAAGTTCAGGCTATTAACATTGCTGGGGTTGTGTAGGTTGGTATCTTTAATCCAGCAGCAGCTTCTATTGCTGCAGGGAAACAAGCAATAAATTGGGTGTTTTGTGACGTGGGAATTTCCCTGTGCTGGCCACACAGAAATTGCTGTATCAGAAAACAGGTAATCCTAGGTACATTTTTTTAAACTCTACAGTTAATCTGACACACTCATCAGATACTTTAATATAGATTAAAACTGATTGAGAAAATATATGTGTTAAAATGTAACTTATAATCATCATAGGTGTGCGCAGAGTATTGCATTAGAGTGTGCACTCCAAAGCTCAAACACACATTAATATATATATATACACACACACTCTTTTAAATAAATGTAAACAAGCATTTTAAAAAGCATTAAAACATGGATGATGTCAGTAGGGCAGTGGATAGTGTCAGTGGAGAAGAGGTTGGTGTCAGTAGCACAGTGGATGGTGTCAGTCAGTAGAGCAGTGGATGTGTCAGTAGGGCAGAGAATGGTGTCAGTAAAGCAGTAGATGCTGTCAGTAGAGCAGTGGACATGTCAGTAGGGCAGAGAATGGTGTCAGTTTGGCAGTGGATGGTGTCAGTTTGGCAGTGGATGGTATCAGTAGAGCAGAGGTTGGTGTCAGTAGGACAGTGGATGGTGTCAGTCATTAAAGCATTGGACGTGTCAGTAGGATAGAGGGCAGTGTCAGTAGAGCAGTGGATGGTGTCAGTAGCAGGAGGAATTTGCACTGCACAGGGTGACTACCCATATGGAAGAAAAATATATTTGAAACATATTTTAAAAATATTCTTCCCAAATATATTGACATATATATGAAATACTAGGCCATATTCAATATAGTTCAATAAACATATATATATATATATATATATATATTGCATGTTGAAATGTGTTTTTACAAAAAATATAAAATCAAATTTATACTATAACGTAACGTGTATCATGTAGACAGCCTCAGTGTACATTGTAATAAACAGAGAGAAAGTGGAGGTGTTACAACAGCTAAGCAAATCCTTCCATTCATTTTGTAACAGGGAGATTGACTAGTTCCATAAACAAGGTTTGATATGAACGGAGATATTTTTAGATATTTATGTATTCAATTATATGTTTTCCCCAGTTGCTCAAATAAAGAGTGTTTCAAGTATGAAGTATGTCTAGTAGCATCTACAGCAGGGGTGCAAACTCAATTTCATCACCGGCCGCATCAGCATTATGGTTGCCCTTTAAGACTATATAAATGTATCTACTATTTATCATATTAACGTGTTACTAAACCCACAACAGTAAACTCAGTCTGTATATGCAGTAAAGCATGTTTGTTAGACTCACTGTGGAACCTAAAGAGTCAATCCTCTGCACTGTGTAAAAAGGCTTCTTCTTCTGTTCCTCCCCTTTTTCAAGCAACCACCTCTTATCTCCTGATAAGACAGACTGAACCATAGGCATTTGCATATGCTCAGTCTGGTGTGCATTGCTAGAGATATTTGTTTTTTTCTTTGAAGAGTGCATGTGATCAGCACAGGGCAATCAGCACTGTCCAGACAGAGGTCAGGGGTTTTGCATCTTCCTAGATCAGAACGAAAACTGCTTCTACAAGCTTTAACCAGTGCTTGGGTGGACACTGAATGAAGTCACAAGACTGCTCTAACTGCTGATGAGAAAAGGTATTTAGCAGTTTATATTTACTAAAATAATTGCACTTCAATGTTCTGTGTACTGTGGGAGACCAGAGATAGTGGATACAGGGTCCTGGGTTTAGTAACACTTTAAATAATTGCCTCTGCATTCAAATATTACTTATTTTACTAATAACTTAAGGCACAGGTGTCAATCTGGTGGCCATCCAGCTGTTCCCAAACTACAAGTCCCATGAGGCATTGCAAGATTGACAGTTACAAGCATGACTACCAAAGGTAGAGGCATGATGGGACTTTTAGGTTTGCAACAGCTGGAGGGCCGCCAGTTTGACACCCCTGACTTAAGGCTTAAAGTTGAACTTTAGCTAAAAATAATTCCCAAAGTGCAAACAGACATGCATTTTAATGCAGAAAAGAAGTTACCTACCAGTACAATGAGTACAAATCTGACTGAACTCTCATGCATGCACAGAAGTGACTTCGCACGGAAGAGCCACTCACACTAGTGGCAGATGATGCAAATCTGAAAAGGATGGTCACACACTGCTAATATCAATCACAAGAAACTTTATTGGAGACTGCTCAGACAGAACATGGTTTTGCCATGGTGTTCTATCTGAACAACCTCCAATGACATTTCTTGTAGATGATACCAGTGGTGTGCCATCCTCCTTGGTATACAAGTCCATTATTCTCATAATAATTATAAGCAGATGTGCAGAGCACCTAACCCCCCTCACATCAGATGTCAAGAACCCCACCATCAGAAGTCATGAGTCCCCCACCCTCCCTGACATCACAGTGCACCCCCTGACCTTGTACTACTATGGGGAAGTAGCTGAAGGTGCAGCTGGAAAGCAGAATGTGAAGGGTCTGGAGGAGGACCAGAAGAGGGCTCAAGAAAGCTGTCGGAGTCTGCTGAATGCTGAGATCAGGGAAGGTGGAGATAAGGGGGCACTGTGGCTGAACAGAGATGCAGGCTCTGTAGGAGTAACCCTCTTCTCCTTTCTCCTGTCAGCTGCTGAGACCAGAGAGGGGACAGGGCAGAGACAAGCCTCTCCACACCTGCACAGAGAAGCGCAGGATCTGGCAAAGGAGTTCTGTCCTCCTCTCTGCTGCTGACTGCTGAGACAAAGTGGGGAGCAGAGATGGGAGGGGTGCTGCAGGGCTTTTGTTTAACACATGTGATCTACACTATATATACGATAGCTGTGTCCTAGGTTTTATATGGCTTGAAGTCCCCAAGTAAAACCCATACTGTATCTGGAAATGTTACAGCATAATCCAGGGCATCTAACCACAAATTAAGAGGTGAAGTGACCCCATTATTTGCCTGTACTGAACAAAGTAACAGGTTCACTTTATTGAAGGATGTTTAGGCAGGCTGGCAATGCCTTACCTGCACCCTAGCCAATCTGATCTATGGCCAAAGCCATATAAGATCCCTGAGTTTTGAACTGTTGAGTACGCAAGACTAAACCCACTTTCCCAGCTCACATGACATAATGCTCAAGCCTGGCCATTATATAATAAAAATACCACACTGCAACCGCATGCCAAGTGTTTAGCTCACAGTTGCAGTGCATTCCAATTAATCTCAGCAGGTGAGTGAAACTTGACAAACTCTGCAGGTTGAGTTAAAAATCACCTGTTTGGCTGTGATGCTAGATTTTAGGTGGATGACAAGGGGGGCAGTAAAACCTTGGCTCAACTACCTGTTTTTACTACCAACCCTGTAAAAGAGTCCTTAGGTCTCGTTCACACAGTCAAAGGGCAATACAATTAGGATGTTGAGCTGCGGTTTTATAGCCCCAGACTACCTGCCAGAAACATGAAGCCACTCAGGGCTGTACATATGTCACAGCCACGATGCCTAGATTCACAGTCAAGGCAAAAATTAACTTTGACCAGTGGTACTGCCACTAAACATGACTCATTCAAGTGATTGGGGTTGTGCAACAACTTCCCCGCGATTGCATATGATGCTCGCAGTTTTGGCGTGGCTGTGTGGTATTTTCATGGTTAAAACAGGCAGTGAGGAGAAGACACATTTCATCTCCCTACCCCGTCAAATGCCCTCTGAAAAACAATTTACCATGAATAGCTTTTCAGAAGAACAGCTTTGTTAGTTGCATATGTGGTCAATCTCTTAAAGTGAATCTGTTATTTTGCTGAGTATAGATTGTCTAGAAGATGCTGCAGTACTCCTCTGCCAGATCCAGAACTGTTTGCTACCCTGTTCATTATTTAACACTTATCCTCCAGAGGATTTACCCCTCTTCCTGACAGGCCATTTTTGCGATACGGTGCTGCGTTGTTTCAACTGACATAATGTACAGCACTGAGCAAACGTTTGGCACTATATAAATACTGTATAACAAATAATAATAAATAACTGACAATTGCGCAGTCATGCAATGCTGCACCCAAATGAAATTTATGTCCTTTTTTCCCACAAATAGAGCTTTCTTTCGGTAGTATGTGATCACCTCTGTGGTTTTTATTTTTTGCGCTATACACAAAAAAAGACTGACAATTTTTTGCAATAAAACATATCCAGTAACAAAATTAAAAAAATCTAATTTCTTCATAAATTTAGGCCAAAATGTATTCTTCTACATGTCTTTGCTAAAAAAAATCCCAATACATGTAAATTAATTGATTTACGTGAAAGTTATAGCAGCTGCAAACTGCCACTGACATCCCAAAGACACTAATACAATAATCAGTGTTAATAAAATGCACTGACACTGTACTAATGGCACTGGACAGGAAGGGGTTAACATCTGGGTGATCAAATCATTAACAATGTGCTGTGTGTGTTTTACTTGGGAAACGTGCTGCTGTGTATGTTTCTGCTGTGCAGAGACATACAGAGCAGCATGTTCTTGCTGGCAGAAGATAGACCTGTGTTGTTTACACACAAATCTCTGCCCTGTCAGTGTTACTCAGCAATTGCTGGGTGACTGGCCGGGACGCAGTGATTGACATCCGTAGCTGCCAATTGCAGCGAGGGTAGGGCGGCCCTACTCTGAATTGCAAATCACTTATATATATATATACACATGTGACTTTGCACAGTCCTGCCGCCCTGTAGCAGTATTTCTGCTATAGGGCGGCAGGCAACTGTTAATTGATGACTCTGAATATAAAGGTTTGCAGACTTTGTTCATCAATTTGTTCAACAGGGAAATTAAAATGTTAAATGTTGTCTGGTGTCTGTTAAAGAGCATCTAAACCTTAACATTTTGCAGTGGAATACACAGAGTACATATTCAGGCATATTGATTAGACATTCTTACTTAAAGTGGTTGTAAACCCTCACATATACCCAGTGAAGTGACTGACCTCAGGTGATACACAGAGATAAAACAAATCCTCCTACATAAGGCATACCTGTCTATCTGCAGTCTTCTCTTCTCTACATACATTCAAAGTACTGAATTTATAAAGCTTGTCTGAAAGTTCAGAAGAAGGGGGGAGGAGAGCTGAAATTACACACTGCAGAGCTCAGTGAGGAGAGCTCTGAGAGCTGATTGAACAGAAAAGACACACCCCCTTCACATAGCACACAGGAACAGAGGTGAGGCTGTCAATCTGATGCAGGTCCCTCCTCTGTCACCAATATTTTCTCTTGGTGTCATGAAAACTCGTCAGAACTGATTCATGCTGATAGCAGAGGAACGAAACAGCAGTCAAAAATTATGGTTATTGCTCTGGATTGAAACACATACACACTATAGAGGAATATGCTGTATTCATATTTCATGTCTGAGGTCTACAACCATTTTAAGCATAGCTGTGGTGTTTACTGGATAGCAGTAGAAGCTCATTGATTAGTTACATTTTCTGTCTGGTTTTTCTCTTTAAGGTCACAAAGTACATCTACATTAATCTTTGTAATAACATAGAATAAAAGAGTTATTATCCTTGAGGAACTGTGGTATATATTTGCAAGTATTATGTTCAAAAACATACCTTGAATTATTTTATATCCAATATAAATAAAGATAGCCGCAGATAGAACCTGCACAGCTGTAACTATGATCATCTGCAAATAGCTGTCTTCACTGGACACGGTGTCTTGTGAAACTGTTTAAAGGGAAATAGAGACATTCATTATTTGTTCTCTTCACATACCTTACAGAATTCTTGTAGAAAGTAGGTCATATCTAATATATAGCACAGCTTTCTTACATCATCAAGTAATACAGCAGTACTTCAGGGAGTTCAGAAGCAGTGTTTGTTTTGTAAATGGCACATTTTTTACACAAAATAATCATGTGATTTGGTCATGTTGACATATGCCCAGTTGATTAACGTGAAATGTGAATTTTAATAACAGTATAAAAATGAATTGTTGAAGTCATTAAAGTGTTACTAAGCCTACAACAGTAAAATCAATCTGTATATGCAGTAAAGCATGCTTGTTATACTCACTGCAGAACCTAAAGGGTTAATTCTCTGCATTGTGTAAAAATGCTGCCTGATCCTAACTTCTCTGATCCTCCCCTTCTTCCAGTTCCCCCCTCTTATCTCCTGATAAGACATATTGTGTGGAGTCACACTGCACATGCTCAGTTTAGTGTGTATTGCTGGAAAGGTTTTTTTTTTTCTTCTTGGGAGGGTGCATGTGATCAGCACAGGGCCAATCAGCACTGTCCAGAGAGAGGTCAGGGGTTCTGCATCCTCCAAGAGCGGAAAGAAAACGCCTCCTACAAGCTTTAACCAGTTGCGCTGCTGAAGTCACAAGACTGCTCTAACTGCTGATGAGAAAAGCAGTTTTTATTTACTAAAATAATTGCATTTCCATGTTCTGTGTGCTGTGGGAGACTAGATATAGTGAATGCTGGGTCCGGGGTTTAGTAACAATTTAAGGAAACTTAACAACTTAACAATCTACAGAAAAAAAACACAGAAAAATGTGATATTTTAATACTTACTTGTAGTATTTTCCTTACCATAAATATTTGTTTTCATGTGCACTTGAACGTGCTAGAAATGTTGATTAGTCTATTTCCTGGCACAATATCCCCCCCTGCATGTAAATGTCCTCTCCTTTTGCGGGAGTGTCTAATTGCAGTATGTGCTGGCCCAACTCCTCACCCCCTCCCCTTACCTCCCTACATAACCTTTTATGAAGCTGCCAGGGGAGGGGTGAAGGGCAATAATATTGAGTTTCCTTTGAGTGACATCTGTGAGTCTGCTGGAACTGGGAAATTAAACAGGGATGCTGCTATTGCTTCATGCAACCAACGTTTTTGTTTTCTTTAATCTGTTCAACCAGCTCATCTACAACATGCTGAGTAGGAGCAAGCACATACTGAAAAAAATATAGGATTTGTTGCTGCATCCACAGAGGAGGGATCCACCATTCCTGTAACCGGACCAGCTTTATCCCCTTCTGGATTGAGGATCCATGAGCTCTAGATGCACACTGCGTTTATGTGTCTTACTTCTGGTGAGTGCGTTTTTCAGCCGTTTCCACACGGATCACCAATTCTGAATCCTCATTTGTCACTGGACACGTACATATGACCAAGACTTTCAGTGGACTTATATCTGTATTATCACTACTTTTAGCGCTGCACTTATTTTATGTTATTCCATTTTAAGTACATATTGGTTGCTTAGAGTGCTTAGCCGCTTTCAGGATTAGCGCTCACTGTTGTTTTTTTCTGTTCGATTGTCTGTTACCGATTTTATAGTTTGAAGCTGCTTTCCTATTAAGGATGGGTGATATCTTTGATGTTAGAGCCTCAAGAGCTGCCATACCTATTGATTTTTTCACCCATACCCATGAATCAAATGACCTTAGGGGTATTTTTCTACATCTGAACAATCTCACCACCACTGAGGTTAAAACTCTATGGGACGTCTCCTTTTTAGAGAGATACGTTGGAGAACAAATGGTCCCGAGAGCCCTTAGGTGGAATGTTACTCCTGACTCTGATGATACTGCAGCAGTGGCAGAATGGCACCAGTATTTTAACTTAGCTGGTTTAGATCTGCTGAAGTTCATCATTGCCAGAAAGAAAAAGAAACTGGCCATGTTAGACAAAGAAATTAACATAGGGAAAGGTTAATCCCCTACAAAAATAATGAGGAATATACCTCTGAGTCTAACAAATTAAAGAAACATCTGGAGCACATAGAAAACGAACAAAAGAATAAAAAAAGAAAAAAGTATCAACGTGATCTAAATGATTACCAGTCTAAACTGATTTTTAAATGGCAAGAGGACCCCCAAGATGTCATGCAGATACCTGTCACAGCACCTACACCTAGGTCCCCAAAACCTCCTATACCTAAGCTATCGCTCCCAAAAGGGAAAAATTCAAATAAAAATAGGAATAGAAATGCTAATAGCAATAAGAATGACTATCAGATCAAAACCTCTAATAGGTTTGAACCACTATCCAATCTACCTGACTCTAATGTGGGTTTTAGAGACTCTAGGTGGCACCCCAATAACTACCATACGCCGCAAAATTTTAACCAACCATACCCTCTTGAGAGGAATTATCAACATAGCCCTGCTAGAACAGCTCAGCATGGGGGGTATTACCGAAAGGGACCTGAGATACAATCTAACGATAGAGGGTACTACCCCTCTCCAAGAAATCAGAATAAGAATTATAAAAAACCACACAAAAAATCTTACAACCCTCCGAGAAATCCTGCTCCTAACTATTACCCTCCAGTAACTCCTAGGGTCCATAATACTAATGATTATCATTACTATAATAATCAGGAACAACGTTTTTTAGGATCAGGCAGGATAAGAAAAAGGAGCGCAGACCAAGAGGAAAGAGAGGAGGAAGAAGAATACATAGATACCCAAAAAAGGAGGAAGGTATAATAGGTAAAGGTATCTTTAATCTGAGTACTACAACCCTTTCAGATAATGAACTGAAGCTCCTAGATAAAGGATTAAAGTACACACCGGCTAGATCCCTTAACAAATTTGAGACGTTCATAGACGTGCACAAGTTCGCTAGAAAATTGTCCATAAAAAGACATTTCCAAACTAATCCCATTGCTAAAGATGTAACTATGAATAAAAATAGGAATTCCTCTAACCTCAGTAATGCATCTACATTCAACCCTCCACCACAAACTAATTCTGCAGTGGGTCTCTTTAGAGATCAAACCTTAAGAGACTTACAGAAATTACAGATTAAAAAAGTATATGCAGATGCAAGTCTTAAACGTGCAACTAAAACACTGTTAGAGAAAAATGACTTGGTCATCCGCCCTGCGGATAAAGGTGGAGGAATAGTAGTCCTTAACAAACAGGATTACATGGAGGAAGTATACAACATCTTGAAAGATTCCTCCACATACCTTCCCCTCAATTATAATCCTACAACGACCTTTAAGAACGCCCTGAAAGCTATCATTAAGACAGGCTTTGAGAGAGATATCATCAACAAAAAAGAAAGGGACTTTCTCTGTCCCAAGGCACCTAAAATACCAATCCTCTATATCTTACCTAAGATTCACAAGGACCCTTTGAGACCCCCGGGAAGGCCAATAGTCAGCGGGATCAATTCCCTTTGCTCCAAGATCGGACAATACATAGACCATTATCTTCAGCCACTAGTAGTCCACACCCCCTCATATCTCAAGGACACTAAACAGGTCCTAAATGCCATTAAAGATGTAGTTATCACTCCATCTACAATATTGGTTACAGCAGATGTTGAATCGCTGTACAGTAACATTAACCATGCAGATGGAATGAGAGCCGCAGAATGTTACCTAAGACAGCAGAGCCCTCTTGGTTCTACACATATTGATTTCATTATAGAATTACTTGAATTTGCAATGGTTAAGAATTACATGTGGTTCGATGGCAAATATTATTTACAAATAAAGGGTGTGGCTATGGGGGCGAAATTCGCCCCCAGTCTTGCCAATTTATTTATGTCCTTCTGGGAGGAAGAGATTATATACTCCAGGGACTGGCCAGAATTGGTCTTCTATAGGAGATATATTGACGACATTCTCTTGTTGTGGAATGGGAATACACAATCGCTAGAAAACTTTTTCACTACCTTGAATTATAATAATCAAAATATCAGACTCACCTATAACTTCAGTCATGAAGAAGTTAGTTTTTTAGACCTCACCTTGGTGAGGGTAGACAACAAAATTATCACCAAAACGTTTTTCAAGTCGTCGGATCGGAATAGTTATATTCCTTTGGATAGTTGCCATCATCCCAGCTGGCTTGCTAACGTCCCCAAAGGACAATTGCTAAGACTGAGAAGAAATTGTACAAACACCTCAGATTTTCAGATACAAGCTAATATTTTGAAAGAACGTTTTTTGGAGAAGGGCTATAATGGGGTATCCCTAGATAATACTATCACAGAAATCACCCAGATTAGTCAGGAGGAACTTTTAGGTACCAATTCTAAGAAAATAAATGACATTTTTTGTCCGTTTATCACTACCTTCTCTGTTCAACATAGAGCGGTTAAACATATCATCAAGAAAAATTGGAATATATTAAAATCAGATCCAGTTTTCAATAACATACTTCCTGATACACCTGAAGTAATTTTTCGGAGACCAGCCATTCTTAGAGATAAAATATCTCCTAACATTATTAACCCTCCTGTTAAATCACTCACATTGTTTAATATGAAAGGATTTTACCCCTGTAATAGGTGCATCGCCTGTAAGTGCAATGGAAGTAGAAAGAAGAAAACTTATTCCTATAGTTCCAGTCAAACACACAAGACATATGAAATAGATAAATTTATAAGTTGTGACAGCAAATTTGTAGTCTATCTGCTTGAATGCCCGTGCTCCAAACAATATATTGGCCGGACCACCAGGAGGCTTAGAGACCGCCTTCGGGAACACATTGCTAACATCAGAAAAGGATATAAAGACCATTCACTATCCCTACATTACAGACGTTTCAATCATAGGGATCCCACATCACTCAAGTTTGTGGGGATCGACTTAGTCACCCCACATTGGAGGGGTACACATAAAGTGAGAGCAGTTTCCCAGCTGGAGACTAAACACATTTTTGAATTGGGTACTTCCCATCCAGCGGGGCTTAATATAGACCTAGACCTTAACTGCTTCATTGCTAATGGGTGACGTAAATTTAAACAATTAATTTCTCCCCTTTTTCCTTGTTATAGACGCATGGTTTGACCTTCTCACATGCGTTTCTATCTAAGCAATTTCTTTTGATCTTTTAATGATTCTCACAAGTGTCATTAGTTTTGAGGTTGGTGCAGATTTAGTTCTGCAGTCTTTTTATTTTATTTTAGTTTTATCCTCTGAGAACTTTTTTCTGGCACATAACTTTTATACATATGATGTCTTTTTGAATGTTGATAAATTTTAACTTGCAAAGATATAATGACGCATGTATATACACTTACTCAAATTATACTATTTAATTGGAAATAAGTTCAACACATTGGCGCTATCGTGCCTATTTTATATTTTTATATAGATCTGAATCAGATTGTCTTTCAAATAGGTGTATTTCACACCATTGTTGAACTTGTCTTCATTGACATTCATCTGTCTATTATAGGGCATTGTTGCCCTTCTATCCTGTGTCTTTGAGCTCCATTAAAATGGAAGACGGAGCCACACACATGCGCCTTAGTTATTGCACACTGGCGCATACGTAACCGCGCATGTGTCATTATGCCTATTTATATGCGCCTATTCGCGTCATCACGCCAATGGTTCCATACCTCTGAAGATGTGCGTGCGCACGTAACGCGTAAGGAGGAGCCTGGACGTCGAGACGCTACGCCGCCGGAGCCACGTGGAGGCCCGGCGGCCATTATTCAGAGTGTCAGGGTTAGTTTGTCTTGCTGACACATCTTTATGATACCTGCCTACTTTGAATTGGATACTATAATTTTTAATAAAGCTGCTTTTTATAACCTACTACACTATGGGTGTCCTTCCCTAAAACTCCCCTGAGGAGCTTTTGCTTGCAGAATCTTGATCTTGGAATCCTACACCTAATTGGGAAAAGGAGGATCTGTTGCTGCATCCACAGAGGAGGGATCCACCATTCCTGTAACCGGACCAGCTTTATCCCCTTCTGGATTGAGGATCCATGAGCTCTAGATGCACACTGCGTTTATGTGTCTTACTTCTGGTGAGTGCGTTTTTCAGCCGTTTCCACACGGATCACCAATTCTGAATCCTCATTTGTCACTGGACACGTACATATGACCAAGACTTTCAGTGGACTTATATCTGTATTATCACTACTTTTAGCGCTGCACTTATTTTATGTTATGAAAAAAATATATAATTCCTATGTGTGCAGATGAAACCTCGAGCTCGTTCGCACCAGCAGGGTTTGCAGTTGCAATGCAAGCACAAGGTAATTTGCCTTATGTCCTATGGTTTCAGTTCATGCCAATGCGCTGTACTGGTGTTCACTAAAAAAAAAATAGGACATATTGCATTTTTTGCGCAGTTCATTCTAACCCACAGTGCACTAAAGTGCATATAATTGCACAGAAGTTTGCAAAAAAAAGGCAAAAAAAGAAGCGTAATTAATTTTAGCAAAGCATAAAAAAAGAACAAAATACAAAGCAGCATTTTAATTAATTCTAAAAAGACATAAAAATAAATAAACAATCAATGTTAGCAATGCATTGCAGCACTAGGAAGCACACATTAACACCATCGCAAGTGAGTTATTTGCACAATAAAGCGCACTGTGTGAACAAACCTTTAGAGCCAAAGGAAAAATGGCTGCTATAAACAGGTCGAAAGGTTTTTTTTTAAATACAAACTTATGCTTTTTTATATGTATAAAATTGTAGTGATAGCCTTTACTGGTTAACTTAAGTTATTAAAGATGCACTTGGAATAATTTAGATCTTTTTTTCACACCTTATAAATTTCTGAGAAATGGTTCTGAAACCCACATATCTCTACACAAAGTTACAAGGTGAAGAAATGAACTTTTGTGCCTGGAATTTGTTCCTCTGAGTCATTTCTCTCAGTAAAACCTTTAAACTCTGATCTCTGATCTCTTATCTCTTACAATAGCCTTTACTATTAAAGTATTTTAAGGAAAAATAGTTATTTTTTTTAATGTGTATACTTCAATTATCTTGAAAGCTTGAGTATTGCTTAAACTCCAAATGTTTTGCATTATTCAATGGTTTACATGGTACAACACCCTACTAGTGCCTTTTATATGCACAGATAGTGATTTACAGGGTTCTTTAAAGATCACTATCAAAGGGAGCGCCTCTCTTAATGGAGCACAAAGTAATTATTGCTTACGCCTAAGCAGAGCTATAGACCAATATAAAAAGTGTAATATTGTACAATTTGAATGCTTAAAACAGCTAGAGATGAGCGAAGTATTCAAAAATTCGATTCGACTGATTCGGCGAATTCGTGGAAAAATTTTGATTCGAGTCGAATATATTCGCTGCGAATTTAACTTATAAAAGGGTGTTTCTAGGCTTCAGAGAGCCTTTATATTAGTGCAGAACACTGTTCCTTTAATTTAAATGCCCTTGGAGTCTGCTGGGGAAGAGAAATAATACTGACAGTCAGTATGACATGCAGATGAGTGCCGTCGATCTTAGAATCACCGCACACTTCACTCATTTGGGCAGTCACGGGGCCAAAACCAGAGTGTGGAGCCACAGCAATGGGAGGCCATACAGCACCCTATGACAAAAATGGAAACCACCAGCAGTGTGAGGAGACCTGAAAGTGGCACATGGCAGAGTGTGGCGATGGAGACAGCAGCAATGGGAGGCCGTACAGGGACCCATGACACACTGGACCTGGCAGCAGCATGAGGAGGCGGTACAGGGGCCCATGACAGATTACGGGCCTGGCAGCAGCATGAGGAGTTGGTACGGGGGCCCATGGCAGATTACGGGCCTGGCAGCAGCAATGGGAGGCCGTACAGGGACCCATGACACACTCTGGACCTGGCAGCAGCATGAGGAGGCGGTACAGGGGCGCATGACAGATTACGAGCCTGGCAGCAGCAACTTGGACAGGAGGACGTTCAGCTTCTGCACCGTCGGGTGCGTGCTCGCAAACTGTTGTCTCTTGGAAACGGATTCCAAGAAAGACTGCTGACGGAATCCGTGAAGAGGAGTAGCAGGAGAAGGAGCATCTGAACGAGCGGAATATGCCAACAAGCGACAACAGGGGCCCATGACAGATTACGGGCCTGGCAGCAGCATGATGAGTCGGCACGGGGGCCCATGGCAGATTACGGGCCTGGCAGCAGCAATGGGAGGCCAGCACCCTATGACAAAAAATGGAACACACCAGCAGTGTGTGAGGAGACCTGAAAGTGGCAAATGGCAGAGTGTGGCGATGGAGACAGCAGCAATGGGAGGCCGTACAGGGACCCATGAGAGACTCTGGACCTGGCAGCAGCATGAGGAGGCGGTACAGGGGCCCATGGCAGATAAGGGGCCTGGCAGCAGCTATGGGAGGCCCGTAATCTGCCAGCACCCTATGACAAAAAATGGAACACACCAGCAGTGTGAGGAGACCTGAAAGTGGCACATGGCAGAGTGTGGCGATGGAGACAGCAGCAATGGGAGGCCGTACAGGGACCCATGAGAGACTGTGGACCTGGCAGCAGCATGAGGAGGCGGTACTGGGGCCCATGGCAGATTACGGGCCTGGCAGCAGCAATGGGAGGCCCGTAATCTGCCAGCACCCTATGACAAAAAATGGAACACACCAGCAGTGTGTGAGGAGACCTGAAAGTGGCACATGGCAGAGTGTGGTGATGGAGACAGCAGCAATGGGAGGCCGTACAGGGACCCATGAGACACTGTGGACCTGGCAGCAGCATGAGGAGGCGGTACAGGGGCCCATGGCAGATTAGGGGCCTGGCAGCAGCTATGGGAGGCTCGTAATCTGCCAGCACCCTATGACAAAAAATGGAACACACCAGCAGTGTGAGGAGACCTGAAAGTGGCACATGGCAGAGTGTGGCGATGGAGACAGCAGCACTGGGAGGCGGTTCAGGGACACATGAGACACTGTGGACCTGGCAGCAGCATGAGGAGGCGGTACAGGGGCCCATGGCAGATTAAGGCCTGGCAGCAGCAATGGGAGGCCCGTAATCTGCCAGCACCCTATGACAAAATGGAACCCTGGGCTGGGGCAGGCAGAACCGCCGTATCTTTATCACGGTTTTCCCAGGCCACCGAATGGCGACGCTGCATATGCTGACGCAACGCTGTAGTCCCAACATGGGCCCCCTGGCCACGCTTGACTTTCTGGCCACATAGTCGACATACGGCTACGTTTACTTCCTCGGGCGGCTTGACGAAAAATTGCCACACCGCCGAGTAGGAAACTTTGCCCCCGCTACTCCTCACTGGCTGACTGCTACTTCCTCCGTGCACACCGGCACCACTACTGGCCGTGGTGGTAGGCTGCAGTGGAGCTGGTGCTCTACTCCGTGGCCGTTTGCCTCCACTGACACTGCTGCGACCCTGCTGCCTCCTGGCAGCAGCAATGGGAGGCCGTACAGGGACCCATGACACACTCTGGACCTGGCAGCAGCATGAAGAGGCGGTACAGGGGCCCATGGCAGATTACGGGCCTGGCAGCAGCAATGGGAGGCCCGTAATCTGCCAGCACCCTATGACAAAAAATGTAACACACCAGCAGTGTGAGGAGACATGAAAGTGGCACATGGCAGAGTGTGGCGATGGAGACAGCAGCAATGGGAGGCCGTACAGGGACCCATGAGAGACTCTGGACCTGGCAGCAGCATGAGGAGGCGGTACAGGGGCCCATGGCAGATTACGGGCCTGGCAGCAGCAATGGGAGGCCCGTAATCTGCCAGCACCCTATGACAAAAAATGGAACACACCAGCAGTGTGAGGAGACCTGAAAGTGGCACATGGCATGAGACACTGTGGACCTGGCAGCAGCATGAGGAGGCGGTACAGGGGCCCATGGCAGATTAGGGGCCTGGCAGCAGCAATGGGAGGCCCGTAATCTGCCAGCACCCTATGACAAAAAATGGAACACACCAGCAGTGTGAGGAGACCTGAAAGTGGCACATGGCATGAGACACTGTGGACCTGGCAGCAGCATGAGGAGGAGGTACAGGGGCCCATGGCAGATTACGGGCCTGGCAGCAGCAATGGGAGGCCCGTAATCTGCCAGCACCCTATGACAAAAAATGGAACACACCAGCAGTGTGAGGAGACCTAAAAGTGGCACATGGCATGAGACACTGTGGACCTGGCAGCAGCATGAGGAGGCGGTACAGGGGCCCATGGCAGATTAGGGGCCTGGCAGCAGCAATGGGAGGCCCGTAATCTGCCAGCACCCTATGACAAAAAATGGAACACACCAGCAGTGTGAGGAGACCTAAAAGTGGCACATGGCATGAGACACTGTGGACCTGGCAGCAGCATGAGGAGGCGGTACAGGGGCCCATGGCAGATTAGGGGCCTGGCAGCAGCTATGGGAGGCCCGTAATCTGCCAGCACCCTATGACAAAAAATGGAACACACCAGCAGTGTGAGGAGACCTGAAATTGGCACATGTTTGGGGCATGATTCATGGCGGATTTATTCAGTTGTGTCAGGAACTGGTGGTTTGAAATCCAGACTAATCCACGCCTGATTCATTTTCACAAACGTGAGTCTCTCCACACTTTGGGTGGACAGTCGTGTCCTCCGCGGAGTTACAATACCTCCTGCCGCACTAAACACGCGCTCCGATGCCACGCTACTGGCCGGGCATGACAGCCTTTCAAGGGCAAATTCAGCTAGTTGGGGCCAAAGGTCAAGTTTCGTTGCCCAGTAGTCAAGGGGATTGTCTACCTCAGTTGGCAGGGTGCTGTCCAAGTAGGCCCAAGCCTGTTGTTTGAGGTCCTGCTCCAGGTCCACCTGATGCTGCTGCTGCTGCGGCTGGTTAGTAGTTTCCTCACTGCGCTGGTGAAGAAAGCTACTCATCATCGACTGCAGACTGAGGCAGCCGCTGCTGGTGGAGCTGCCACTGCTCCTACCACCCCACCCCTCCCCTGCTGCCATGGCAGCGGAACGCGAGCGCACAGGGCCCACAGTGTCTGAGGATGGACGTTGGCGCAGAAAGGCAGAGACCAGCTGACTACATAGGTGGTTTTTATAGTACGTTATTTTGGCCTCCCTCTCAGCAGGTGTGAAAAAGGCCACCATTTTTGAACGGTAGCGAGGGTCCATCAAGGTGGACAGCCAAAAGTCATCCCTCTGTCTGATGGTTATTATTCGGCTGTCGCTACGCAAGCAACCGAGCATGCTATGGGCCATTTGTGCCAAGGAATGCGAGGGACTCCCTGCCTCCATCTCCACAGCATACTGCCACGGTGCGTCTGGGTCCTCTGTCTCCTCCTCCTCCTCCTCTACCAGATGCTCCTGCTCCTCCACTCCTGTCCGCTGAGTGGAAAAACCACCCATTTCACTCAATAATTCCTGAGCACAAATGTCCTCCTCTACCTCCTCCTCTTCTTCCTGTCCTGCCCCCACAGGGGTCATGTGGCGTTGAGATCTGTGCGCCACGTCTACCGCACCCTGACCAGCCATTGTTAACAGCATTTGTTCCAGGACGTGCAACAGAGGAATGACGTCGTTCATCCCATAGTCCTGCCGACTCACGAATAGCGTGGCCTCCTCAAAGGGCCTGAGCAAGCGGCAGGTGTCACGCATGAGCTGCCAATGGCTGACATCGAAGTTACACAGGGGAGTACCTTTATCCGCTGGTAACATCATGAAATCGGTGATGGCCTTTCGCTGTTCGTAAAGGCGGTCAAACATGTGTAGGGTTGAATTCCACCTTGTTGCAACGTCGCAGATCAGGCGATGCTGTGGAATTCCGTTCTGCCGCTGCAGCTCAAGGAGGGTGTGCTTTGCGGTGTAGGAATGGCTGAAATGCATGCAAGGTTTATGTGACATTTTAAGGATGTCTTGCAGTTTGATGGTGGATTTTAGGAACCGCTTGACAACCAGATTGAACATGTGAGCCATGCATGGCGCAAGGCACAACCTTCCTTGACGCAGAGCAGACACCATGTTCTTTCCGTTGTCGGTCAACATGGTTCCGATTTTCAGTTTGCGCGGAGACAGCCATCTGTCGATTTCTCTGTTCATTACACTGAGAAGTTCCTCCCCTGTGTGACTACGTTCGCCTGGACCTGGCAGCAGCATGAGGAGGCGGTACAGGGGCCCATGGCAGATTAGGGACCTGGCAGCAGCTATGGGAGGCCCGTAATCTGCCAGCACCCTATGACAAAAAATGTAACACACCAGCAGCGTGAGGAGACCTGAAAGTGGCACATGGCAGAGTGTGGCGATGGAGACAGCAGCAATGGGAGGCCGTACAGGGACCCATGAGACACTGTGGACCTGGCAGCAGCATGAGGAGGCGGTACAGGGGCCCATGGCAGATTAGGGGCCTGGCAGAAGCTATGGGAGGCCCGTAATCTGCCAGCACCCTATGTCAAAAAATGGAACACACCAGCAGTGTGTGAGGAGACCTGAAAGTGGCACATGGCAGAGTGTGGCGATGGAGACAGCAGCAATGGGAGGCCGTACAGGGACCCATGAGAGACTCTGGACCTGGCAGCAGCATGAGGAGGCGGTATAGGTGCCCATGGCAGATTAGGGGCCTGGCAGCAGCTATGAGAGGCCCGTAATCTGCCAGCACCCTATGACAAAAAATGGAACACACCAGCAGTGTGAGGAGACCTGAAAGTGGCACATGGCATGAGACACTGTGGACCTGGCAGCAGCATGAGGAGGTGGTATAGGGGCCCATGGCAGATTAGGGGCCTGGCAGCAGCTATGGGAGGCCCGTAATCTGCCAGCACCCTATGACAAAAAATGTAACACACCAGCAGTGTGAGGAGACCTGAAAGTGGCACATGGCAGAGTGTGGCGATGGAGACAGCAGCAATGGGAGGCCGTACAGGGACCCATGAGAGACTCTGGACCTGGCAGCAGCATGAGGAGGCGGTATAGGGGCCCATGGCAGATTAGGGGCCTGGCAGCAGCTATGGGAGGCCCGTAATCTGCCAGCACCCTATGTCAAAAAATGGAACACACCAGCAGTGTGTGAGGAGACCTGAAAGTGGCACATGGCAGAGTGTGGCGATGGAGACAGCAGCAATGGGAGGCCGTACAGGGACCCATGAGAGACTCTGGACCTGGCAGCAGCATGAGGAGGCGGTATAGAGGCCCATGACAGATTAAGGGCCTGGCAGCAGCTATGGGAGGCCCGTAATCTTCCAGCACCCTATGACAAAAAATGGAACACACCAGCAGTGTGAGGAGACCTGAAAGTGGCACATGGCATGAGACACTGTGGACCTGGCAGCAGCATGAGGAGGCGGTACAGGGGCCCATGGCAGATTAGGGGCCTGGCAGCAGCTATGGGAGGCCCGTAATCTGCCAGCACCCTATGACAAAAAATGGAACACACCAGCAGTGTGAGGAGACCTGAAAGTGGCACATGGCAGAGTGTGGCGATGGAGACAGCAGCAATGGGAGGCCGTACAGGGACCCATGAGAGACTCTGGACCTGGCAGCAGCATGAGGAGGCGGTATAGGGGCCCATGGCAGATTAGGGGCCTGGCAGCAGCTATGGGAGGCCCGTAATCTGCCAGCACCCTATGTCAAAAAATGGAACACACCAGCAGTGTGTGAGGAGACCTGAAAGTGGCACATGGCAGAGTGTGGCGATGGAGACAGCAGCAATGGGAGGCCGTACAGGGACCCATGAGAGACTCTGGACCTGGCAGCAGCATGAGGAGGCGGTATAGAGGCCCATGACAGATTAAGGGCCTGGCAGCAGCTATGGGAGGCCCGTAATCTTCCAGCACCCTATGACAAAAAATGGAACACACCAGCAGTGTGAGGAGACCTGAAAGTGGCACATGGCATGAGACACTGTGGACCTGGCAGCAGCATGAGGAGGCGGTACAGGGGCCCATGGCAGATTAGGGGCCTGGCAGCAGCTATGGGAGGCCCGTAATCTGCCAGTACCCTATGACAAAAAATGGAACACACCAGCAGTGTGAGGAGACCTGAAAGTGGCACATGGCATGAGACACTGTGGACCTGGCAGCAGCATGAGGAGGTGGTATAGGGGCCCATGGCAGATTAGGGGCCTGGCAGCAGCTATGGGAGGCCCGTAATCTGCCAGCACCCTATGACAAAAAATGTAACACACCAGCAGTGTGAGGAGACCTGAAAGTGGCACATGGCAGAGTGTGGCGATGGAGACAGCAGCAATGGGAGGCCGTACAGGGACCCATGAGAGACTCTGGACCTGGCAGCAGCATGAGGAGGCGGTATAGGGGCCCATGGCAGATTAGGGGCCTGGCAGCAGCTATGGGAGGCCCGTAATCTGCCAGCACCCTATGTCAAAAAATGGAACACACCAGCAGTGTGTGAGGAGACCTGAAAGTGACACATGGCAGAGTGTGGCGATGGAGACAGCAGCAATGGGAGGCCGTACAGGGACCCATGAGAGACTCTGGACCTGGCAGCAGCATGAGGAGGCGGTATAGAGGCCCATGACAGATTAAGGGCCTGGCAGCAGCTATGGGAGGCCCGTAATCTTCCAGCACCCTATGACAAAAAATGGAACACACCAGCAGTGTGAGGAGACCTGAAAGTGGCACATGGCATGAGACACTGTGGACCTGGCAGCAGCATGAGGAGGCGGTACAGGGGCCCATGGCAGATTAGGGGCCTGGCAGCAGCTATGGGAGGCCCGTAATCTGCCAGCACCCTATGACAAAAAATGGAACACACCAGCAGTGTGAGGAGACCTGAAAGTGGCACATGGCAGAGTGTGGCGATGGAGACAGCAGCAATGGGAGGCCGTACAGGGACCCATGAGAGACTCTGGACCTGGCAGCAGCATGAGGAGGCGGTATAGGGGCCCATGGCAGATTAGGGGCCTGGCAGCAGCTATGGGAGGCCCGTAATCTGCCAGCACCCTATGTCAAAAAAATTGAACACACCAGCAGTGTGTGAGGAGACCTGAAAGTGGCACATGGCAGAGTGTGGCGATGGAGAAAGCAGCAATGGGAGGCTGTACAGGGACCCATGAGACACTCTGGACCTGGCAGCAGCATGAGGAGGCGGTATAGGGGCCCATGGCAGATTAGGGGCCTGGCAGCAGCTATGGGAGGCCCGTAATCTGCCAGCACCCTATGTCAAAAAAATTGAACACACCAGCAGTGTGTGAGGAGACCTGAAAGTGGCACATGGCAGAGTGTGGCGATGGAGACAGCAGCAATGGGAGGCCACACAGGGATCCATGAGAGACTCTGGACCTGGCAGCAGCATGAGGAGGCGGTATAGGGGCCCATGGCAGATTAGGGGCCTGGCAGCAGCTATGGGAGGCCCGTAATCTGCCAGCACCCTATGTCAAAAAAATTGAACACACCAGCAGTGTGTGAGGAGACCTGAAAGTGGCACATGGCAGAGTGTGGCGATGGAGACAGCAGCAATGGGAGGCCGTACAGGGACCCACGAGACACTCTGGACCTGGCAGCAGCATGAGGAGGCGGTATAGGGGCCCATGGCAGATTAGGGGCCTGGCAGCAGCTATGGGAGGCCCGTAATCTGCCAGCACCCTATGTCAAAAAATGGAACACACCAGCAGTGTGTGTGGAGACCTGAAAGTGGCACATGGCAGAGTGTGGCGATGGAGACAGCAGCAATGGAGGCCGTACAGGGACCCATGAGACACTCTGGACCTGGCAGCAGCATGAGGAGGCGGTATAGGGGCCCATGGCAGATTAGGGGCCTGGCAGCAGCTATGGGAGGCCCGTAATCTGCCAGCACCCTATGACAAAAAATGTAACACACCAGCAGTGTGAGGAGACCTGAAAGTGGCACATGGCAGAGTGTGGCGATGGAGACAGCAGCAATGGGAGGCCGTACAGGGACCCATGAGACACTGTGGACCTGGCAGCAGCATGAGGAGGCGGTACAGGGGCCCATGGCAGATTAGGGGCCTGGCAGCAGCTATGGGAGGCCCGTAATCTGCCAGCACCCTATGTCAAAAAATGGAACACACCAGCAGTGTGTGAGGAGACCTGAAAGTGGCACATGGCAGAGTGTGGCGATGGAGACAGCAGCAATGGGAGGCCGTACAGGGACCCATGAGAGACTCTGGACCTGGCAGCAGCATGAGGAGGCGGTATAGGGGCCCATGGCAGATTAGGGGCCTGGCAGCAGCTATGGGAGGCCCGTAATCTGCCAGCACCCTATGACAAAAATGTAACACACCAGCAGTGTGAGGAGACCTGAAAGTGGCACATGGCAGAGTGTGGCGATGGAGACAGCAGCAATGGGAGGCCGTACAGGGACCCATGAGACACTGTGGACCTGGCAGCAGCATGAGGAGGCGGTACAGGGGCCCATGGCAGATTAGGGGCCTGGCAGCAGCTATGGGAGGCCCGTAATCTGCCAGCACCCTATGTCAAAAAATGGAACACACCAGCAGTGTGTGAGGAGACCTGAAAGTGGCACATGGCAGAGTGTGGCGATGGAGACAGCAGCAATGGGAGGCCGTACAGGGACCCATGAGACACTCTGGACCTGGCAGCAGCATGAGGAGGCGGTATAGGAGCACCATGGCAGATTAGGGGCCTGGCAGCAGCTATGGGAGGCCCGTAATCTGCCAGCACCCTATGTCAAAAAATGGAACACACCAGCAGTGTGTGAGGAGACCTGAAAGTGGCACATGGCAGAGTGTGGCGATGGAGACAGCAGCAATGGGAGGCCGTACAGGGACCCATGAGAGACTCTGGACCTGGCAGCAGCATGAGGAGGCGGTATAGGGGCCCATGGCAGATTAGGGGCCTGGCAGCAGCTATGGGAGGCCCGTAATCTGCCAGCACCCTATGTCAAAAAAATTGAACACACCAGCAGTGTGTGAGGAGACCTGAAAGTGGCACATGGCAGAGTGTGGCGATGGAGACAGCAGCAATGGGAGGCCGTACAGGGACCCATGAGAGACTCTGGACCTGGCAGCAGCATGAGGAGGCGGTATAGGGGCCCATGGCAGATTAGGGGCCTGGCAGCAGCTATGGGAGGCCCGTAATCTGCCAGCACCCTATGTCAAAAAATGGAACACACCAGCAGTGTGTGAGGAGACCTGAAAGTGGCACATGGCAGAGTGTGGCGATGGAGACAGCAGCAATGGGAGGCCGTACAGGGACCCATGAGAGACTCTGGACCTGGCAGCAGCATGAGGAGGCGGTATAGGGGCCCATGGCAGATTAGGGGCCTGGCAGCAGCTATGGGAGGCCCGTAATCTGCCAGCACCCTATGTCAAAAAAATTGAACACACCAGCAGTGTGTGAGGAGACCTGAAAGTGGCACATGGCAGAGTGTGGCGATGGAGACAGCAGCAATGGGAGGCCGTACAGGGACCCATGAGACACTCTGGACCTGGCAGCAGCATGAGGAGGCGGTATAGGGGACCATGGCAGATTAGGGGCCTGGCAGCAGCTATGGGAGGCCCGTAATCTGCCAGCACCCTATGTCAAAAAATGGAACACACCAGCAGTGTGTGAGGAGACCTAAAAGTGGCACATGGCAGAGTGTGGCGATGGAGACAGCAGCAATGGGAGGCCGTACAGGGACCCATGAGAGACTCTGGACCTGGCAGCAGCATGAGGAGGCGGTATAGGGGCCCATGGCAGATTAGGGGCCTGGCAGCAGCTATGGGAGGCCCGTAATCTGCCAGCACCCTATGACAAAAAATGGAACACACCAGCAGTGTGAGGAGACCTGAAAGTGGCACATGGCAGAGTGTGGCGATGGAGGCAGCAGCAATGGGAGGCCGTACAGGGACCCATGAGACACTCTGGACCTGGCAGCAGCATGAGGAGGCGGTATAGGGGCCCATGGCAGATTAGGGGCCTGGCAGCAGCTATGGGAGGCCCGTAATCTGCCAGCACCCTATGTCAAAAAATTGAACACACCAGCAGTGTGTGAGGAGACCTGAAAGTGGCACGTGGCAGAGTGTGGCGATGGAGACAGCAGCAATGGGAGGCCGTACAGGGACCCATGAGACACTCTGGACCTGGCAGCAGCATGAGGAGGCGCTATAGGGGCCCATGGCAGATTAGGGGCCTGGCAGCAGCTATGGGAGGTCCGTAATCTGCCAGCACCCTATGTCAAAAAATGGAACACACCAGCAGTGTGTGAGGAGACCTGAAAGTGGCACATGGCAGAGTGTGGCGATGGAGACAGCAGCAATGGGAGGCTGTACAGGGACCCATAAGAGACTCTGGACTTCGCAGCAGCATGAGGAGGCGGTATAGGGGACCATGGCAGATTAGGGGCCTGGCAGCAGCTATGGGAGGCCCGTAATCTGCCAGCACCCTATGACAAAAAATGGAACACACCAGCAGTGTGAGGAGACCTGAAAGTGGCACATGGCATGAGACACTGTGGACCTGGCAGCAGCATGAGGAGGCGGTACAGGGGCCCATGGAAGATTAGGGGCCTGGCAGCAGCTATGGGAGGCCCGTAATCTGCCAGCACCCTATGACAAAAAATGGAACACACCAGCAGTGTGTGAGGAGACCTGTAAGTGGCACATGGCAGAGTGTGGCGATGGAGACAACCCACCGACTGTTTTGCTCGCTGCCAAGCTGCCACCCTCTTCTCCTGATGATGCGGAAGCAATAGCCTGATGACGACGAGGCTGCCAAGTGCGATCAGCCTCATCATCATCAATTAGGGTCTCCGCCTCACTACTAGCCCCCTCGGCTGCGTGTGGGTCAGGAGACAGACCTGTCTCTAGACCGGCTACCGAGCCACTCTCCTCACCACTACTTCTTCGCCTGGCTGCTGAAGAGGCGGATGTCTCCCCCCGTTCCTGACCGCCCTCTGTTAGCTCTTCCTCACTGTACTGGATGACACCGGGAGCACTGGCCTCTGGCTGCGAATAGTGCTGCCTCGACCCCTTCCTCTGCTGCCACGTCTGCTCGCTCCTAAAACATTGCCTCCTCTGCCACTCCTCTGCATGTTGTCTGACATACTCTTTAATTCAACGATTCTGTGTCCCTGAGTAACAATTCTGTGTCTGTCCCTGAGTAACAATTCTGTGTCCCTGAGTAACGTTTCTGTGGCCCTAAGTAACAGTTCTGTGGCCCTCAGTAACAATTCTGTGTCCCTCAGTAACAATTCTGTGTCTGTCCCTGAGTAACAATTCTGTGTCCCTGAGTAACAATTATGTGTCCCTCAGTAACAATTCTGTGTCCCTCAGTAACAATTCTGTGTCCCTCAGTAACAATTCTGTGTCCCTCAGTAACAATTCTGTGTCCCTGAGTAACAATTCTGTGTCTGTCCCTGAGTAAGAATTCTGTGTCTGTCCCTGAGTAACAATTCTGTGGCCCTAAGTAACGTTTCTGTGGCCCTAAGTAACGTTTCTGTGGCCCTAAGTAACGGTTCTGTGTCCCTCAGTAACAATTCTGTATCCCTCAGTAACAATTCTGTGTCCCTCAGTAACAATTCTGTGTCCCTCAGTAACAATTCTGTGTCCCTGAGTAACAATTCTGTGTCTGTCCCTGAGTAAGAATTCTGTGTCTGTCCCTGATTAACAATTCTGTGTCCCTGAGTAACGTTTCTGTGGCCCTAAGTAACAGTTCTGTGGCCCTCAGTAACAATTCTGTGTCCCTCAGTAACAATTCTGTGTCCCTCAGTAACAATTCTGTGTCTGTCCCTGAGTAACAATTCTGTGTCTGTCCCTGAGTAACAATTCTGTGTCCCTGAGTAACGTTTCTGTGGCCCTAAGTAACAGTACTGTGGCCCTCAGTAACAATTCTGTGTCCCTCAGTAACAATTCTGTGTCCCTCAGTAACAATTCTGTGTCTGTCTCTGAGTAACAATTCTGTGTCCCTGAGTAACAATTCTGTGTCCCTCAGTAACAATTCTGTGTCCCTCAGTAACAATTCTGTGTCCCTCAGTAACAATTCTGTGTCCCTCAGTAACAATTCTGTGTCCCTGAGTAACAATTCTGTGTCTGTCCCTGAGTAAGAATTCTGTGTCTGTCCCTGAGTAACAATTCTGTGTCCCTAAGTAACGTTTCTGTGGCCCTAAGTAACGTTTCTGTGGCCCTAAGTAACGATTCTGTGGCCCTAAGTAACGTTTCTGTGGCCCTAAGTAACGTTTCTGTGGCCCTAAGTAACGGTTCTGTGTCCCTCAGTAACAATTCTGTATCCCTCAGTAACAATTCTGTGTCTGTCCCTAAGTAACAATTCTGTGGCCCTAAGTAAAGTTTCTGTGGCCATAAGTAACGTTTCTGTGTCCCTAAGTAACGATTCTGTGGCCCTAAGTAACGATTCTGTGGCCCTAAGTAACGTTTCTGTAGCCCTAAGTAATGTTTCTGTGGCCCGAAGTAACGTTTCTGTGGCCCTAAGTAACGATTCTGTGGCCCTCAGTAACAATTCTGTGGCCCTCAGTAACAATTCTGTGTCTGTCCCTAAGTAACAATTCTGTGGCCCTAAGTAACGTTTCTGTGGCCCTAAGTAACGTTTCTGTGGCCCTAAGTAACGATTCTGTGGCCCTAAGTAACGTTTCTGTGGCCCTAAGTAATGTTTCTGTGGCCCTCAGTAACAAATATGTGTCCCTCAGCAACAATTCTGTGTCTGTCCCTAAGTAACAATTCTGTGGCCATAAGTAACGTTTCTGTGGCCCTAAGTAACGGTTCTGTGGCCCTCAGTAACAATTCTGTGTCCCTCAATAACAATTCTGTGTCTGTCCCTAAGTAACAATTCTGTGGCCCTAAGTAACGTTTCTGTGGCCCTAAGTAACGTTTCTGTGGCCCTAAGTAACGATTCTGTGGCCCTAAGTAACGTTTCTGTGGCCCTAAGTAACGTTTCTGTGGCCCTAAGTAACGATTCTGTGGCCCTAAGTAACGTTTCTGTGGCCCTAAGTAACGTTTCTGTGGCCCTCAGTAACAATTCTGTGGCCCTCAGTAACAATTCTGTGTCTGTCCCTAAGTAACAATTCTGTGGCCCTAAGTAACGTTTCTGTGGCCCTAAGTAACGGTTCTGTGGCCCTCAGTAACAATTCTGTGTCCCTCAATAACAATTCTGTGTCTGTCCCTAAGTAACAATTCTGTGGCCCTAAGTAACGTTTCTGTGGCCCTAAGTAACGATTCTGTGGCCCTAAGTAACGTTTCTGTGGCCCTAAGTAACGTTTCTGTGGCCCTCAGTAACAAATCTGTGTCCCTCAGTAACAATTCTGTGTCTGTCCCTAAGTAACAATTCTGTGGCCCTAAGTAACGTTTCTGTGGCCCTAAGTAAGGATTCTGTGGCCCTAAGTAACGTTTCTGTGGCCCTCAGTAACAAATCTGTGTGCCTCAGTAACAATTCTGTGTCTGTCCCTCAGTAACAATTCTGTGGCTATAAGTAACGATTCTGTGGCCCTAAGTAACGGTTCTGTGTCCCTCAGTAACAATTCTGTGTCCCTCAATAACAATTCTGTGTCTGTCCCTCAGTAACAATTCTGTGGCCCTAAGTAACGTTTCTGTGGCCCTAAGTAACGTTTCTGTGGCCCTAAGTAACGATTCTGTGGCCCTCAGTAACAATTCTGTATCCCTCAGTAACAATTCTGTGTCTGTCCCTGAGTAACAATTCTGTGTCCCTAAGTAACGTTTCTGTGGCCCTAACTAACGATTCTGTGGCCCTAAGTAACATTTCTGTGGCCCTAAGTAACGTTTCTGTGGCCCTCAGTAACAAATCTGTGTCCCTCAGTAACAATTCTGTGTCCCTCAGTAACAATTCTGTGTCTGTCCCTAAGTAACAATTCTGTGGCCCTAAGTAACGTTTCTGTGGCCCTAAGTAACGATTCTGTGGCCCTCAGTAACAAATCTGTGTCCCTCAGTAACAATTCTGTGTCTGTCCCTAAGTAACAATTCTGTGGCCCTAAGTAACGATTCTGTGGCCCTCAGTAACAAATCTGTGTCCCTCAGTAACAATTCTGTGTCTGTCCCTAAGTAACAATTCTGTGGCCCTAAGTAACGTTTCTGTGGCCCTAAGTAACGATTCTGTGGCCCTCAGTAACAATTCTGTATCCCTCAGTAACAATTCTGTCTGTCCCTGAGTAACAATTCTGTGTCCCTAAGTAACGTTTCTGTGGCCCTAACTAACGATTCTGTGGCCCTAAGTAACATTTCTGTGGCCCTATGTAACGTTTCTATGGCCCTAAGTAACGATTCTGTGGCCCTAACTAACGTTTCTGTGTCCCTAAGTAACGTTTCTCTGTCCCTAACTCTCTCCCTGCATACAGCCAGGTCTGCCTCTGTTTAATGACTGGAGGCAAATGGAGAATTCTAAAATGGCCGCCATTTATAGCTCGACCATTACACTGTGCTGGCTGGCTGGCTGCTGATTGGCTAATGCGATCACATGTCATGAATGAATGCATTATGGGTCAGCGCGCCTTGTCTGCGCGCCTTCCCAGACATCCCCGCTCCGTCGCTGCACATGTCGCTGCCATTTTAGGAAAAATTTCGATTCGCACATCCGAAGTCTGCTTATTTTCGGATTCGACGCGAATCGAAATTTTCCTAATATTCGAAACGAATTCCACTTCGCCTACTTCGATTCGCTCATCTCTAAAAACAGCATTCAATTCAGCATTCTATGCTCCAAGCTGCTCTGCTCCACAGCCACTTGAAGGCCAGTGCTGGGGGCTCTACAAACCATCCCAGCTCACAGACTAGTTTCTGAAAAAGACAGCCATCATATACTGGAGGGATCACTAATGTTCACATTTATTGCATGGAATATGCACAAGCATGGTTTGACAGTCCCTGCCCTAGAACTCTCCACTATTGCCCCCAGTAGATGCTCTACGACTAAGCCCTATTGGGTGATGCGGTACTAAGACGCGGACTGTCAAAGTCATGCTTGTGGATATCCTATGCAGTAATGTAAACATTAACTGCTTCCCGACCACCCTATAGCAGACATACTGCTACAGGCCGGCACGGGTGCGCAAAATCATGTATATGTACAAGATTTTGCATTTCCGGGTAGGGGGCGCACGGGCCCCACCTGCACCACCATTCATGGCTGCGGCTGTCAATCACCAGGTCCCGGCTGATGATTACTCGCTGGCACGCGGTGATTTCCAAGCATCTCCGAAGGGAGGAGAACTGTATGTAAACAATACAGTTCTCCTCCCTGTCAGCTCGTGCACACTGCTTTGGATGGCTGTGCACGGCAGAGTCATGCAAATCAGTGTGATTACAGTGAAGCACAGACACACAGACACAAGTAAAACACTCCCAGCACACAGTTAACCCTTTGATCACCCCTCATGTTAACCCCTTCCTGCCCAGTGCCCTTACTACAGTGTCAATGCTTTTTTTTAGCACTGTTCATTGTATTGGTGTCACTGGGGATGTTAGTGATACCACATCAGTTCCCCCCAGTGTCAGAATGCCGGCTGTAGTCCCGCAGTCTATACTGCCATTAGTAAACGCTAAAACTTTCACAAAAACCATTTAATTTACATATATTGGGATTTTTTTTTAGCAAAGACATGTAGCAGAATACATTTTGGCTGAAATTTATGCCGAAATATGATTTGTTAATTTTTTTACTGGACATGTTTAATAGCAAAAAGTCAAAAACATTGTTTATTTCTTAAAGTTGTCGGCCTTTTTTTTCTTTTATAACGCAAAAAAAAAAAACGCACAGGCGATCAGATACCCCCAAAAGAAAGCTCAATTCGTGGGGAAAAAAAGGACATAAATTTAATTTTGGTGCAGCATTGCATGACCGCGCAATTATCAGTTAAAGTAACGCAGCGCCGTAACCCAAAAAGTGGCCTGGTCAGGAAGGAGGGTAAATCCTCTGGAGGGCAAGTGGTTAATGATCTTTCCAGTGTGTGGTGGCTTCCTTTTTCAGCATGCAATGTATGATTGAATACTTTATTTCTATGCATTATTTCTTTTGTAGTTCAATGATTATACCATGTACTAAATACCAAGTGATCATGTCAGTGAAAGGGCCTTTCTCTTACAGTGTGACAAGGCTAAATACCCTGTAGTGAAATCACTGAAGTGTTGTTATTTTATGCAGTCACTGAAGTCCTTGGACTGCATGATTATACCGTTCATGTTGAAGGGAAGTTTTATCAGCATTGCCGCTGTTATCTACACTTCCTGCCCACAGAGTGAGTTTGTAGGTTAGGGTTCATTGAAACTGTAGTCCAGTGGACCACCTTGTATCTGTAGAAAGTGATATAGGGCACCCTCTTGGACCCCTTCTCTTGGTCCCAGTTGCATGAAGAGCTCTGCTGCAGAGAGGACAATATTATAGAGTAATTTTTTTTACATTAGGTGGACTTGAAACCACAATGCTGCCTTTTTTAAGGTTTAATCTGACAGGAACACAGCCAGGGTCCTTCAGGGCTGTGCCACTGCCGACTCCGCCATTTTAATAAAATAAACTTCTAAGAATGATAGTGACTTGATGCATGCTAGGAGTGATCCCAAATTTTGGTCTGCAAGTGGTGCCTGCAGAGAGGAGCCAAGTAACTGACATGGGCGAGGGGACCTTATAAAAACACATCTCAACTCCATTTACTTCAGCCCTACAAAGGTCTCTCCATTTTTATTCTCATGCAAGCAGCTTTTATTGAACAGTGTATATTTGCATGTGGTTTTAAGCACAGGGCAGCATTTCCTCATTTCAAACAGTAACAAAATACATAAAAGAAATTGCCCAAGGGACTTTTCCAAGTCCAAATGGCAAACAATGATATAAAAAATTATAAAATATAAGATAAAAATGCTGTATATCTATGGCAGTAAGATTGGTCATTTTAAAGTGTCTCTGCTTTAACTGTGGGTGTAACTCTTTTCTACAGTTCTTCAGTTAAAAAACAATTATCCTGCTGAAGTTAACAAAGATTCACAACACACATTGAGAAAAGTTTTTCAATAAATGAATGTCAATGATGTAGTGTAGTTACCTACTGATGTTTGTTATTATTCAACTTTTGATAATTTATCTAAATGGAAATACCCAAATTACTGTTATAAGTGTGTGTTGATAATTTGTATTGTGATTTTTATGCTATTGTAATAAAGAACTTATGGGTTTAATATTTTTTTATATATCATTGTTTGGAGTTTCTTGGAAAGGTCCCTTGGGCATTTTGTGCCTTTATTGGATGTTGAGCTACTGTATATGCGGCATGTCACATGCAGTATCCTCCCCTGTTCCAGTGTAGACAGAAGTGGCCATGTGAAATAAGCTCAATTCCATCAAGTCTTACCAAATGAGTATCTTTGGAATGTGTGCATACAGTATGTTTATTCTGCCCATAAGTTATTTATTGTTAATAATGGTTGTAATTAGCACATACTGTATCTAAAGAGAACTGTGAATGTTATGCCTTTTTTAGAACAAATAAATGTGTATAAGTTCTTATTATAACATTATTTGGAGCTTATTTTTCTAGTACCAAAAAACTTTATTGAAACAGTATGTCACATACGGAAGTTCAAATCAAATAACACTCCAAACGGAAAAAAGATACAGCATACCCACACAGGGTGCACAGGTGAATAGGTAGCGTGAAAGTGTGCGAAACTAAGATTTGTCCAAATCAGCATGGAGATTAAGGTGAACATGAAATGCGAGAGGTCATGAACATTGTCCCATAGTTTACAGCCATAGCTGTAACATCATCAATAAGTAGTCAAAAAGCTAATCTGGTATGAAAAATGGCAACCATGTATCATAGAAAAGGCTCACATAGCAGTGGGTTGTAGTAAAGTAAGCAGCCTGTGAAGGAGGAAAAAGAAGTGGGGAAAGGACCCCAGAAACAGAGGAGGATGAGACTAGCAAAGAGACAAAAAGAAGGGGAGGGTAAGGGGAATTTGCCATAGAGGTCAGCTTGTTCCTGCAAAATGGGAGGCAGGATGGGAAAGCGTTGGACCCTGGATCATAGTTAGAGGAACCATGTAGTGAAGCCTGAGACCAACTGATAATCGAGCCAGGGTTGCCATATTGAGGGGAATTTATCATACATATCCTCTAATATCGCCGTTAGTTTTTCATTGATAAAAATACCTTGTATTCTGGATTTGATTTCCTCAAAGCTAAGGGTTGTGGATTTCCAGGCAGAGGCTATGATTTGCTTTGTTGCCATAAAGATGAAAATGATTAAGGTACATGGCTGCCTAAGCACATCTTTTTTTTGTGAAGAAGAGTTTCCCATGGGTTTTTTCCGGATGTTAATTTGCGTTAGTGAATGGATTATGTTCTACACTCTTATCCATAGGTGACACACCACAGGACAAGACCATATTGAGGCCACAACCCGGCCCCACAGCCCCAAAAGCAGGAGAACTTATAGTTAGGAATGTATTTAGCAATGCGCACTGGCATGAAATACCACCGGGAAGGAGCATTGTATGAATTTTCAAGAGCTTGTATATTACGGGAGCATTTCGAGGTGGCTTTCAAAAATCAACACCCAGTTGGAGCTTATTTTTCTAATAAATTAATGTAACAGAAACTTACTGCAAGGGACATCACAGATCTGGATAGGAAATGAGTAATTCACATCCTCTCTTATGCCCTGTGAAGTAAAGAAGTCAAGAGAATTTAGAAACGTATTATATTAATGAATACCTAATTACAAAGCCTAAACAGACGCATTGATTATTGTCAGTTTATTTTAGTCATCTATATTTATAAACTGTACTGCAATTATTCTTCTACAGGATTCTTGCTTTGTCCCACTGTTCAAATTCATTTTTACAAATATTACAACATTTAGCTAACATTTTCCATTTATTTTCACTCATTCACCTGAGATGCCTTTCAACGATAAAAGCTGTTTTTCTCTTTGAATATGGCAAACAATGGTTGCAAACATGCTTCTTAAATTAATATTTAGACATGTATTTCCTTTAGGGTAGATTCAGTTGAGGTTGCATAGCATTCATGATAACATTATAAATATTCAATATGTATTTCTGCAACTTTGACATTCAACCGAGTTTTTGAAGCACTTTGAAAAATACAGTTCCCTATAAAGCACCACCAGCTATAGTGGGTCCAAAATGGAGCAAGAATCTTAAATTTAGGCATTGGTCATTTTGATCAAATCTGCATGCACAGCTTTTAACTTCAGCTTGTTCAATTAAGCTTTGACAAGAAAACCTGGAAGCTGATTGGTTTCTATGCAGACCTGCATCAGATATTGCCGTCCCCAGGTTTAGTAAATCAACTCCTATGTGTTTTACTTTGGCTTTTGTTTAAACTTTTACAAATAAATAAGTCTTCCTTATATCCCACACCCAAAGAATATAGTATGTACGGTAATAAGTATTTAACATGCATTGTATTAAGCATGCCATTCACTTTGTTTCAGCAGCCAAAGCTCCACAATAAACTGGATTCACGCTAACACGTTTGTGTTTCAAATCATTTTTTAGATGCATTTTTGAAGACTTTTATGATTTACTGACATGCCTTACCATTCCTTACCAAAGTCCTTATAATGTGCATTGAAAGATGAAAACGAGACAGGATCTTTATTGGCCCTTGCTGGTCAACACACTGCCTACTGTATATGTACTAGCACCATAAAAACCATAGCAAACCTCTGCACATGTTTTAACAGGAATTAAAACCCATGCATGAAATCACATGGGAGTGAATGTGTAATGAAAACGAATATACAGCCTTTTTTTTTTATTGTAGCATACCGCAACACACAAATGTACAGATGCGAAACATCTGTGATTGTGGTGTGCTACAAATCAACTGTATTGCTGGGAACTGTGTAGTACCATTTAAAAAGAATCTTGTCTTTGTATTACCACCCTGTACCACAGTCAATCAGGAGGAGTTAAGCCATCTGACATGACATATGCATAAAAGCAATGCAGGAATAATACATCATCATCCTCATACCTCGAATCATCAGTCTTGCTCCTCAGAGACTTCATCATCCGCATTTTAAAACATTAGTCATGCTACTTAAAGAAAAATATCATCTTTTGATCTCAGCTTGAATATCAGTCACGCTGCTCATAGACGTCATAACTAGTAGTTTTTATATATTATTCCTATTTTTCACAAAAATATCACAATTTAATAGGGGAACAATAATGTTACACTGATTGCTTTGGTAAACGAACAAAATAACTCAGATATTGGTCATGAATGCCTAATTAATTAGAAAGAACGCCCAGATATATACGCTCTCTGAGTCTCTGACTGAATACCGTCCTTTACTTACAATCACAAGCTGAAAGGATAGAAAACGTACTGTACATTCTACAGTTCTACATGAGTCCATATTACCCACAGCCATACCTTTCCTACAGGCATCCATGCCCGATTAAAGTACGATGTGATGGAACAATACACACAGACCGCTACTAATACAATCAGGGTACCCCAACCCTCTAACCCTCTAACCCTCCCACACGCCTCCCCCCCCTTCAAGGGGGGGGGGAGAGAAGGGAGGGAAGGGAAGGGAAGAGAAAGGAAAAGTTTGCCATCCTGAATGTTGGATACTGAATTGCCATTTAATACATGGTGCTATTATTGTATTTACTTGATGTTAACTGTGGATGTTATAGGGGTTGTTTTGCTTTTTGTTCTCCCGATTGTTATATTCACTACCCCCCATTCTCGGTATTCTTTGTATCTTATATATTCAATTAAACTTTATTTTGGAAAAAAAAAACTATAGAAATTACATGAGTAAAAGAGACATATCTATTTATTTATATTTTGGTAAATTATTTTGAACTAAAATAATAAAGTATGGAAAAAAATCGAAAAAGAAAAAGAGAAAGGAGTAGAAGAAAGAAAAGAGGAAAAAATTAGTGAATGTGTTTCCAAAGGCCCACAGTGTTGTTTAATCTCAGTTATCAGCATCTCCATCTTCAATATTCATAGTCATAATACATCTGCAATCTACTGAGGCAGTGCTGGTCAGAGTTTCACTGCTACTAATCAAATACAGTGCTGTTTACTTTTTTTTATCTTCAGAGAATTGTCAATGAATTTCTGTGTTTAGCATATACTGTATGTTACCATTTTTTGTTACCATTAAAATTCCATTTTTTAGCCATTATTCTACCCTTTCTTATTCATCCTTCACAAGTGGGCTTCATACGGGGTCTATCAGCCACGTTGAATATACACAAAGTTTTAACTGTCTTACACCAAGCTAAAAATAACCCACTCCAAGATCTAGAGATTATCTGCTTTGACGCTGAAAAAGCGTTTGATAATGTCAGTTTCCAATGGCTTCATTTAGCACTGCATAAGTTTGGTTTTTCAGGTCCTTTTACGCATTTAATTCACGCTATGTACTACCAGCACAGGTAATAGCGCCAGGCCGAATTTCCAATCTCATACTACTACATAAAGGAACAAGGCAAGGATGTCCTTTATCCATCTTGCTCTGCAATCTAGCTTTAGAACCTCTAGCCCGCTTCCTAATGTTTACCTCTCAGCTTCATGGAATTCAATTGGCACAGCAAGATCTGCGATTAGCGTTATTCGCAGAGGACATTTTAATATTTACATCCAACCCGACCTTAGACTTACGATATATACATGCTGATTTCTCGGCTTTCCGACATTGTTCAGGCCTACGCATACATTTTGCAAAAAGCGAAGTCCTCCCACTTTACCACACACGCCCCCCTATATTAGTGCAAAATTCACTTTTCAAAATAACTACAAGCCACATCACATATCTAGGCATCAAAATAAGGAAACGCTCTTCGTCTTTATACTCACTTAACTATTCACCAGTAATTCAAAAAAATCATTGGAGAATTGGAGATGTGGAAAGACCTGCCGTTATCACTTATGGGACGGGCTCACCTCTTCAAGATGGTGAGTTTCCCAAAATTATTATACCCCCATCAAACTATCCCCCTTCTGCTTAGACATACGGATATCACCAAACTCAACAAGGCGATCTCCAGTTTTCTGTGGAGAGGGCGCCGCCCACGCATTGCGCTACACAAGTTATTTCTTCCTAGGTGCGAGGGGGGGTCTCAGTCTCCCCAACTTTCAAACCTATAATCTATCAAGTATTTACGCGTCTGCATTGATTGATTGACCCAATCGTCCACATACTCTAACTACCAACTTGAGTCCGCCATGGTCCATCCATTTGAGCTCACGGCCATTTTACATTCAAACTCTAATTCACTCCCATCCGATCTAAAACACAACCCACTTATACGTGACACACTTATTACCTGGAAAGAGGTTAGATGTAAACTAGGAGTTTCTCCCTGGCTATCTCGCTTTCTTCCTATTCATCATAATCCTTTTTTTCTGTCCCTCAACAACATGCAGCATGTGAAATGTGGTTTTCCGAGGATCTCAAATTTATAAGCCAATTGTTTGACACCTCCTCTGGCTCTCCCCTACCTCTTCAACAAATTCTTAGCTCCTTCAACTTACCCCCCCCCCCCACCACTTTTTGCACATTCTACAAGTCCGGAATTTTGTGAACTCGGTGGTCCCGAACAAATCTATCCGATTCCGCACATCAATGATAGACGTCCTAGCCAGAAATCGAAAATACAAAATAACCAACATCTACGGCTCCCTAAATCTGCATTATATGAAACCACTAGAAACTTCCACTGCTATTAACTCTTGGATAAGGGACTTTGATAATGCCTTTACTGTGGATCAAATCCTCACCAGATTCAATACTACATGTGCATTTAACTCTAATAGTTTTGGCATGAGCAGCAGTTCAAAATTATGCATCATGCTTATATGCCTTGCCTACACTTCAGAGCCGATCCGTCTGTATCTACCTGTCCGCTTTTTGGATCTTACAAACCCTCACTACAACACAGATTTTGGCTCTGTTCATCTGTATCTAACTTCTGGAACCAATTACTCAACTTTATAACTTTCATCACCAATCTTCAATTACCTAAAGATCCTTTACTTCTTCTTTTCGGTAATTTGGAACTATCTACCTCTACAATTTCCTATACACAGTTTGCTACATTCCGGGCCCATAAACCGTGGCTTTCCACCTGCCTATTGGCAGCAAGAGGAGCTATATTAAAAAATGAGTCTCCAACTATCCACCAACTATCGTGGATGTTAAACAAGATCTTAACTTCCTCCTCCGCCTAGACCGGCTCGATGTATTAATTACATCATGCAATCATGGAGCGGATTACTACACTCGAAAGTGGAGACTTTATATTGCGAGATCATTTCCTGCCCCGGAGCAACAGTCCTTTTTCCAAGGTTCTAAAGTATAGAAACAGGTTCCATAATGTTACTTTTTGCTATATTGTCTTGTCTTCGCTCAATGTAAGCATCTTTGAGATATATTGTGTTTGTTGAGTCTATCTGTTGCTGCTCTCCCACCAGTAATAGGCAATGAATCCCTCTCCTCTTTTATTTCTCTCCCTTACCTTTTTATTTCCCTGTTTTCGTCATCCTCTTTTCCACCAATAATTTGTGAAAACATACATTACATCACATTATATTATATTACATTGCATTGCACAACATTCTTTTTTATTATCTTCTTATCTGGCTTTTCAGTGCTGAAGCAGCTGGCTTCCCGGGGAAGTGCTACTCTACCCATCCCCCTCTCCCTTTTTTTTTTCCTCCGTCTCTTTCTCCATTCTCTCAATCCCAGTTTTTATGTTTCATTATGTTGATTATAGGTTTTTATGTTTTTTCTAGCCTACATACATGATATTTACCTTCACCTTCAATCTCTTTAATGGCTATTGGTCAACATATCGTTATACATCCTTCTCCCAATAATTTTATCTATGTCATCACATAATTTTACATCTTTCCTCCTACTCACTAGTGGCCCCCAAAGCTTAACATCTTTCATAATCCTCATAGCTCCTATACGGGTTCTTCTTTCTTTTTACTGAAAGCTATTAGTGCTTATCCTCCCCACCTCAGGGGTCACTTAAGTGTTCCTATTTGATTGCTATTTTTACTGCTTTGATTAAACTGTCTGTAAATTGTCAACTATGTTATGTTGCCATGCTAAACCTTCGACAGTGAACGTTGGTTGCTGTTATGTAAACAACAAAACCCAATAAAGTTTCTTTAAAAAAAAAAAATTAATTTTTACAACAAACTCACTAACCAGCAGGCATATCAATATTCATTTTGCTTCTCTCATTTTAGCAGTTCTGAATGACAGAATTGTCACACACAGTTGGTGTTATCCATTTTTAAGGTCTACCTAGTTAGTGAGGCTTCAATAAATATTGGCAGGAGCAGGGACACCGCTCTCTGCAAAAAATGTTTCTATGAATTCTGTTCTAGTGCTGCTAAAATATAAGTATCTAGTGTTACCCCTAGCAATAAGGATAAACACAATCAAGCAGACCGCTGTATTGATAACAATACATAATCCTATGCTAAATCAACTCTCCAAACACTGGGCTTATATTAAAATCAATATATTACTACAAGGGGTCTTCAAAAGTTTCCACACTTCTATATAAATAATGGAGTTTAAAAAAGTGCATAAACTTTTGAAAGAACCCTTGTATAATAAACTTCAAACAAACAAAACTCAAGGTGCACAAAACATGTCAGTATAAGGAATACCTTATACAGTCCTATAGAAACAAACAAAGCAAAACAAAACTCAGTTGAATAAACTGCAACAGTTCAGGAATGTGTAATGAATCACCATTCTATATGTCTCTTCTTTGAACCACAAAACACATTGCAAAGATCTTTACTGAAAAACAAGCTACCCCATTCCCTCTGTATACACAAACCACCAGAATGACTGCGACTTCTATGCTATAGAGTCTAGATCATAATCACCATCTTCCATTCTTAGCCAGCGTAAGACTTAAAAAGCACAACATAGTGTGATAACATTTTAAAAATGTATTAAGATCACTAGCTGAGATGTACCCACTTTTTGTATGCTAAAACTACACTACGCCACTTAATGATCTGACTTTACCTACAGTATATGCTCAGTACTCCAGCCTCTTCTTCACTGACATCTATGGATTTCTGTGTGTGTGCTTTTAGTTCCACTCTAACAGGTTTCATGATAGGAGACTTTGTCAGGGCATGCTTTGTCATGTTGGCCACCTCCACAACATATTGAGTAATTTGAGGAATATTACAATACATAAAAAACAAGGATAACTGCACTTTCAGACGAAGTAACACACCAGATGTATATTTACGTACATGCTATGTATGGCCAGCCAGCAATTCCTTGATAGGGGATGGCCCATAGAAATGTATGAAGATCAACTATTTAGGTGCATACACATCAATCATTTTCCTTAGGCACACATACTGCCGTAACATCCCACGTTTAATATTACACTGGCATCTGCAAATGAGTGACAGAGCTCTTGTTCCATGCACCAGTCAGAGCATGTTCTCCTCTAGCATCAGACAACAGGATTTCTCTTACCTGCCCTTATGCCACTACACAGAGGATCCCATCTCCCCACACTGACAGGTTCAGTCTTCAAGGATGAGAATTACTATGGTCTGGATTAGAGATGAGCGAATTATTCAAAAATTCGATTCGGCTGATTCGCCGAATTTGAGGAAGAAATTCGATTCGATGCGAATTTATTCGCTGCGAATTTAACTTATAAAAAGGGTTTCTAGGCTTCAGAGAGCCTTTATATTAGTGCAGAACACTGTACCTTTAATTTAAATGCCCTTGGAGATGAGGAAGAAGAAGGAGAAGGATGAGAAGGAGGAGAAGGATGAGAAGAAGGAGAAGGATGAGAAGAAGGAGAAGGATGAGAAGAAGGAGAAGGAGAAGGATGAGAAGAAGGAGAAGGAGAAGGATGAGAATAAGGAGAAGGAGAAGGATGAGAAGAAGGAGAAGGATGAGAAGAAGGAGAAGGAGAAGGATGAGAAGAAGGAGAAGGATGAGAAGAAGGAGAAGGAGAAGGATGAGAAGAAGGAGAAGGATGAGAAGAAGGAGAAGGATGAGAAGAAGGATGAGAAGAAGGAGAAGGATGAGAAGAAGGATGAGAAGAAGGAGAAGGATGAGAAGAAGAAGGATGAGAAGAAGAAGAAGGATGAGAAGAAGGAGAAGGATGAGAAGAAGAAGAAGGATGAGAAGTAGAAGAAGGATGAGAAGAAGAAGAAGGATGAGAAGAAGAAGAAGGATGAGAAGAAGGAGAATTCCAAGCCGGCAAAAAGTGTATCTGCAGAGCTCCGCTATTTCTTAGCGGAGCTCTGCAGATACACTTAGCGGAGCTCTGCAGATACACTTTTTGCCGGCTTGGAATTCTTCTTATTTTCATCCTACTTCTTCTTCTTCTTCTTCATCCTCATCCTCATCCTCAGAAGAAGAAGAAGAGGATGAGGATGAAGAAGAAGAAGAAGAAGTAGGATGAAAATAAGAAGAATTCCAAGCCGGCAAAAAGTGTATCTGCAGAGCTCCTCTATTTCTGACAGATACACTTTTTCCCGGCTTGGAATTCTTCTTATTTTCATCCTACTTCTTCTTCTTCTTCTTCATCCTCATCCTCTTCTTCTTCTTCCGAGGATGAGGATGAGGATGAAGAAGAAGAAGAAGAAGAATAAGTAGGATAAAAATAAGAAGAATTCCAAGCCGGCAAAAAGTGTATCGGCAGAGCTCCGCTAAGTGTATCTGCAGAGCTCCACTATTTCTGACAGTTCTCTGACATTCACATTTACAGCGGTTGAAACATTGTATCTATTTGTTTCCATAAATGGAAACAAATAGATACAATCATCCTCATAAATGGAAACAAATAGATACAATGTTTCAACCGCTGTAAAATGTGAATATCAGAGAACTGTCAGAAATAGCTGAGCTCTGCAGATACACTTAGCGGAGCTCTGCAGATACACTTTTTGCCGGCTTGGAATTCTTCTTATTTTCATCCTACTTCTTCTTCATCCTCATCCTCAGAAGAAGAAGAAGAATGAAAAGAAGAAGAATGAAAAGAAGAATGAAAAGAAGAAGAAGAATGAAAAGAAGAAGAAGAAGAAGAATGAAAAGAAGAATGAGAAGAATGAAAAGATTCTTCTTCTTCTTCTTTTCATTCTTCTTTTCATTCTTCTTCTTCTTTTCATTCTTCTTCTTCTTCTTTTCATTCTTCTTTTCATTCTTCTCATTCTTCTTTTCATTCTTCTCATTCTTCTTCTCATTCTTCTTTTCATTCTTCTTCTCATTCTTCTTTTCATTCTTCTTCTTCTTTTCATTCTTCTCATTCTTCTTTTCATTCTTCTTCTCATTCTTCTTTTCATTCTTCTTCTTTTCATTCTTCTTTTCATTCTTCTTCTTCTTTTCATTCTTCTTCTTCTTTTCATTCTTCTTTTCATTCTTCTCATTCTTCTTTTCATTCTTCTCATTCTTCTTCTCATTATTCTTTTCATTCTTCTTCTCATTCTTCTTTTCATTTTTCTTCTTCTTTTCATTCTTCTTTTCATTCTTCTCATTCTTCTTTTCATTCTTCTTCTCATTCTTCTTTTCATGAAGAAGAAAAGAAGAATGAGAAGAATGAAAAGAAGAATGAAAAGAAGAAGAAGAAGAAGAATGAAAAGAAGAATGAAAAGAAGAATGAGAAGAATGAAAAGAAGAAGGAAAAGAAGAATGAAAAGAAGAAGAAGAAGAATGAAAAGAAGAAGAAGAATGAAAAGAAGAATGAAAAGAAGAAGAAGAATGAAAAGAAGAAGAAGAAGAATGAAAAGAAGAATGAAAAGAAGAAGAAGAATGAAAAGAAGAAGAAGAAGAATGAAAAGAAAAAGAAGAAGAATGAAAAGAAGAATGAAAAGAAGAAGAAGAATGAAAAGGAGAAGAAGAAGAATGAAAAGAAGAATGAGAAGAATGAAAAGAAGAATGAAAAGAAGAATGAAAAAAAGAAGAAGAATGAAAAAAAGAAGAAGAAGAATGAAAAGAAGAATGAAAAGAAGAAGAAGAATGAAAAGAAGAAGAAGAAGAAGAATGAAAAGAAGAATGAAAAGAAGAATGAGAAGAATGAAAAGATTCTTCTTCTTCTTCTTTTCATTCTTCTTTTCATTCTTCTCATTCTTCTTTTCATTCTTCTTCTCATTCTTCTTTTCATTCTTCTTCTTCTTTTCATTCTTCTTTTCATTCTTCGCATTCTTCTTTTCATTCTTCTTTTCATTCTTCTTCTCATTCTTCTTTTCATTCTTCTTCTTCTTTTCATTCTTCTTCTCATTCTTCTTCTCATTCTTCTTTTCATGAAGAAGAAAAGAAGAATGAAAAGAAGAATGAAAAGAAGAAGAAGAAGAATGAAAAGAAGAATGAGAAGAAGAATGAAAAGAAGAATGAAAAGAAGAATGAGAAGAATGAAAAGAAGAATGAGAAGAATGAAAAGAAGAATGAAAAGAAGAAGAAGAAGAATGAAAAGAAGAAGAAGAATGAAAAGAAGAATGAAAAGAAGAAGAAGAAGAATGAAAAGAAGAATGAAAAGAAGAATGAAAAGAAGAAGAAGAATGAAAAGAAGAAGAAGAAGAATGAAAAGAAGAATGAGAAGAATGAAAAGATTCTTCTTCTTCTTCTTCTTTTCATTCTTCTTTTCATTCTTCTTCTTCTTTTCATTCTTCTTCTTCTTCTTCTTCTTTTTATTCTTCTTTTCATTCTTCTCATTCTTCTTTTCATTCTTCTCATTCTTCTTCTCATTCTTCTTTTCATTCTTCTTCTCATTCTTCTTCTTCTTTTCATTCTTCTTTTCATTCTTCTCATTCTTCTTTTCATTCTTCTTTTCATTCTTCTTCTTCTTTTCATTCTTCTTCTCATTCTTCTTTTCATGAAGAAGAAAAGAAGAATGAGAAGAATGAAAAGAAGAATGAAAAGAAGAAGAATGAAAAGAAGAATGAGAAGAAGAATGAAAAGAAGAATGAAAAGAAGAATGAGAAGAATGAAAAGAAGAATGAAAAGAAGAAGAAGAAGAATGAAAAGAAGAAGAAGAATGAAAAGAAGAATGAAAAGAAGAAGAAGAAGAATGAAAAGAAGAAGAAGAAGAATGAAAAGAAGAATGAAAAGAAGAAGAAGAATGAAAAGAAGAAGAAGAAGAATGAAAAGAAGAATGAAAAGAAGAAGAAGAATGAAAAGAAGAAGAAGAAGAATGAAAAGAAAAAGAAGAAGAATGAAAAGAAGAATGAAAAGAAGAAGAAGAATGAAAAGGAGAAGAAGAAGAATGAAAAGAAGAATGAGAAGAATGAAAAGAAGAATGAAAAAAAGAAGAAGAATGAAAAGAAGAAGAATGAAAAGAAGAATGAAAAGAAGAAGAAGAATGAAAAGAAGAAGAAGAAGAAGAATGAAAAGAAGAATGAAAAGAAGAATGAGAAGAATGAAAAGATTCTTCTTCTTCTTCTTTTCATTCTTCTTTTCATTCTTCTCATTCTTCTTTTCATTCTTCTTCTCATTCTTCTTTTCATTCTTCTTCTTCTTTTCATTCTTCTTTTCATTCTTCGCATTCTTCTTTTCATTCTTCTTTTCATTCTTCTTCTCATTCTTCTTTTCATTCTTCTTCTTCTTTTCATTCTTCTTCTCATTCTTCTTTTCATGAAGAAGAAAAGAAGAATGAAAAGAAGAATGAAAAGAAGAAGAAGAAGAATGAAAAGAAGAATGAGAAGAAGAATGAAAAGAAGAATGAAAAGAAGAATGAGAAGAATGAAAAGAAGAATGAGAAGAATGAAAAGAAGAATAAAAAGAAGAAGAAGAAGAAGAATGAAAAGAAGAAGAAGAATGAAAAGAAGAATGAAAAGAAGAAGAAGAAGAATGAAAAGAAGAAGAAGAATGAAAAGAAGAATGAAAAGAAGAAGAAGAATGAAAAGAAGAAGAAGAATGAAAAGAAGAATGAAAAGAAGAATGAGAAGAATGAAAAGATTCTTCTTCTTCTTCTTCTTTTCATTCTTCTTTTCATTCTTCTTCTTCTTTTCATTCTTCTTCTACTTCTTTTCATTCTTCTCATTCTTCTTTTCATTCTTCTCATTCTTCTTCTCATTCTTCTTTTCATTCTTCTTCTCATTCTTCTTCTTCTTTTCATTCTTCTTTTCATTCTTCTCATTCTTCTTTTCATTCTTCTTTTCATTCTTCTTCTTCTTTTCATTCTTCTTCTCATTCTTCTTTTCATGAAGTAGAAAAGAAGAATGAGAAGAATGAAAAGAAGAATGAAAAGAAGAAGAATGAAAAGAAGAATGAGAAGAAGAATGAAAAGAAGAATGAGAAGAATGAAAAGAAGAATGAAAAGAAGAAGAAGAAGAATGAAAAGAAGAAGAAGAATGAAAAGAAGAATGAAAAGAAGAAGAAGAAGAATGAAAAGAAGAAGAAGAAGAATGAAAAGAAGAATGAAAAGAAGAAGAAGAAGAATGAAAAGAAGAAGAAGAAGAATGAAAAGAAGAATGAGAAGAATGAAAAGAAGAAGAAGAAGAATGAAAAGAAGAATGAAAAGAAGAATGAGAAGAATGAAAAGAAGAAGAAGAAGAATGAAAAGAAGAATGAGAAGAATGAAAAGATTCTTCTTCTTCTTCTTCTTTTCATTCTTCTTTTCATTCTTCTTCTTCTTTTCATTCTTCTTCTTTTCATTCTTCTTTTCATTCTTCTCATTCTTCTTTTCATTCTTCTCATTCTTCTTCTCATTCTTCTTTTCATTCTTCTTCTCATTCTTCTTTTCATTCTTCTTCTTCTTTTCATTCTTCTCATTCTTCTTTTCATTCTTCTTTTCATTCTTCTTCTCATTCTTCTTTTCATTCTTCTTCTTCTTTTCATTCTTCTTCTTCTTCTTTTCATTCTTCTTTTCATTCTTCTCATTCTTCTTTTCATTCTTCTCATTCTTCTTCTCATTCTTCTTTTCATTCTTCTTCTCATTCTTCTTTTCATTCTTCTTCTTCTTTTCATTCTTCTTTTCATTCTTCTCATTCTTCTTTTCATTCCTCTTCTCATTCTTCTTTTCATGAAGAAGAAAAGAAGAATGAGAAGAATGAAAAGAAGAATGAAAAGAAGAAGAAGAATGAGAAGAAGAATGAAAAGAAGAATGAAAAGAAGAATGAGAAGAATGAAAAGAAGAATGAAAAGAAGAAGTATTCCAGTACAGCAAAAAGTGTATCTGCAGAGAGCTCCGCTATTTCTGACAGTTCTCTGACAGTTCCTTCACATTTACAGCGGTTGAAACATTGTATCTGTTTCCGAATAAAAACATCTGTATCCTAAATGGAAACAAATAGATACAATGTTTCAACCGCTGTACATGTGAAGGAACTGTCAGAGAACTGTCAGAAATAGCGGAGCTCTCTGCAGGGACACTTTTGCCGGCTGATCGGGAAAATCCGATTCGCGCACCCGAAGTATGCTAATATTCGGATTTGCCGCGAATCGAATTTTTCCTGAAATTCGAAACGAATTCCACTTCGCCTGGTTCGATTTGCTCATCTCTAGTCTGGATACATTTATAATGCTTCCCATTAGTTAAATACTATAGACAACCTTCAGGTCACATAGGTCTCTAACTCATCTTTAATCTCACTGGATCTTCTTTTACCTCTCATATGCTTTTTCATTTATGGTGACACATTGAGGTCACACAAAGTAGCTGCTGGAATCTTGACCTTTGGCTATCTTCATTTTGGTAGGATGGCTAGGTGCTGCTTGGGATAGGCATTGCTAGAGAAGGAAACTGCTCACTGGATTAAATACCCTAAATTATATGAACTGTAAGCATTCTCTTTTTTCTCTTTTTTTCTCATGCACAAACTCTTGATTGAACAGGAGATGTATACAGTATTTCCTCCCAAATACTTCCACCAAACAATGACAGGCCACAAGGTATTTTTATTACAATTTTGCACTACTCTGTTACTGCAGAGCAAGTGTATGTCCAACCAAAACTTATTTATTAGTTTTGGATAAAATGGGGAAGGGTTATAACCCCATTTTATTTTTTTTTATTTTTTTTTTACAAATTCTTTATTTAAAGTATACAGCATTCACACAGCAACAAAATACAACAGAAGCATATATATGAGGTAACCCCTTCAAAGGCCCCAAACCATCAAGAGATACAGCATCACTTATAGATAGCATAAAGTGCAAGGGTGACCTGGTCGGAACACCATAGCAGTAACATAACCAGCAGTATTTGAAATGGGATATGGGGATCTCCCCTAAACTGGATCAGACTGCAGCCATGAATGCAACGGGTATAACATTTTTTCTCAGAGAGTCAGGAAAGAGGATGATAACCCCATTTTATTTTTTTACTGTTTTCCAGTGCTCCATTAGAGAGATCTACTCACTTCTTGTCAAGCCGACCAGACAGGAAGTTGGGTGAATTTTCTAACAGTAACACTGACAGTGCAGTGTCGTAGTAATGTCCCTGTTGTACACTTTCCCTCATTTGGGGGTTGATTTACTAAAATTGGAGGGTGAAAAATCTAGTGCAGCTCTGCATAGAAATCAAACAGCTTCCATGTTTTTTTGTCAAGGCTTAATTGAACAAGCTGAAGTTAGAAGATGATTGGTTTCTATGCAGAGCTGCACCAGATTTTGCACTCTCCAGTTTTGGTAAATCAGCCCCTTAATGTCTAGTAAAACCCTTGTTACTAAAACCCAATATGGTACAAGTAAAATGTCTCTAACAGAGCCTGGACAAATGTAAATAACAGAAAGTGCATTCTAATCCTTACCCCCTCTATTCAAAGCTAAAAAAAAGGTTTTGGGTTGACATACATTCCTGCTCTAGTACTCTGTTACAGTTCGACAGAGATTAGTGGAAGCACATGCTACAAAGTACATTTGTTCCGATGCATTACCCAGACATTGTTCTCTGGACACATGAAACAAAGCTATCCAGTGACTGTACAGCGTTAAGTCATTGAGATGCTCGTGAACAGGGATAAATGAATGGTTCCATTAGAGTATTTGGAGATGGGGAGGGGGTAGGGGTCTAGTCTTGTTGGCCATTTCTGGACATTATTAAAGCTCATATGCAAGCTGTGGTTAAGAAAGGCAGGGGAAACAGGGCACAGCCACATGGGACACTTACCAAAGTCAAACTTTATTTAAAAAAATACTATACTGCAGGGTGAGGTTCCTTTTCATATGGCTTCAAAGACAGCACGGAAAACACACATTCTTTAAATGACAGGTTTGGGGAATGCATTAATGATGCACGTTATGTTATGAAACAGTATGATTTGTCTCAGCAACAAAATATTATAAATATAATGGATCGACATTTATTTTTTTCTTTCACAGTTAGCTTGGCTTACATACAGCTATAGAACCCTAATCTGAATTACTTAACTTGTAAAAAAGGGTTTTGTTCAAGTAGAAACACATGACTTTCATCAACAGTAATAGACCTGCTTTAACAAGCGATTCAAAATTGGCCAGTGTTTCACTGAGTCTGCCCTGCCAGTTTCCTCTGAAGGACACAAGCACCCTGGAGCCCCTCAACCTGCCTGGATGAGAATCCTAGGATATAAAATCCTTTTTGCACTGTTGCAGGGCACAGCACTGTCACTATACTGTGTATGTGTGTATATATATATATATATATTCAGTTTATTTAACACTACATAACAGTAGGCAATACAAGCATACAAGCAAAGGACAACACTCTTTTGATGTATTTATTGAATAAAACTGATATCGTGGGGGAAAAATACAAAAACCAAACCACACTAATTACTATCCTATAGGCACCATAAATTCTTATAATTCTGTTACTAATGCCAAAGTTTAGTTACTTATCATGCCAAAGAAAATGTATTTTATCATTACAAATTAAAGTTGAACGTGGCAGCAATGGATTCAAGGACAGGCAACATCGTTCTTGGAGAAGCAATTGCCTATTTGTAACTAGCCAAAATAACACTCTTTTATTGAGTTTTCAATATCAGATATCTTTTCATCACGTCTGGGAGATGGCAGAAGCTACAGCATGTTTAATCAGAATGTAAAGCCTTAACCTGGAATATAAACAGCAGGTATGACAAATGCATGAAACTGAACCCCACCTAACATGGTTTTATGTAAACTGAGATTTTTGCTTACATCATGCCATATATGTTTTCAAAATCCAAAGATTGTGTTACAAAGATTAAGATGATTTTTTTTTCCTATAATCTAGCTGTTATCTAGTTCCTTTAAAACAGACATACACATGGCTAATTATCTATACTGCAATGAAACCTTGTACCTAGATTTTATGCCAACTAACATTTTATCTTGTGGAAGCTATAGAGCAGCGGTTCTCAACCTGGGGGTCGCGACCCCTTTGGGGGTCGAACGACACTTTCCCAGGGGTCGCCTAAGACCATCGGAAAACACATATTTCCGATGGCCTTAGGAACCGAGACACCGCTGCTCTATCCGTCTCCAGGTGTGGGCGGGATGACATGCCGCCCCTGTCATCTGGACACACCCTCGAGATCCTCGCCGGTGATTGGCCGCCGGAACTGTTGCTCAGGAGAGGCACACAGGCGGCCAATCACCGGCGAGGAGGTGGAGCTTGGAGAGGAGGAGCCGAGCGGCACCGCGAAGATCGAGCGGGTGAAGAGGAGGAGAGCGGCCGGAGAAGGAAGACATCTGACAGGTAAGTGTCTGTACCATGGGAGAGGGAGGGAGCGAGCCCAGGCTGGAGCAGGGGTCAGCAAGGTAAGTATCATTGGTGTCAGTGGGAGGAATAGTGCCCCATCATTGGATTCACTACTACCAATGATGGGGCACTATTCCTCCCCCCACTGACACCAACGATGAGGCACTATTCCTCCCCCACTGACACCAACGATGGGGCACTATTCCTCCCCCCACTGACACAAACGATGGGGCACTATTCCTCCCCCCACTGACACCAACGATGGGGCACTATTCCTCCCACTGACACCAACGATGAGGCACGATTCCTCCCCCCACTGACACCAACGATGAGGCACGATTCCTCCCCCCACTGACACCAAAGATGGGGCACTATTCCTCCCCCCACTGACACCAACGATGGGGCACTATTCCTCCCCCCACTGACACCAACGATGGGGCACTATTCCTCCCCCCACTGACACCAACGATGGGGCACTATTCCTCCCCCCACTGACACCAACGATGGGGCACTATTCCTCCCCCCACTGACACCAACGATGGGGCACTATTCCTCCCCCACTGACACCAACGATGGGGCACTATTCCTCCCACTGACACCAATGATGGGGCACTATTCCTCCCACTGATACCAATGATGGGGCACTATTCCTCCCCCACTGACACCAACGATGGGGCACTATTCCTCCCACTGACACCAACGATGGGGCACTATTCCTCCCACTGACACCAACATTGGGGCATTATTCCTCCCCCTGATACCAACGATGGGGCACTATTCCTCCCACTGACACCAGTGATGGGGCACTATTCCTCCCACTGATACCAATGATGGGGCACTATTCCTCCCGCTGACACCAACGATGGGGCACTATTCCTCCCACTGATACCAATGATGGGGCACTATTCCTCCCACTGATACCAATGATGGGGCACTATTCCTCCCACTGACACCAGTGATGGGACACTTTTCCTCCCACTGACACCAATGATGGGGCACTATTCCCCCCACTGACACCAATGATGGGGCACTATTCCTTCCACTGATACCTATGATGGGGCACTATTCCCCCCACTTACACCTATGATGGGGCACTATTCCCCCCACTGACACCAATGATGGGGCACTATTCCCCCCACTGACACCTATGACGGGGCACTATTCCTCCCACTGACACCAATGACGTGGCACTATTTCTCCCACTGGCACCAATGACAGGGCACTATTCCTCCCACTGACACGAATGACGGGGCACTATTCCTCCCACTGACACCAATGACGGGGCACTATTCCTCCCACTGACACCAATGACGGGGCACTATTCCCCCCACTGACACCAATGATGGGCACTATTCCCCCCACTGACACCTATGATGGGGCACTATTCCTCCCACTGACACCTATGATGGGGCACTATTCCTCCCACTGACACCAATGATGGGGCATTATTCCTACTACTGATACCAATGAAGGGGCACTATTCCTCCCATTGACATCAGTGATGGGACACTATTCCTCCCACTGACACCAATGATGGGACACTATTCCCCCCACTGACACCAATGATGGGGCACTACTCCTCCCACTGACACCAATGATGGGGCACTATTCCTCCCACTGACACCAATGATGGGGCGCTATTCCTCCCACTGACACCAATGACGTGGCACTACTCCTCCCACTGCAAAATTACAGTTATGAAGTAGCAACGAAAATAATATTATGGTTGGGGGTCACCACAACATGAGGAACTGTATTAAGGGGTCGCGGCATTAGAAAGGTTGAGAACCACTGCTATAGAGGATCAAAACATTTTTGTCTGGAAGAAAGATTTCTTTATTATCCTCTGCTACACCTTTGCCTTTGAACAGGGCTGGTTTTACATTTTAGGAGCCTAAAGGCAGAGAATTTTGAAGCCCCCCCCAAATAAAAAGGCAGTAAGACTGACTTTTTTTTCTTGATAAAATATTTTTATATGTGTAAAGGGGAATGCTGTGGGCTTTGATGGAAAGGGGAACACCCCTTGCACAAGAGTCCCCAGAGTTCCCCTTACATCAGAGTCCTCAGAGTTCTCCTTTACATCAGAATCTGGAGGATTCACCCTTTACAGTGCAAGGGGGACCTCTGCGGACCCTGATGTAAAGGGGAACTCTGATGTAAGGAGGACACTGTGGACCTGAAGTAAGGTGGTCCCTGGTCACCAAAGCCCCCACTTACATCACAGTCAGCAACGTTCACCTTTACATCAAGGTCCACACTCTTCCCTCTTCCATCAGAGTTCCCTGTTTACATCAGGGTCCACAGAGGTCCCCTTATACTGTGGGAAGGGGAGCTCTGGTGACCACAGCCCCCCCTCACATTTCTATGTAGGGGGTGATGTTGCATTTTGTACACAGTGACCTGTTCAGTGTGATCCACCCCCCCCCTCCCCCCTTTTCTGTGTGCAGGACAGTTGTGCATAGACTCCTCCACTCTAATCACTGGCAGGGACTCACTGCCTGTGCCCTCTCCGCTCTGCCTAGAGAGAGCCTGTCTGTCCCTGGCCTGGACTCCTATGCTCTCTGCCCTCCCCCAGTACCTACTGGATAGGAGATGGCTCTGAGTGTCTGCAGCTTGATTGAGCCTGTCACACCTGCACCAGATGGCGGGCTGGCGTGATCACCTCCAAGGCAACCACACCCCCTCCCGAGTCCCACTCAATCATTGCATGCCTCAATTCACCTATAGAGCTTCTTGATCAGCTGCAGGAGTACAGGAGCCGGAGGAGGTAGGGGAGGGATCTGTGAGCCGAAAGTTACATTTGTTATCCTCCCCACCCAGCAGTATCTGTTTTGGTGCCATCTGCACTAGGTTCACTGCAAGCAGCTCAGCTGTCCATGACAGACCTAAATTTCTGGGACTCTTTGGGACAGCTGTCAAAAAAAGAAAAAACTCATACATACTCTAGGAAGGGACATGCCTACAGTGCCTGTTGGGAAATCCAGCTCTGCCTCTGAAATTCACATAAAATAATTCTTCAAATGTTGGTGAAATGTATTATGACCATTTATATTTAATGGTAAATTTTATCATATACAGGTTTGAAAATTATTTTTAATAGCAAGTAATATTTGCTCAGCATGGTTAAGGCAAAGCAGTTATTAGTGATGATCAAAAAGTCCAGTGTTTAACCAAGCAGTTGTTTAGGGAATCTTGCTCAAAATTCTGTAAATGATACAGCAAACCCCATTGAAGTCTTGGGGGGGGGGGGGTGACTCTTTTTATTTAGAGTGATTCTAAACTCTGCTATCTCTCCCACCTCTAGATGAGAGGGCACACTAGCAACAAGTTATTAACATGCAAACTGCTTTACGATTTTGGTTCTAAATACCATTTTAGAACATCTCTAGTGAAGGTCACGTGTCTATATTTTCTTTTCTCTAGCAGGATGGCCTCGGCTGGGGACAGGGCTAGGCCTAAGCGGGTCACTTGTCCTGTGACATCGCTTCAGCTTTTTCAGTCCCTCCCTCCAGAGGGGAGCTGTCAATCAAGGATCTGATCTGCCCACCAATGCCTTTTGGTTGCACTTAATTTATCTCATCTGTGTACAGCCCCCTATCTGCAATTAAATGTTCAAATGCAATGATGTACTCAAACACAGTACATATTTAGTCATTAAAAAACATTCTGTTAAATTTACATTATAAGGTTATTTGTGCGCACTATTTATTTGTACCTTTAAGTGCTCTAAACTTACCTGGATACAAATATTGGAGCCACATATCTCTCTGGACATATTCAGTGTCACAGTCTTCAGTGCTTCCTTATGACATGAGATAAAACAAAGCACAGCAGATGGAGAAAACAACATTCTTCTTTCTTCCACATTTCATGTTAAACATTAGGCACAATTCACAAAAGCTGTTTTTCTCTTGTTCTGTTATTTCCTTGATACCAAACCTTACTTAACATTCAAAAGGTGTGTGACCAAAGCCTAAATCAAAAATCCACATTGGGGCACCATTCCAAAAGCTACACAAAAAAAAGGTCACCACACCTATTGCTAGATGGGGATATCCTACTAAAGAAGGGACTTTACATGTGCCAAACAATGGAAAACACAAATATTTATAAAGCCGTGTATTTATTAACTCATCCAGTTAAAAGAGAGTCATCTCTCATTAAAAACACATGACATCAAAATCCAGTTGTATCGTACAATTCTCAGATATTATAGCAATTTTCTTTTATTTTCACTTTCAATAATAATGGTAAACAGGACAAGCAAAGAGAGGGAATGTCCCTTATGGGTGGAAAAGACAACAATAAAAACCTGATTGTGTCTTAATCGCCTTCAAATTTGTAAAGAACTAAAAAGAAAAAAAGTGATGCCTTTAGTTATACTTTAATGAAAAAATAGGGCTTTCCACAGATAATTTTTAACTTTACACGAAAAAATAAAAAATACACATCCTAATGTTTGTTTTTATGATCTGAACTGTTATATTGATATCAAATAAGCTGCAGTGTTATAAATAACAGTGTTATAATAACTCCATCTTAGTAAAAGAGCCTACAGAATATGATAAATAATGAAAAATACAGATATTCTGCAAGTTCCATGTGCTTTTGTAGCCCTGAGGATAATAGAATCAGTCCCTTTTTACCATCATTATTAATTGCTGTCATTGTATATATCGCTATCACATGTTCTGGTATTTATATTTCACCTCAATAAAATGTGTAAAATTAATTTGAAAAAAATCCATTACCACAGGGTTAATAATTATTGCAAGAAATATTCAAACATTTACACAATACACAATTATTCCCATCCCTGCAGGAATGACCCACTGTTATATACAGTAAATACATTATAGTGAGAATCCTATATCTGTTGGGAGCTAATCATAAAATGTTGATCTAAACCAGTGTGTATCTTTGCAGTCAATGATTTCCTTAGGATGTCATATGCCAGCCTCCTGTGTTCATCCTTCAAATACAAATCCAATCAAAGGGGAGTCAGCAACTTGGTAATGACTTCAGCAATAATTCCTTTATTGGCTTACATGGTAAAATAAAGTCCAAATAAAACATAACTATGTCCAATAAACATAACTATGATAAACGCTTTTTACTTAAATGCCCTAGTATATTTTCTTTGGATATTATCTTACCCTGTAAGCCAATAAAGGAACTATTGCTGAAGATGCCACCATGTTGGAACCTCGTCTTTGGCTGCATTTATATTTCAGAGGTGAACAGCAATCCCTGCCTGTCTACTGGTGTCTTCCTCTTTACCAGGACTAGGAGGTTGAGAGCAGCTGTTCTTTCTATTAGTCTCTGGTGTGTGCAATTTTACTTTTGTTGTTAGTTTTACTAGCATGAAGGTCTGTAATGCTTTGAATCTAAGTAAAAAAAAAATTTAATCCTGGACACCCATCTGTCCTTTAAGCCCCAAATACAATCACTGTCCAAATCTTGTAGACTTCACCTCCACAACATCTCCAAGATAAGACCATTTTTAACCACTGAAACCACTAAGCAACTTATTCACTCCCTTGTTATTTCACCTTGACTATTGTAACTCCCTCCTCATTGGCCTACCTCATCGCAGGCTATCCCCTTTTTAGTCTGTCATGAATGCTGCTGCCAGACTCATGCACCTTACTAACCGTTCCATATCCACCATCCCTCTCTGCCAATCCCTCCACTGGTTTCCCATTGCCCAACGAATAAAATTCAAAACATTAACAATAACATATAAAGCCATTTACAATTCTGCACCAAATTACATCACCAATCTTGTCTCCAAATATCATCCAAACCGTTCTCTCCGCTCCTCCCACGACCTCCTGCTCTCTAGCTCCCTTGTCTCCTCCTCCCATGCTCATCTCCAAGACTTCTCCAGAGTCTCCCCCATCCTCTGGAACTCTCTACCCCAATCTATCCATCTATGACCTGCTCTGCCCACATTTAGGTGAGCTCTGAAAACCTATCTCTTCTGGGAAGCCTATCCTGACTTCAGCTAATAATTGAATTTTCTATTTCTCTTTTCAGTTCATGCCCCACAGTTATTACCTTTTGTACCACCAGCCCCTCAATCTTAGATTGTAAGCTCCAAGGAGTAGGGCCCTCCTAACCCTCTTGTATTTAACTGTATCGTTGCTGTATTGTCTCCCTTTTATATTTTAAAGCAATGAGCAGACTGTTGGAGCTATATAAATCCTGTATAATAATAATAATATAAAGTAAGTTATATCCTTCTTGTATACTCACCACATACACCAAAGTGTACCTTTGAAGGGGCTCACATGAATTAATGTTTGTCCGGTTACAAATAAACACAGAGAACTTAGCTTTAGTTGGTGATGTCAGTCTGATTTCCATTGATTTAGCCATAACATATGTTTTCATATCCCAAGCTGCAAATAATAAAACAGACTGTGAATTACATATTCACTTGTATCTAAAAGGTAAAAATACCTTAAAATGGAGTTCCGGTCCCCAGCCCCCCACCAAAAAAAATAAAAGATTTAATATTAGGGCACTTACCTGTCCAGGGATCCAGTGGTGTCCTCACCCCAAGCCAAGTCTTCAACTGGCTGTCGGGTGCTGGTGCCGCCATCTTGTCTAAGGGAAACTGGTTTCCTACTGTGCATGCGCAAAGTGTGCTGCACTTTGTGACTGGGCCACAGATCTCTGGGACCTGTGAAGTGTCCCAGAAGGCTGCAGGGGGGACGGGCAATCTTCTGGCTCAGTTCGCCACAGCGAACTGAGCCAGAAGTGGCAGAGGGTACCTGTCAAAACCAGGTACCCGCTCCCCCCCAAAAGGTGCCAAATGTGGCACCGGAAGGGGGGGGGGAAGAGGCTGATAAACAGAGCTTCCACTTTTGGGTGGAACTCCACTTTAAGCATGTCCCCCAAAGCCTGGCTGCATTAACAAAATGTGAATGCAATGAAAAAAATGCAATGCAACAAAATGTGTGACAAAATGTGTTCTGTATTTGTGCTACATAATAAGTTTTTCTATTACCAGAAAATGGTCCAGAAGGAAAGGGACATTTCACCCAAGAGCCTGTTTCTGTAGCGAACTGAGAATAAATATAAAACAACAGAAAAAAAGTTATATAATATAACTTATTATTAAATATATATAAAGATAATTAGAAGAAAAAAAGTTGCATATGGTTGAACAGAATTAACATTTGCAACTAGGACAAATTCATGTATAACTTACAATGTAAGTATCATCATATATAAAATAAAATGATCCATAATTCACACTCACTTCTATGCCCCATTAGAATTTCAAAGCCTAGCAGCTAGTCTTGGGAGATGGAACTGTAAGTTCCCCCTCTGCAATTTTTCTCCATCAGGCCCAAGAGTTCAATCCTTTTGCAAGCTTCATGCCAGATGGTATTAAAGCTCACACAGGGCTATCTACTTAATGGAAATTGGGTGCTTAGGCTCAAACATTGCATTATGGATAGAGATCACATGCTGTTTCATACAATGAAGGAACCAGGGGTGGACTGACAACTCATGGGGCCCCCGGGCAATAGGAAATCATGGGGCCCTTGTGTCCTCACCCACACTCAAACCACACCCAAAAAAGCCACCGTTTTCCATATTATGGAATGGATGATTGCCTATATCGGTTTGAAACAAATAATACTTGCCAAAAAATATTATTCAGAGTACTTAACAGGGGCAGACTGACAACTCATGGGGCCCCCAGGCAATAGGGGTTCATGGGGCCCCTGTGTCCTTGCCCAAACTCAAAAAAGCCTATGAAAAAGGTACCAGGGGCATCTCATGGGGCCCCCTATTGACCCCGGGCCCTTGGGCAGTGCCCGAGTGGCTAAATGGTCAGTCTGCCCCTGGAAGGAACTGATATCTAGCAAGGGATCCAACAGAGCAGCGATGAAGCATGGCAAAGGTGGGTAACAGTGTGTATGTTAGTAGTTCCTACTAACCTAGAAACAGCAAAGTGACAGATTCTCAATGTACAGTGCACACACACAAAAGCAGACCTTGCATTTAAAGGATATGTTCACTTTTTAACAAAAAAAAAATAACAAATGCAAATTTTTTTTGCAAGTTAAAAAAATGTGCATGTTTTGTGTTGGGACTCCTACAGACCTATCCTATTGACAATTAACATTGGAACAAGTATTCTCCTTCAACTCTTCTTCTGGTGTCAACTATAAATTTATTAGATTTCCCCAGCTTTTTAGATGCCACCAGGAAAGATTGTGAGATTAACCCCCTAGAAGATGAAACCTCAATAAAAGCCCAACAAAGATGCTAACCCTTCACCAGTCTAACCAAAACATAAAAAATAAATTGGGTTAAAGTTTTACAATAACATTGGATGAACTGTATTCAAATTAATCAAGTGTTTTTAAAATCTCATGCATTGATACAGAGCACTTTATTGATGCATATAAATCACAAAATTACATTTACATATTTATAAAAGACATGTTTTTGTATCGGGATAATTAAAAGAACTTTAATTGGTGATT